>NC_077227.1:144504568-144825906 GCF_027887165.1 Monodelphis domestica | reverse complement strand
GTTGGTCGTTGTACAATATTGCTGTTATTATGTACAATGTTCTCCTGGCTTTACTCACTTTGCTTTGCATCAGTTCATATAAGTCTTTCAGGTTTTTTTCTGAAATCATCCTGCTTATCATTTCTTATAGCACAATAATGTTCCATTATAGTCATGCCACAACTTACTCAGCCATTCCCCAATTGACAGGCATCCTCTCAGTTTATAATTTTTTGCCACCACAAAAAGAACTGCTAAAAATATTTTTGTGCAAATAGGTTCTTTGGCCTTTTTTAAAAGACTCCTTGAGATAGAGACCTAGTGGTGGTATTACTGGATCAAAGAGAATGCAGTTTTATAGCCCTTTGGGCACAGTTCCAAATTGCCCTCCAAAATGGTTGGATCAGTTCACAACTCCTCCAACAGTGTGTATTCCAATTTTAACACGGGAAATCTTTAAATAGAAGCTGGTGATCACATGTCAGTGATGACAACAGCAATTCACATTTATTAAGCACTTTAAAATTTACAAAGCATTTTCTACACAATAATCCTGTGAGAGTAAGGAGTACCAACAATTATCTCTCTTTTTTCTGATCATGAACAATTTATTAGCAAGGCTAGCAATTGCCAATAAAAGGAATCTAAGACTTCTCAATAGCCAAGGATGCCTTTGAGAGCCAGAGAAGCCTTTTTTATACAGTTGAAAAGATAATATATTATGTAGAGTTATGAGAAATAATTCAGTGATGTAGACTAAACTAAGACTGTGATTGATGTAATACAAAGACAAAGAGGGGGCTTTGCTTGGCATGACCAGAAAAGGGATTTCCAGAATCCATGGCAATGGAAAAAAGCATAGAATTGACTACCATACTCTGGAAGATCTTGTGTCCAATACCACCTATACCAGAATGGTCTGAGTAAGGCAAACTTCTTATACTAGGTCAACATATCTACTCTTTCCCTCCTCATCCCTTCCAAAGTGAGACATATTAAGTCTAGGCTATAGTCCAGAGGAATAAAGGAACTAAATGCATAAAATTTACTGTAAAAACTACTAAGGTCTATATAATCACATCTAAATCTGATCCACAAGTATCTACTCCAATTATTAGATAAAATTCTCAATTAATAAATAATACAAAATACAGTGAGGTATCAATTTTCAATTTCACTTTACACACACACACACACAGAACCTTTTTAATCCCCCAAATTAGAGATGACAACTAAAACTTTTTTTAAAAGTTAAACTCAAATTTCTTAGCTCACAGTTTGTAGGTGGTACATTTACACCTTGTTTTATTTGTTCCAAATCTAAATTCATGTAGATGCATAGCTATAAATCTATATCATTAGCTCAATCTACAAAGATTTACTAAAGAAATCTTTATGCATTCCTGAACTTCATAGGACTCCAGGAAGAAACTACTTAGGCACCTATTTAAGAGTTCTTCTGATCTAACAATCTTATTTTATATATGACAAAGCTGAGGCCCTGGGACAATATCCAACTTGTCCAAAGTCATATAATATGCATGTAGTATCAAGGGAAGACTTAAATCAAGGTCCTCTGCCTCTGAACAATTATCTCTTTGAGAAACTGAAGCCAAAAGAAGTGAAGTAATGTTCTTAGAGTCATAGAACTAGTAGAAGGAATCCATATTTAAAGGTATGATTATATTAGGGGACTTTGTAGGATTATAGAATTCAGAGCAGAAAGGGACCTTAAAGAATACCAGACCAACCCTTTTGTTTCAAACTCTCTAAGATTCTATGTATATTGGAAGAACTTTTTGCCTTCCCATTCCCTACTATTTAATATTCATGACCATCTGCATATGTCTACAAATGAAATTCATTCTTCTGTACTCAGATTTAAAATAACTTTTGATTATTTAAAGTTACAATTTCCTGCCTTTCTTCTTCTCTCTTCTTCCCATTCTCCTACCTTGCTTCTTTCTTCATAATCAACAATCTAAAGCAACACTGTCCTTTGGGGACAGTGATTTTCTGCGCTCTACTTGAGAAGATTGATTTTTTGAGCTCCAATGTCGATAGTCAACTTTTTGCAAACCCATTCTATGGTTAAATCAGAAGTTCATATTGTCATACTGCTTTTGAGGGATAAAAAAAATCAAAAACAAAACACTTCAATTTTTAATTTCCTTTGATAATGTGGCCTATCACAGAGTTCTCTGCCTATCTCCACCTGGTTTTAGTGACAGGCACTTAATGGAAAGTTTATTGAATAAGCGAATCAACCTTTTAACACACAGCTTAAATGTAGTCTTCCCCATGAAGCTTTTCATGACCTCACCTAAATATGATCTTTCACTCTTAGAACTTTGAATACCAATTCATTCTTCTCTAAAGCACTTGTGTTGAAATAGAGAAGTACAAAGATTAAAAGAAAGGCACAGTGGACAGAGTGCTGGATTTGGAGTCAGGAAGACCTGAGTTCTGGCTCATATGTTTACTAATTGTGTAATCACGGGGAAGTCATCTAATCTCTCTCACTTTCAATTTCCTCATCTGGAAAGTGAAAATGATATTTCCTTCTTCAAAGGGTTATTTGGAGGATCAAATAATATATGCAAAGTGCTTTAAAACTCTTAAAATATCTTATAAATGCTAGCTATTTCTGTATTTGGACATCAGATTTTCCATTTAGTTCTGGTCTTTTCTTTACAAATACTTGAAGATCTTCTATTTGTTAAATGTCCATACTTTCCCCTGGAAATATATAGTTAGTTTTGATGAGTAGGTAATCCTTGGTTGTAGACCTAATTCTCTTGCCTTTCTGAATATCATATTCCAAGCCTTGTGGTCCCTTAGTATAGAAGCTGCCAGATCCCGTGTAATCCTGATTGGTACTCCTTGATATCTGAATTGTCTCTTTCTGGCTTCTTGCAATATTTTCTCCTTAGCTTGGAAGCTCTTGAATTTGACAATTACATTCCTGAGGGTTGTCTTTTGAGGATTTAATGGAGAGGGTGATCTATGGACTCTTTCAATGTCTATTTTGCCCTCATTTAAGAATATCAGGGCAATTTTCTTGGATAATTTCTTGTAGTATAATGTCAAGGTGTCTGTTTATTTCTAGGTTTTCAGGTATGCCTCTGATTCTCAAATTGTCTCTCCTGGAACTGTATTCCAAATAAGTCATCTTCTCAATATGATATTTCATGTTTCCTTCTAATTTGTCATTCTTTTGACTTTACTTTATTAGTTCTTTCTGTCATGTGAGATCATCTCCTACTTGCCCAATTCTAGTCTTTAAAGACTGGTTTTCAGCTATGATCTTTTGATTTTCCTCTTTGGTTCAGTCTATCCTGCTTTTCATGTCTTCTAGCAAGTCAATCCTGTTCTCCAATTTGTGTATTATTTCATTTTATTTCTGGGATTCTTTTTTCCCAATGGGAGATTCTGTCTTTTAAACTATTTCATTTTTTAACTATTTTCCACTTTTCTTGTCAAGTTTGTTCTTTCTTTCTTGGTTCTCTACCTCTATTCTGATTTCCTAGAGGGCTTGTGACTAATTTTCTTTCTTTCTTTTTTTTTTTTTTTTGAAAGTTTGGATGTGTTTGCTTGTTTGTCACCCTCTGCTGTCTCCTCTGTAGATTGTTGTTTTTCACCATAGAATTTATCCAGGGTCAAGGTCTTTCTTTCCTTCTTTCTTTTTTGGTGGTTGTAGATAGTAGTTCTTGGGTGTTGGTGGCCATTGCTGTGTTATTTTTTTCTTCCCTTCCCAGTCAGAAATATGAGTGAGGGGGGTAGGCAGGTCTCTGTGTATTGAGCTACAAAGTGGTTTTGCAATGAGGGTATTTTTCAGTCTCTGCGACATCTGCGGTGGGCAGCCTCTCTCTGCCCTATCTCTGTGCCCAAGCTCTATGTTCCTCAGCCTCCTGGGGTTCCAAGTCTCACGGTTCTCAGGAGTAAGTCTATGGTGCCCTCAGCCAGCCCCCAAGAAACTAGAGTTTGCCCCACACTCATTCTGACTCTGGTGCTTTAGGTGGAGTGGGGGAGGGGTGATCAACTCGTGTTTTCGTAGGAGTAATTTTATCCCCTTATGGCATTGAAATGCCCAAACCCTACCTACTTTCAAGGCTGTGACCTACAGTAGAGACCTTTTGCTCATCTGATTTGAGTTTTTATCCTTTTGAGGCATTTTATATGGGTTGGTGGTGAGAAGAAGAAGATCCTTGCTTCTATCCTGTAGCCATCTTAGCCCAGAAGTCCAATGCTAGCTATTTCTATTCTGTTTCATTTTATTACACATAAATATATATATATATAAAAATATATACACATATACATGTAAATATACAAATACTTATATAAAGGCATTTGTCTACATGCATATATATGTAAAAATAGACATACCTGTATAAGTACAAATGTAAATCTATACATATATATATATATATATATACACACAAATATACAATTATACTTATTTTAACCAGGCACAAATATATATAAATATATTATCTGATATTATATATATACACATATTTTATACTTTTATGCATAATAAAATGAAGCACAATAATAGCTAGTACTTATAAGGTACTTTATCTATTAATATATATATATAAACATACATATATATATATCATATCCCTCTACTATTTTGTGAGTTCTAAGAAGGCAGGTATATATCTTATTTATGTTTATGTAAGCTTCAAGTACAGATGTTCTGCAAATAATAGACATTTAACAAATAACTTATTTAATCCAATTGAAAGCCAATATATGATATAGGAAAGAGGACAGCTATCTGGTGCCAATCATTTAAGGACCTGGACAACAGGCCTGGAAAGAAAGGGAAAGCTAGAACCAGAAGTAGTATCAAGTAATGCTAGGAGAAACATTATGGAGTCTTCCTTTCTCTTAGTTTTTCTGCCATTTCTCTATATACGTTTCAGTTTTGTCTCCAAATAGGAGTCCCCCCAGAAGAGTTCATGTTTATGGGAATCCTGTGTCCTATATCTGGGGAAAATTGCAGCAACTTCAAGCATTCATAATCTTTATGTCATCAAAATTATATCAAAAGGTCAACATTTTGGCCAAAAAACAACTGAATATATCAAGTCAGTAAGCATTATGATAAAACCATTGAGAACTACAAAACATAGAGAACTATAGATTTAAGAAGCATGGAGATTACTCACAGAAATGCATATCTCTAAACAGGTAAAAAGTATATAAGCACAGTTTGTAGGTGGTACAGGTGCTGTGATCCAAGCTCAGAGGTGGCAATGATTGGCCATTGCCTTGGAACAATATACATATTCTGCCATCAAAGTTCAAATGTCAGGGAAATCTAGGTGGCTTTAGTGGATAGAAAGCCAGACCTGGAAACATACATCTCAGCTGTATGACCCTGGGCAAGTCACTTAGCCTCCCATTTCTTAGCCCTTACTATTCTTGTGCCTTGGAACTGATACTTAGTATTGAGTCTAAGCCAAAAAGGTAAGGATTAATAAAAAGCAAGTGGCAACAATGCAAAAAATGACAGTCCTCATATTATGATTTTTAAAAATAAAATATAGTCACTAACACCATGGGAAATATTTATTTAAATTGAAAAATGATCACATAGCTGAATGAATGATAAGAATTAGAAAAATGCTTAAGTAAGAAATGCTAATGATCTGAGAATTTCTGAGTAGGGTAGTTGGGTTGAAAATGACAAATGAATAGTAGATTTGAATCAGGGAGAAGATAAGAAAGAAATGTTCACATTTCTTAAGTGCAAAGAATATACTACAGATTAGGGGTGGGATCATTGGATTTATAGCTGTGAGAGTCCTTGAAGATCATCTAGTTCAAATGTTCATTTTGTAGGTGAGGAAACTGATTTAGAGTGGTGCTATCAACCCCAAATAGATTCCGGCAGAACCCATACATTAATATTGTCTATACCTTATTGGGTCAGCTAGATGGCGCAATATATGTATAGAGTCAGGAAGATTCATCCTCGTGAGCTCAAATCTGGTTCCAGGTACTTATTCCTCATCTGGAAAATGAGCTGGAGCTCATTGCAAAAATAACAAACCACTGTAATATAATTGCCAAAAACAAACAAACAAACAAACAAAAAAACCAAACAAATGAGGTCACAAAGAATCAGAAATAACTGAACAACAAAATGTTTTACTATACTTACATTTTTTTTTTTAAACAGCTACATTCGGGAGTTTTTCATGCAACATGTGGACACCTAGAGCTATGATTTTGACACCTCTGACTTGGAGGAAGTAAGTGTATTGATCAAAGTCATACCAGTAGAAAGGTACAAAGCTAGAATTGAAGCCTATATTCCCCTTTTCCAAATCCAGTGCTCATTTTGTAGTCATTCAGATAGGAAGAACACTGGACATTAATCATCCTGTAAGAAAAAGGGAACATCTTCCCCTTCTTCCTCTCCCTAACCTATGCTAGGGAACTTGTTGAGGAAGAGGGGACAAGCTTCTCAGGGCCAATGAGGACATGGAAACTGAGAGATTAATTTCTCTGCCAGGGCCTTTTGTGCCTGTTATATGCTACATATTACATATTGGAGTTGAAATCAATTTTAGAATTTAATCTACTGTAAGTAGAGACAGCAGTTATTCAACGAGGCCCAAAGAATCAGTAAAATCTATTATCACTACTAGAAAACAAACAATTCCTGAAAATCTACCATTTAGGTCATCTAGGTGATTTGCTACCAATAGCCTCATTTTGAAAACAATTACATTAAATACAAGTGCACTTTTCTTTAACCATCACATTTGAACACTCAAACTCACATGACAGATACATTAATATTCTTTGCTTTACATTTGGTATTCACTTCAAAATTTTTACCCCTTTCCCTCCCACAATCTGTTACATTTAAAATATCATGATTTGATTTACAAAAATTCATTTAAGTGCAGCTTTTCAAATATCTAAAAAAAAAATTAAAGGATGTATCTATTGTTTAAAGTGATGTCTAGATCAAGGTGAAGTAGTAATGAAAATGTTCAAAAATTTTGTACTGAATATTTCTTGGAATAAGTGAGCCTTATGCTGGGCTATGGAGCTCTTGAACAGTATTTGTTCAAATAGAATTTGATTTGTAGTATCAATTTTTTTTCTAGGGCAGTGAGGTCATATAATAAACAAGTTGAAATTATCACCACGCATATCTCTTTTCATTTAGTTTCAAGGAAGATACCCTAAGAACCTTTCTAGGAACTAATTCTCAGTTTCCCATTTCTGCCTCAATTTTTACTTTGTGTAGTGAGCTAAATTAGTTTTCACAGACTGCAAAATTCAGACTTTGGCAGTGTTAAAGTGGTATAGCCCTGAAGTTCTCTCTAGAAAGTTGAACACTTAGCAGGCAATAAATCTGATCCTTGCAGGAAAAAAAGTAAAGTTGCCTTACCGATCCTATCATGATGCAAAGGTCTGCTACAACAGTGATTGAGCTAATCCTGTCACAGTATAAATCAATAGGAAGCCCACAAGAGGTGAGTTGATTCAGGATGTCCATTTTGGAAAACTAGTCAACCTATATCATTTGACTGAAGCTTATTTCAGTGCTGTTGGGGTTTTTTTTTGGGGGGGGGAGGGGGAGAAAGAAATGTCTGTTTGAAATGATCAACTTTTTTTAGGGCCCAGAACACTGATCCTACTCCAAAAGCCAGGATATACTCAAATTCCTCCAAGTTAAATGCAGCTAACTGCCTTGGTCTACCTAAATGATGACAATTTATAATGAAATTATAACAAAAATGTCCCTATTTTCTGCTTATTGTACTCTTCTCTTTTTGGAGGCATTGTTCCAGGAAGAAAAGTTGGCCATAGGATTATAGGCTTTGAGATGGAAGGGATCTTAGAGGTCACTGAATCCAATCCCCTCATTTTATTTGTTGTTGTTTAGTTCTTTCAGTTATATCTGACTCTTTGTGACCCCATTTGGGGTTTTCTTTATAAAGATACTAGAGTGGTTTGCCATTTCCTCTCCAGCTCATTTTACAGGTGAAGAAAGTGAAGCAAACAGGGCTAAGTAACTTGTCCAGGGTCACACGACTAGTAAGTGTCTGAGACCATATTTGAACTTGTCTTCCAGACTTCAGATCCAGCATTCTACCCACTGTGTCACTTAGCTGCCCCCTCATTTTATAAATAAGAAAACTGATACTCAGAGAGGTCCAGGGACCCACTGGTAATAAGTAGCTAAGTGGAATTCAAACCCAGGTTGTCTGACTCCAAACTATTAACACTGCAATGACTGTAAGCATATCCTAATAAATATATCTGACAACCAAGGGCAAATTTGGTGGTTTAGGGTGAACTCTGAAAGATTGACTTAGATTATGCGCTGCTGCAGGTTTACACTCAAAAAGGAATGGCTATACCACTAGGAAAGAAGCTATTTGTGCCTTTGGACACTTTGAGAACCTTAGGTTCTTTCTCTAGGATTGGTCCTTTGCTCTAGCTTACATTTTTCCAGACATGTTTTAAGGACCTTTAGGGCTTTTAAGGATTACATGTAGAACTCAAAAAGGAAGCTGAAAAGAGATTTGAAAGTATAAGTAGAGGAGCCTGAAAATTCATTTTATAGAGAGCAAACATTCCTAATCTTTTTTAAGTCATCAACTTCTTTGACAATCTGGTAAAACCTACAGAACCCTTCTCAGAATTATGTTTTTAAATGCATAAAGTTAAATATATAGGACTAGAAAGGAGACCAATTATACTAAAATAGTTATCTATATATAAAGTTTGTGCTAATTCATCTAGAAGAATAAAAGGTCAAAAATATCAGGAAATCAATGAATAAAAAAGTGAAAGAAGATGACCTTGTATCATATCTTAAACTCTAATATAAAGTGGTAATCATCAAAACAGTTTGGTACTGGATAAGAAATAAAGTAGTTGATCAATATAACATATTAGGTACATAATATACATAAGGAAATAACTGCAGTAAGCTTATGTTTGATAAACCCAAAGATCTCACCATCTGACAAAAACTGAAAAAATCTGGAGAACAGTCTGGTAAAAATAAGGCATAGATCAACATGTCACATGATGTTCTAAGATAAGGTCAAAATGGGTACATAATTTAAACATAAAGGGTGATATAATAAGCAAATTAGGAGACCATGGGGAAAAAATAACTATCAGTTCTATGGATACAATCAAATGAGATTGAGAGGATCACTGGAGCTACAATGGATAATTTTTATTACATTAAATGAAAAAGATTCTGTGCAAACAAAACCAATGCAGCCACATTTAGAAGGAAAGGAGGTAATCAGGGAAAATATTTTTGCAGGAAGTTTCTCTATAAAAGGTTTCATTTCTTTAAGCAGAACCAAGAGAACATTGTACACAATAACAGCGATATTGTATGATGATTAACTGAAAACTTGGCTACTCTCAGCAATGCAATAGTCTGGGACAATTCTGAAAGACTGATAGTGGGGAATGCCATTCACCTCAAGAAAAAGATCTGTTGGAGTTGGATGGATGTGAATTAAAGCACACTATCTTTCACTTCAGTTTATTTATGGTTTTATTTTGGCGTTTTGGTTTTGTATGAGTGTGCTCTTACAAAATGACCAATTTGGAAGTGTGTTTTGCATGATAATACATGTATGGCCCAGATAAAATTGCTTACCATTTTCAAGTGGAAGAGAGAAGGGGAGAAAGGAAATCTTTGGATCTTATAATTTTGGAAAATGTATGTTGAAAATTATTATTGCATTTAACTGGGAAAATAAAATGTTTGAATTAAAAATAAATTATTATTTTTAAAAAGGTTTCATTTCCAAAGATTTTGGAAACTGAGTAAAATTTATAAATATAAGAATAATTCTCATTTAACAAAATGGTCAAAGTGTATGAATCAGCATTTTTTAGAAGAATAAGACAAAGGTATCAATAGTCATATGACAAAAGTGCTCTAAATCACTAAGAAGTTCATGAAGCCCAGGTTAAGATTACCAGCAAATCATCTAACCTCAGCCTCACTTTCTTTATCTGTAAAGTGAGGATTATAATAGCACTTAGCTCATGGGGGTTATTGTAAAGATCAAATGAGATAATATATAAAAAATCTTTTCAAACCTTAAAGAGCTACATCAATATCAGCTATTGATGTTGTTCAATTCAATGAGTGTTAAATGCTTACTATGCTTATGAACAAAGGAGTCTAGTAAACTTGTAGAGGGGAATGAGTATGTCTATTGAACTTGATCTATATCTTGCTTAGTACAGTGTTTAGGCAAAGAGACAGCAAGCTACCTGACACCAGGTGTGAGGCATAGTATTAGGAAAGCACATTTTGGTACAAATGTAGAAAGGTCCTTGAAATTGCGAGATACCAAAAGGAGTCCTTGAAAGAAAACATTTGGAAATGTTGGACCTAGTTTTTCCTCATTTCACATCATGCCTTGAATTCTCCCACTTTTGTTATGGGATGAATCATAGCAGCAGAAAGGATGATTCACATTAATTATGAAACTAAAAAACCTTAGTCTAGAAAGGACCTTGAGAAGTCATCTAGTCTAATCTACCAACCTTCTACTAAATTACAGATTTTAGAAAACTCATACTTATGCCCAGCAAGGCTAAACCTAGACATAATCATTGTTAGAAACAGAAGATCAGATAAGAAACACAATTCCATACTTCATTGAGGGTCTCATTCTATTTTTTGCTTTTTTCTCTAAACTGATTAAGAATTTGGGATTGTACTAAGAAAATCTCTAAAGTTCCTTTCAGCTCTAAATCTATGACACTGTGAACTTCATCCTTGTAAAAGCTTGAAGATTCTACTGAAAAGGATACAAAATGTCAGAGGAAAAGAAGGGCATTTTCTACATTTTTGCTCTCCATCTAACCAAATGCATGTACAGGATCATAACCCTAGAGCTGGAAGGGTCCAACCTTCTTCATTTTATAAGTGAAGAAAATGAAACCCATGGAAACTAAGTGATTTGCTCAGTTATACAGGTAGCACACATCAAGGGCAAGACCTAAACCAAGGTCATCTGACCCCCAAAGCCCTTTATAGGACAATAAACAAGGCAGTCAGGTGGCAAAGTAGATAGAGCACTGGGCTTGGAGAAGACTCATCTTCCTTAGTTAAAATCCAGGCTCAAACACTTAGTAGTTGTGTGACTCTGGGCAAGTCACTTAACCTTTTATGCCTCAGTTTCCCCATATGTAAAATGAGCTGGAGAGAGAAATGGCAAACTACTCCAGGATCTTTGCCACAAAAACACCAAATAGGGTCATGAAGCATCAGATGTGACTGAAAAGACTGAACAACAAATAAAATGAGGAGATTGGATTTGGAGGCTTCTAAGATCCCTCTGTGCCAAGAAAACTCCAAATGGGGTCATGAAGAGTCAAAAATGACTGAACAACAACAAATGTAAAAACTTAATTCAATACTTTAAAAATACATAATTTTTATTGGTTCGAATACCCTTTACATCAGATTGCAATCCTTGTTAGCCTATATTTGTGGAATGCTTTGGCCAACAATTTCATCTAGGAAGGAGCCTCTCAGAGCTTACTCTTACAGGGCTACTCTTCAACTATAGATACACAGCCTATCAAGACTCCCAAACTTAAAGCCTTTCTAGCTTAACAAGGAAAGTCTGCTGCAACCTGACTGTGTTTGGCGGGTATAAATAAATGGTTAATCAATTCAAATGAGACGTATTATCAATATATGTAAGGTGCTTTGTAAAACCTTAAGATACTAAATAAATGCTAGCTTTTTAAAAAAAATAGGCACCTAAACTTCATGGTAGATAGAGTAGAAGACCTAGAGTCAGGAAGACCCAAGTTCAAATGCTGCCTGACACCAGCTATGCCATTACCAGCAAGTCAGTGTCTCAGCCTCACTTTCCACATCTGTAAAATGGGAATCATAATAGCACCAATCTCATAGAAGTGTTGTGAAGATCAAATGAGACAGTAATGTAAAGTGCTTTTCAAACCTTACAGTGCTATATAACATTAGTTATTATCATTATTGTTCAATTCAACAAACATTAAATGCCTACTATATGACTAGGCATAGGACTAGGAACTAGGAATACAGATAAAAAAAGAGAAGTCCTTACCTTCTAGGAATTTGCTCTCAAGGTGCAGAAGAGATAACACAAGCAGAAACACTAAATATAAAATGTAAACAAAGTAATATGGAAGAAAAGAGCACCAGAGGGGATCAGAAGAATTTTTCTATTGGAAATGGCCCTGGAGAAGAAAGTAGAAGAAAGCCTGGGATTCTGTGATAGAGCAGTGAAAGACAACTGTATTCCAGGTATGGGGACCAGTTGTTGCAAAGGCCCAGAGTTAGAAAATGGAAGGTCATGTTTGGGGGAACAGGAAGCAAGTCAATTTGGCAGGAATATTGAGTCTGTTAGGGCAACTAACATGTGATAAATAAGCCTGGAAGGGTAGGCAGGGGCTGGATTGTGAAGTGTTTTAAAAGTCAAACAAGAGGAGTTTGTATTTTCACCCAGAAACTAGAGCGAGAGCACCAGAAGTTCCTGAGCAGGAGAGCAGCATGGTCAAACCTCTGCTTCAAGGACCCAGGATGTCCTTCATACCACAAGGAGGCATCAGAGAACTGCTTTAGGAAGGAAAGAAAAAAGGAAGAGAGGAAGGAAGAAAAGAAAGGAGGAAGTAAGGAAAAAAGGAACAAAAGAAAGAAAAAAGGAAGGGAGGAAAGACTACAGAGGTAAAAGGAGAGAGGAAGGAAGGAAAGAAGAAAGGAAGGGAGGGAGGGAGGGAGGAAGGGAGGAAGGGAGGAAATAAGCATTTAAGAGGAACCTAATATAAGCTAAGCATTATGCTAAGAGTTTTACAAGAATCTTAACCCATTTTATTCACACCACAAGCTGGGGGGGGGGGGTACTGCTATTATGATCCCCATTTTAAAATGAGGAAGCTAAGGTAGGTAGACATTAAATGACTTGTTACGGGTCAAATAAGGTAAGGGAATAAGTTTTTATATAGCACCTACTATGTGCCAGACACTTTACAAATATTATTTAATTTTCATGAAGGAATATAAAAATTTAACAGATATAATTTATTTATATCCAATGTATGTTCCCAGTATTCATTTGCTTTATTTTTTAATTAGTTTAGTACAATACCAGGAAATTTCTTCCCTTTCCTACCCCATTAAAGAAGACATCATTTGACAAAAATATATAAGCATAAATACATAAAACTATGCCTTACTTATTTCTATTTATAAGTTCTTTCTCTGGAGGTGGACATGCATAAGTTATCTTCAAACAATATTTCTGTTGCTATATACAATATTCTCTTGGTTTTGCTCATTTCACTCTTTCTAAATTCTTGCAGGTATTTTCATGTTTTCTCAAAGTTAACCTGCTTGTCATTTCTTACAGCATAGTAGTATTCCATTCCAATCATACTGATTGGATAGTAAATTCTAGAGGGCAAAGGCAAACTTTGTTGAGTTGTTAGAAGAGTTTCTAAGCTCAGTGCTTTATACTAATGTAAGTGTCATATAGTAAATGCTTTGGATGATCTTTAGAACTGCAAGGCAGAGTTCTAAAAAAAATGGAAATGGGATGAGTGCAAAAGGCAGATGGCCAGGACATTTGAAGCTCTACTATCCTCAAATTCCAAGACCCCTGAAAACAGAGTGCCATCTGAACAGGGGATTCAAACTTCAAAGGGATTATACAGTAGTATAATGAGAATAGTTGGCAAAGGGAGAGGACATGTTTTTCCTGTGGACTCTGGAATTATAAATCCCCAGAGGAAATAAAGGGTAAGGAGATGGAAATGAATATTCCTCATAAAAGATCTCAATCCCTCCACAAAGAGCCCCCAGGTCCAAAGACCAGTTTCTTGCTCTGTAGACCAGTGAGCCTTTGGAAAGAGCCACCTAGTGTCAGCAGAGAATATTATCCCAAAACATTGCCACACAATTTAGCACTTAAAATTACAGAATCATTAATTTTGAGACCTGAAAGTGATTTATGTAAATAAATAATTTAAATATAGGTCATAGTTACTATTATCCAGTTATCTAGTCCAACCATCTCATCTAACAAATAAGGGCACTGAATGATAGCGAGGTCAAGCAATTCACTTAAGGACACACAGCTGTTAGTAGGAAAGTCAGGCCTACCATCCAACCTTTGACTACATTCCTAACATTTTATATCGCTTCTTGGATATAAAGGATCAAAGATTTAGAATTGAAAGGGTCCTTAAGAAATCACCTAGTCTGAACTTCTCATTTTACAAATAGAGAACCTGAGTCTTGGAGAGATTAGCCCACTCTCTTAGCATACTTTCCAGTGCGTAGCAGATTGATTAATGGCAGAGCACAGTTTATCTTCTAATTCTAGCTCCAAAGAACCAAGCTGACCCTTGTATAGATAGGATCCACAGTCTTAGAATGGGAAGGAACAGAAGAGTTTAGCAACACTATCATTTGGTTGGAGGCAGCTAGATTGCAAGGTAGCCAGAGTGCTGCAGTTGGCATCTCAGAAATTTGAGTTTGAGCACTAGCAACAACCAACAGTGTGACCTAGGGCAAAACTTTTAATCTCAGCCTCAGTTTCCTTGCCTATAGTACTGAAATAATAACACTCCTATTTCATAGGGTTATTGGAAGAAAATAAGGATAATAACACAGGGTCGTTGAGAGAATCTAATAAGATAATAAATTAATAAGTAATAGATTAAATGAGATAAATGTAAAGTGTTTTGCAAATCTTACAGTTCTATATAAACATTAGCTTGCTACAGATGAGGAAACTGAGGCTTAAAGGGACTAATTGGTCATAGGTCTGTGGAAGAAGCAGACTGGAGATTTGAACCTCTGTATCAAAATCCGGCTCTCTTTCAACTGATCACGTAGCCTTGTTCCTATATTGTATTCCCCGAATGTTTTATGTGTAGTGTCTCTTTCCTAACAGGACTAGAACCTCCCTGAAGGCAGTGATCAAGTCTTTCACAGCACTTCCCGCATCCCGTGTCGTTAGTCCGTGGCTAAGAGTTCTAGCCTACGTGACCCTTGGTCCACTTTCCCGGGGCGGGCGGGCTGACTTACCCGCGCTCCCCTAGGCGCGCCCCGCGCTTGGAGCGGCCAGGGGATCGGCCCGTGTGGCCCCACATGAGCCGGGCACGAGTCGGGTGCTTCTCCTGGGCACTTTCCTGGAACCTTGACGAGAATGCGCCTCAGCCTTCTTCCCTCCCTCGCGCCCTCCCACCCTCCCTTCCTCCCTCGCGGCGGCGCTTCCCAGGAGCGGCGCTGGCTTTAAAAAGCCCCAACCCCACCCCCCCAGCCCTGCACTCTGCACAGGCACTTGAGCGAGCCAGGCTAAAGCCATGCGGCGCTCGCAGCTGCCCGGATCCCTTAGGCTGCTGTGCGCTGGAGGAGGAGAAGGAGGAGGAGACAGAAGAGGACGCGGCAGAAGCGGCGGCGGCAGTAGCGGCTGGAGTGGGACAGGCTCTCGGCCGCTGACTATGCGCTGCTGGAGCTGGCTCCTGGTGTTCGTGCTGCCCACCGCTTGCGCGGCGCTGCGGTCCCCAACAGTCTATACTAACCACTGGGCTGTGGAAGTACTCGGAGGGCCAGCGGAGGCGGACCGAGTCGCCTCGGCACACGGTTATCTGAATTTGGGACAGGTAAGTGGTTAGGGGCAAACTTTTCCCCGCGCGCACTGCGGGTACCCCGCGGTGTCCTTGGTACAGAGTAGGAACTGGAGCTTCCGTCGTCCTCTCTGACCTCGCCTTACCTCTTCTCCTCTCCTCTCCTACTTTCCCACAAACCCGGGTCAGGGAGTGGCTGCTAGATCCTGCGTCCCAACAAGCCCCAACCTGGGCACACCAGTGCACCCTGACCGGGTCCTACCCTGAGGAAGGTTGAGATTGACCTCAACATTATGCGCAGGGAGGGAGGGAGGGAAACGAGATGAAATGCAGCAGTGGCAGTGGTTGTTGGAGAAGGGAGAACGCCGGCTGCCAGGAGATGGGCAAAAAAGAAAAGCCTAGTTCACGGGGTCAGAACTTGACGGTCTCCTTCTTGTTTGGGGAGGAGTGTGTATGGCTGTCTATGTCATTGGGGGTGAAGAGAGTGGGAGTTGTGGACTGATGTTGCCCAGCAAGCAAGGTTGTTTGTGACCATATATGAAGACTTTAGTTAAGTATCAATAACTTATGTTGTGCGTCTATACACAGACGCACACAGTTTGAGGCAAGTAGTTTTCCAAGGATCGACAAGTAGTACAAGGAAGCCTTCGATTTTCGTCCTGGACTTGGACACTTGGTTTCCATAGCGAGTTGAGGGGTTAGGGGAGCTTCCCGGATGGTTGAACCGGAAACCTGGGCAAAAGAGCCTTGATCACCTGTCTTCTTTCGCCTTGGAGGAATAGGGACTCACTCCGCCCCCGCCCCCGGCCTCTACTGTACTCTTCACAACTACTACTACTCTCCGAACTTTCAGGTCCCCTATGGCAGAGGTTTCTGCAGCCGAATAAAAAATTCCAACTCTATAGCCAGTTCTGTCCTATACCTCAGGCCACCTCTGTTTCCTAATATAATTTCTCATTTGTGGGTGCGCTTGCTGAGATGTGAAGGCAGAGGCGGATTGGGAAATTGGGGATCTCTCAGCACTTTACTGGCAGGCTGGGGAAGAGATTTGTTAAATTCAACAAATCAGTATTTAATTTGGGCTGAGCCATCTGAGTCTGGATCCCCTCACAACCTATGCATAAAGGGGGTGGATTTTGACCGAGTCCAGAAATACAGGGCAATACCTCAGGGGGTAGGTCATTGAATAAACAAATGGACTTGAGACCTAAGAGATCGATCCTAAACTAGTGAGAGCCTGAGTCCAAATCATAGACATTCTAGTCCAGGGATTTAGTCTTCTGGAGCATAGAGAAACAAGAGACTGCTGAGAAATGATCAACTGTCTCTGCATCTTGTCAGTGCTGCGTGAAATGACAATCTTAACAGTAATATGCCTATGGAATACCCAGTGATGCTCCATATGGGATTTGTGAGCTTTCTTGAAGTGGATGTGTAAAATATTCTTAGGGGAGGAAAGTGGCTTTGTAAGTAAATGAGCCATGGCCGAATCAAATAACTCCCAGGATTATTTGCAGGTAAAACCTAAGAGAGGCAGGACCGAGTCCCTTTCTCATTACTCTGAAGCCAGCCAACAATGTAAAGGGATGTCCGAAGTATGAGTTGGGTTTTGCGGGGCAAGGGGCAAGGAAGAATGAGATTTATAGTTCATAGAGTGATTTGTAGGCTGAAATGTATACACTCCAAGAGTGGTTAACAAGTATATGCAAACTCAGGACATAAAGGATCAAATCAAGTTACAGATAAGCTCTTCTTGTAATTCAAACTCTAGCACCATGCAGTGTTAAATTTAGTTTTATCATTATCCATGACAGAACCCAGCAAAGTGTGGTGCTGCCTAATCTAAATGGAATTTTCTTTGCATCATAAGTCCTATATTGATACTATTAATGTGTAGTGTGTGGTCTTCTGTAAAAGTAATCTCAATCATTTAAACTGCATTTGTGCTTTTATCAAACTTTCGAGTTGGTTGGTCATAGTTTAGCTGAAAGAATATAATTAACTAGGTGATTTTTTTTTTCAGTTCAAGTCTCTTCAAGCATTACTGTGATTTAACATTTTACTTTCATCATATAATTGACTTCGTTTCTATCTATAGTTCCTAAATCTTTATTCTCTAATTCTCCAGATGTGAAAAGGTGTTCCTCAGGGTTTTATCCTGGGTTTATTGCTTTTCATGTTTGCTTATAGTCTGTCAGCTCTCTGTGTTCACAGTTCACCGCCTCTCTGACCAGGTGGCATTGCAATTTGTCTTACAAGCAAAGGTATCTCTCGAAGTGTGCTATAAATTACAAAGAGACTCAATTGTTGGCTTGTATAATTAAACACACAAACTGGAATTTAAGTTGAGACATAAGTGATCAGACCAGACTAAGCAGTACTTTGAACTCCAATATCCAATGTACAATATACTTTCTACAATGTCTACAAATGAGCCAATGATGGCAGTATGATTCTTCTGACTCTAACTTCATTGGAAGTTATCCAGGCAGGTCACATTCAGTCTATTCCATCCTTATTTTGTGGGTGGATAAGGAATGAAGGGAAGTGGGGTTATTACAATGACCCTTACCACACAAGGAGTTTGTGAATTTTCCAAGGTCACTGAAAGCAACTGCTGTACCACATGGCATCAGCTACAGAACTAAATTAAATCTGCTAAAATAGTCGGTGTCATATGACTTCAGTATAAGATAGCAACATGTCAAGAATCCTGAGAATGGAGAGCTGTTGAGAATACTAAGTTTTTTTTTTGGAGAAATGTATTTATTTCTTGATCAATTAATTAATTTTTTAGTATTTTTCCATAGTTACATAATTCATATTCTTTCTTTCCCTTCTTCCCCTCCTTCCTCCCAAAGCCAACAAGCAATTCCACTGGGTTTTTTTTTTACATGTATCATTGTTCAAAACCTAGTTCCATATCATTAATATTGGAAATAGAGTAATCATTCAAAGTCAACATCCCCAATCATATACCCATTGAACTATGTGATCAATCATATATTTTTCTTCTACATTTCTACTCCCACAGTTCTTTCTCTGGATGTAGATAGCATTCTTTCTCATAAATCCCTTGGAATTGTCCTGGATGATTGCATTGCTACTAATAAAAACGTCCCTTATATTTGACTGTGCCACAATATGTCACTGATAATTTTAAAGTAAATACATAGATTGTGTAAGAATTGAGTGTTTGAATGAATTCTGCTCATATATTTTGAGGAACTGGATCTAGGCACCTATGATTTTATCTTTACAGAAGAACTTCTGGAATAGAAACTTCCTCTAGTTTATGTAGGCTGGAAACTGTTTTGTATCTTAGAAGTCTTAGTGACCTTCCCAAGACACTGAAAGTGATGCATTCAGTGTCACAAGACAGTATGTATCAGAGATAGGAATAGAACTTAGTTTTTCTTGACTCTCAGTCTGACCCTCTGTTCTTTATGCCATGAATGTCTCCGTACATAGCACAGAACTTGGCTCATGGTAAGCACTTAATGCATATTGACTTGACTTGACACTTTAATGATTATAAAAAGGAGACTTTAAGCTTATGAGACCCCAAATGACAAGCGACAAAAATAGTCCTTTGTTTTCTACCACTCCCCTCTCTTGTTCTCAAACCAATCTTTCTTTACTTTTTTCTTTTAAATGCATTGTCTCTGTGGGAAAAGGCCGGAGCATTCAAACACCTGCTTAACAACTCATAAAAAAGAAAATCTAATTTGTAGTTTTCAGCTGGGAGTATTTGTGGGCATTGGATGAAGGTATTAACTCTCCTTTTCAAGTGAACCTATCACAAAGAGGAAGGGACCTATACAGTTTGACATAGAAAGTCATGTTTCTTCCTTTTGCTCTAGTCACTACTCACTTTTCAAAGCAACTTTTAAAAAATCAAAACTTAATAGACCAGTCAAATTTATACTTTATTTCTACCCTAGTCCTAGTTCCTCATGGATCTTTATTATGCTCTAAATTACTTCTTAATTATTTTTCTTTTAAAGTAATGGGTATCTTTATTAAATTCACATGGTGCAAAGATATTTTAAATTATCTAGTCCATTTTGATGAGTAAGGTCACACTATTAATTAGTGGCAGAATCTAGATATCCCAACTTCTAGTTACAATGCTTTTTCTATTATAATGCATTGCCTCTATAGAGTAATCTTTAAAGAGATGCTGTATGTATTAAAATTATTGTGTTTTTGCTGTGACTTGGAATGTTGATGAATAGGAAGGGAGGATTTTACATATGAATAGGCTAAAAATTAGGTGATCCTTGCAATCAAACTCAAAATAGTTCCGTATCTTTAGTGTATTAAAATTTTATATTTCTTTCTTAGGGATGGGCATTATGCTTTCCACTAAATTCTTGCTGTAGCTTGGGATATTGAGCTCACTTGTTGGTTTGGAGCTAGAGATAGGGATGGGGCTGGGAGTGGAGGAGCAAGCTCACTGACAAATCTTAAAACATCTTCCTGCCATAAATGATTTTAAACCTATCTTAAATGATTTTTACTTATAATAGCTGCTGATCACTGCACACCTGGCTTTGAATTTCAGGTGGTCCTCAAGCAATTCCTGTCAGTGAGAGAGAAGAATTATGATGCTAAAGACTTCTTGTTCTTATGATTAAAAAGTAAAGCTTCAACCTGAACTGAACTGAAGGAGTAAGAAAAAGGTATTAAAAAGTTGCAAGAATGCCAATAGGAACAGAGCAGAAGGGGGAGTTTATAACACAGTAGTAATACACTATGTGTTTTTCTTCTTTGGCATTTCAAATAATAGCTTTCTATATAGAGTGTGCTTTGAGCCATCCATCCATTCATCCATCTGTCCATTCATCCATCCAACTATCCATCCATCCATCCTTAGCAGAGTTAAGAGCCTAGGGCACATGACATTGTGTGCCCCCTTCCCTAGCATTTTATATGGTTAAAATTAAATTAAAATAAATATCAAGGATAGCCTTGAAGAGGAAAAGAGAGCCCATATGGTACAGTGTAAAGCTCACTGGATTGGGGGTTTGACTATTTATGGCTCTGTGTCTTTGAGCAAGTAATTTAATCTCTTTTAGATTCAGTGGACCAGCTGATCTCATGATCTATATCTCAGATATCATCAAATGACCATATGAGGACTATCTGGAGAAGGGCAGACCTAGTGTTTTGTAATGGTTTATGGGCAAGAGAGGACTGTTAGGGGTGATTTTTATGTATATTATCCTTAGGTCTTAGCACCAGCTAATGAGGCTACTTCTTTTTCCCCAAAGTACTTTTGTCAGTCAACAAAGGGATCTAAGGCTCTTTAACCTTTATTCTCCATGTTCTTACAATGACTCAGATCATATTGTTCTGATTTTTTTCTGAGTTATTTATGGAGACATAATCAAAAGTCAATTGAGGAGCAGCTAGGAGCAGCAGACCTGGGTTTGAATCTGGTCTCAGACATTTCCTAGCTGTGTGACCCTGGGCAAGTCACTTACCCCTGACAGCCTAGCCCTTACGATTCTTTTGTGTTAGAATTGATACTAAAACAGCAAGTAAACGTTTTTTTTTTTAAGTCTATATCATGATATCATCTGACTAACCATGTTTTCATAGTTCATGGACCTAAAAATTGAATGAATCTCAGTGGTCTTTTAGTTTATTCCCCTCATTTTACAGAAGCCCAGGGAATTTAAATGACATGTCCGAAGACAACTTGGGTAGAAAATGTAAGAATCAAGATTTGAACCCAGGTCCAATGAATCAAGACCCAGTGTTCTTCAAAGTTGCTTCTGGTGGTAACTGATTCTGCTATATTCTTAATAAAATAATTAGTATTTCTTTTTTTATGTCCTTGTTAGTCTTTTGCTTAGGTATTTTGAATACCTAACTGTATTAATGAGATCCTTAGTCCAGTTTTACTAAATAATGGTGATGAATAGCTCCTTCATCTGTCTAGTAGTTCACACTTCATAGGATGAAATTGGCAGACATGTGTAACCATGGTAACATTGCCATCAATACCCTTAGTGTAGTAATGATGGCACTGCAAAGAAGAAACACTTTCTCATTGTTTCTCACTTAGTCACTGCAGTCATAAACAAGCTGAGCTCTGCAGTACAGTACAACCTGAGACTCAGATGTAGCTTGATTTACCTTTCTTCACGTAAAACTGTTCTTTGAATTTATCCAGAAAAAGGCAATCAATTTCAGTTTCTAACACACTTCAGTGCCGCTTGAATTTCTGCCATGGGCCAGAATTGTTCATTACTGAAATCCTAAGCTGATCTGCCTCTTTCTACCCAAATATTGTGTAAATCAGTGTTTTCTGTAGGCACTAACCATTGCAATTGAATAATATGCCTGAAGACCCAAGACTAAATAATCAATAAGACTATATCTTCATACTAGTACATATTTTGTTTGTGAATAAATAGCTTGGTTTCTCAACCTTTATTTCACACAACAAAAATTTCTACAATATTCAGAGGAGTTACAATATTCAGTGAACCGGGGGCTCTTTATTGACTATTCATATATTAGATTCTCAACCTGTCTGTTTTTCAAAACCCTGTTCTTATTCTACATATATAAATATTGTGAGAGGAAGGAAGAGGTATATCAGATGGACAAAACTTTGAAGTAAAAAAACTATATTGATAAATCGCTGTAGAAAGAACAATGGAGACCCTTAATGATTCTTCTGACTAATAGTTTGGTCTTGGGCTCATTCTTCTACATCAGTCATATGGTGTGAATAGAGCAAATATACTGATTTCATTGATATTGCTACATATATAACAATAACCCAACTAAAGTGCTGCTTAGATCAATGCCTTATGGCATAGAAGTGATTCTGGATTCTAGGAAATTGTCAGGAAAGCCCACATTCTACCAAGTTCTACCAAACTTCAGTTATTAATTAGCCTTTTGATAGCTTTTCTATAGTTTGAGGAACCAGTTTGACAAATTCATTCTAAATCTGGCTATCAGAAAATGAATTATTTTTGGATAAAAAATCTCCTAAAGACCATTTGATAAAGACAAAGATTCAGTTAGTAATTAGCCTTGAGGACCAACCTTAAGAAGTTATGAGTATAAACATTATGGGGCTGGCTATCAGGTAATGAATTAATTTTGAGCATAGCTACTCTTAAGGGCCATTGACAAAGAGTAAAAAGGTTGTGACCTGTGTCAATGGAAGAACACATCAGCAAAACAATTTTTGGAAGAATTTAAAAAATAAAATATTTGGGCAAGTGAGAATTTGTAATAATTTTTTAGCTAATTCTCTGGATTATCAAGTCGTTTGTTCTTTACTTGTATCTTATAACCTAAAGCCAATACTTATTTCCTAAGCCAAAAATCAAAGGTCACCAGTGGGTTCAGTTAATATCCGTGGGTATTTTTTTGTGCTATTAGACATAAGGCATAAACAAGAGAAAGGGAAAAAGGAGAGTGCGGAAAATGTAGACTAAATAAATATGTGTAAATTTTAACAAAATACTATAGCATTTTATTTTGCTTTTATTTCCCTTTACAATCTATGTGCCTGTCAGCTTTATTAAATTTTAAAATATATCTCTAGTCAGCATGTTGTTCATGTGATATTGGATGACCAGTCTATTGAGTCAGTTTGTTAGTGTGTGTGTATATATCATTAATTAATTAATTAATCAAGCAATTAATTTTTTAGGATAGGCATTGGAGAGGTATGTTGAATTGGGCCCAAAATTTGACCAGAGAAAGAATGTGATGAATTACATTTGGAAAATTGTAATCCTTTGAATGATCCCAAGCTACTCCTCTGCCCCAACCCCTGCTCACATCTCCTTTTTAAAACAAATGTTATCCAAGTGATGTTGGATTGTTATGACTTGTAGAAGCCTCTAATTATCAGAGGATAAAAGTTGTAGATGACCCAAATGATAGATGCATTCTGCTTGACAGTCGATTGCTGTTTACTTCCAATGAGTACATATATATAAGAAGTATCATGAAGCAAATCATCTATAAATATGTATAACCTGAAAAGGAGACAGGTCAATCAAATAGTAAAAGCAAGTAGCAACAGTTAAGCAGTTGAAGTACTACCATAGTGCCCAGAAATTATAAGAAGTTCTTGAAAGTGGCCTCAGTTCATTAGGTAGATGCTTTTTGGATAATCAATGAGAGACTATGGGAAAGAATTCTATAGAATGAGATGTGAGATATACTGATGGAGAGATGAACTGGATCCATAATTCATGATTCCACTGAAGAATGTCCTTGTATGTGGTGATGGTTCTGATTCTGATTTCTTTATCCTGCTTCTTCACTATCTATATTTCTTTGCATGTTCTTTTTATTATTTTTATTTTTCTCTTTTATGGTGGAATGATATTCCAAGGTAATAGATTCCTATGAGGTTGGTTCTGTGGTCTCTAGGCTTAGCCTCCATTTCACTAGTGCATGCCATTGGTCATAAGACTGACTCATTCTTTCAGCAAACATTTTTAAAGTACCTCCTACAGGAAGGCCTTTGTGCCTTTTCTTTTTTCCATCTTATCATTGGTTCTTCTGAGGCCCTCTTCCCCAAAGCCCAGACTACCAAGTCTTGAGCAATTAATACTTAATGGTCAAGGAATTTGTAATTTGAAATCTATTTAGCTTTCCCATTTTTTCCCTATATGGTTACATTAGAAGTGTGTAGTTTTGTATGTATTAGACCCCAGATATCTGGACTTGTGCCTCCTTGTCTCAGTCTGAATTTACTTAGGTGTGTTGGTCCCAGGATAGGTTTTAAAAAAGGTCAATGCCCATTTTATTTTTTTTAAATGGTCTCCATGTCTAACCACACATCTTGAACTTGACCCATTTTTTCTCTTTAAAAATGGCCCATGTTTTCATGCCTGCTGATAAAGACTCATTTCTGTGAAGAAAAAAAATAAACCTTATTTTTGTCACACTGTCAAAATAACTTCAGAGCTCAATTCACTGACCATCTCCTTGTGCATATATCCTAATTTTTTAGTTGCAGCAATATGAAGCTAAGAATAGAAACTTAAGCTTAAGTTTAGTGGCTTGAACCAGATGTTTACTTGTACCAAGACCTTGCCAATTCACAGCTGCTACAGCACATCATTTTAGGATGAGATGAAAAGTACAGTGATGGAGATTGTTGTTCTTTGTCCTAATGGTGCTTATAACTGAACTGACACTTCCTTGTCCAAATATGCATTTTTTGGCAAGTGACTTTATTGGTCACTTTCTCTTTGTTTTGTTTTTTTTCTAGGAATATGTTTTCCTATCTGCCTATGATAGCTGATTATAGTGGGAACAGAATAAGCCCAGTTTTATACAATATACAATACACAAATTTTCTGGCGTGGTGTTTTCCTTTACTATTTACTGACCTCTTGGTGCTTTTCAAATGTCAAAGCACTATAGCAATATGAGATGATGATGATGATTATTAATAAATCCAAGCAAACCCTCTAGTTAAATATTCTTTTTCTAGATCAATAAACTGAATGCATTTAAAACTTTTATAAATCTAGTATTGTAGGACAGAGCTAATACTAATATTTTATACTTTGTTATATCAGCATTTTCTTGTATGTAGGTGTGGGGAAAGAAATGGTTCAACCTATGGTTCATATGAATCTCTGCAAAACAAGCCGTTGAAAAAAAGAAGTTCTTTTGTATTCAGTTCCAGTTAGGCTAGGTAGTGTCCCAAATAAGAATTTTGCTACATTTTTATGTTCATTAACAAGAATCTTGAAACTTTCCATGTTTGCTGTATATTAGAGTTAAATGTTTTGTATGTTCTTTTTTTGTTGTTGATAAGAATTTGGTAAGCATTCTTAACTACATATAATTCAATTTTTGGGTTACTCTTTTTTCTTACTAAAAGTTTATTCTACTTTCCAGTAATTTGTTCCTTTCCTGAAGTTAGTCACTTAAACCTCTTCTTTTTATTTCATCCATACTGCCTTCTATGCCAAAGGTTGCTTTTCTCTTCTTGCCAAGCAACCAGTCAGTCCCCTCCCTAAGTCTCTCCTGGAAATTTGCTGCCTCAAAGAAGCCTTTCAATGACTAGCCACCACCATTGAGATTTTTTTTTAATTCCAAGGAAACTTTGTCCTTCTGAGGATTGCACATCTTTCCCCCAGTGTGTGTCTCTGTTTCTTTGTGAATCATAGTCTGTAGAAATGAGATTGGAAATCTAGAGGGCAAGGCCTAACTCTCTGCATAGAAGTGATGCTCAACAAATAATTGGGACTAATTTATGTAGGCATTAGGGTGTAGTTATCTGACTGAACCTGCCTAATCAGTTTTGAATGACATGCTCTTTTACTTATGTCTTTTCATAGATTCTTATAAATATTAAGTACAGTTTGGCTTAGAGTTGTCCTTGATAATTGAAGATAAGACTATTGACATTATTAGATGGATGAAAAGATCCAAAATGGCCAGTAATTCTTTGCATAATTAGTATATGTTAATGGCTCTTACTCTCTTGCTTTTTCAACTAGTCCTCTTTGCCTTATAGAGCACAAGGGATCTTTGATTCACATGATCCATCTCATCTCTAAATCCAGTACTACAGGTTTGTCTTTTTGTCAGCTGATTTCCCAATAGCCAATGGTTATGCCATCTGTTTGAAGTTTGGGTTTACAGTGGGTCATAGCCTCTCTTAGGCCTTCCTTGCTTTTGAATAATCATCTAACATCACTATTAAAAATGTTCTTAGAGGTAGGACCCAAGGGAAAATATTTTTTGAAAAATTATTGATATAGTTGAAAACATCAGAGTTTTTTATTTAAAGAAAAGGGCACATGTAGCTTAAATTTAAGTAGTTAGAAATATGATCAATGCAATTTTCTATGGGATCCAGGTCTGTATGTGTATATGTGTATGTGTGACCCTTTTAGACATTGGATTGTGCTGTTAAGAACAAAAAACATGAATGTGTCTACCTAACCAAAAACACTTGTTTTCTTAAGATTTATATGTCATCTGATCAATTAGACATGAGATTGGTTATTAAAATATCTTCACTATTTTCCAAATCTTCTCTATGCAAAGGGAATTATGCATTAAATTTAGTGTCACTACAGTAATATCCACAGAAGAAAAAGATGAAATTCCAGACCAGATAAAATCCTTTATCAATGAACACTGGAGAATTCTGATACTTAGAGTATTCTCCAAGTATTCCTCCTTCACAAACTTCCATGTTCCCGGAGTAGGAACACAAACAAACTTAGAAGCTTGGGCAGAGGCTAAACTTAGACACCTATGCTATTTCAATGCCTCCCCAAACACCCTGCCTTCCCCTCGCCCTTCAAGAAATGGCAGATACAGATTCTTCTAAGGAAAGGAGAGAAGAGGAGGAATTAAGTAAGCTAAAATATTCTGCCTTTTGACTGGGTCTGGTCCCCTCCCCTCCCTAAACAGTAACAATCATGTTAACAATCATGCTCAATCATGTGAAAGAAAGAAGGAAAAGAGGGGTGCCAGTGTGGATGGATGCATTAGACCTGTAGGAAAGGAGACTGAAACCTAGCTGGTGTCATCTTCTCTCCTTCTAGAGAGGCTATGCAGGGCAGAGACCCAGTAAGACAAACCTTATGCCTTCTGATGTTAGAAGGTTGAGATAGCCTTTCAACATCTTTTAAGATGGCTGCTCACCCTGCACAAGGTGAACAAGCAGATCAAATGATTAAGAAATGAAAAAGAAGCTAAGACACCAAAGAACATCAAGAAAAACTATAACAAAAGCCTCTAAAATGCACATTTTATCTCACTAAAGACAGTCCTAAAACCAGAAGGAAAAATGAATAAAATGGCAGAGAGTACAAAACTTAACAAATTTTGTAATAAGGAAGCTAAACTAAACTTGGTGAAACTAAACTTGATGAAAGAATTTAGTAGTAGTAGTAGTAGCAATAGCAGTAAGAGTAATTGCAGAAGTAGTAGTAATGACATTTATAGAGTGTGTTAAAGTTATCAAAATATTTGAAAATTTTGTCACATATTGTCTCAAGGTAACCTCATAAGAACTCTAGAAGATAGCTACTATTATTATTTGCATTTTGTTGGGATGGTTTAGTCATTTCAGTTATGTCCACATCTTTGTGGCCTCATTGGGTTTGAGTTTTTTTTTTTTTTTTTTGCCAAGGATACTGGAGGGTTTTGTTATTTGCTTACTAAGTATCCCCATTTTATAGATGAAGCAATTGAGGAAGATCAGAGGTTAAGTGACTTCCTAGGGTCACATAGGTGCTGCTAGTAAGTGTCTGAAGTCAAATCTGAATTCAGGCCTTCCTGATACCAGATTCCCCACACTCTAACCACTATACCATCTAGCTGTCTATGTATAGATCCCTCACAAAGCATGGAACAGCAAGAAACTATAGAATAGTTCAAAAGACAGATAAAATCCATTAAATAAGGAATTAAGAATGCTTATAGGTCAGAAATTGAATCTCTCAATGCTAAACATTTTATAAAAATAATTAATGGATTTTTAAGGAAAAACTAAATCATTGTAGAAAATCTTTCTTGAGGTGAAAAAGATAAACAGATTTAGAAGACAAAGACACTAAAATGAAGGAAATTTTGGCAGAAAAGCAACAAAGGGCAGAAGCATTAAAAGAACACAAATTCTTTACAAACCAAAGCATTTTAAGATAGGAGAAATGATGCAACCTAAGGACTAAAAGGATTCTTGAATAACAAATAAAGAAATCCAAATACTAAAAGGTAGGAAATAATGTGAGATAGTCTAGAACATGTGTAAACACATAGCAAAGCATCTACTGAGAAAACCTACAGATCGTGGCCAGAAAAAAAATCTTACCATTAAAACTCCCAGATATATGGTGACTAAATGTCCCAAGTACAGTAACAAATTTTAAATGTGTCTAGGAGAAAGTCCATCAAATATGAAGAAAAAGAAATTTAAACAACAAGATTATTCTGTAGTCACAAGAAATCACAGAAAGAAATGTAATAAGATGTCACTCTACCCCCCCCCCAAAAAAAACCAAAGGAACTCAATGTGAACCCAAAAAAGTGATCTACCTGGCAAATCTGAGTTTAATCATTAATTTTAAAAAAAGGACATTCAACAAGAGAGGTATTTGTGATAGTTCTGTTGCAAGGGAGAAAAACAAAACAAAATAGAAGTGAGCAGAATATTAGACTTGCAAGAACTACATGCAATGGGAACATAAGTTAAATTACAGCTACTAAGTAAGGAATAAATAATAATATTAGTTACTTCATGTCTTTAGAGGGTATTACTTAAAAGGGGGAAAAAAGCACTGGATTTGGAGACAAAATATCTCTAGGTTTGAATGTTAGCTTCAGCATTCACGATGTGTGTGACTTAAGATAATTCATTTAACCATTTAAGCCTCAGTGTCTTAATCTATAAAAAGAAGATAATACTTGGCTCTGCCTATTGTTATAAAGATCAGATGAGATAATGAATATAAAAGACTTTATTAACTTAAAGCTCTAAGCAAATGATAAGTAGTATTTGTAGCTTTAATGGTTCTTTAAGGCATAGAGATGACCCCAGGTTTTCAAAGGCTATATCAGTAGAGGACAGGGTCTGAAAGGCCCTCCCAAGATAGAAAGCCTTCTAGTTAGGGCCATTGATATTCTGTCAACTGAAGACTAGGCTTACTAAAATTTGAGAGAGATCTGCTAAACTGACTGACTTCAGGCTGATTAATTTTTTTTCTTCAAAGCTACAAAGATACAGAGTGGTTTTGCTCTACATTGGCTATACTACCAGCCTCTTTCACATAAAAATATGTATTTTTAATTAGAGAAACTAAACTTGAGAGACAGCTAAAATAAATAAGCATTCCTTACTCTACAAGTAAGTAGTAGTAGTAATGAGAACAATGTACAAATTAACACTGAAGCCTAGTTTTGAGAATAATAAGGGCTAAATAGTGGTGATAGCTATCTTTTAATATACCTTCCTTTATGTGGGAGGTAAAGCCTTCAGAAGATTATAAAAGACAGAAGGATTTAGAATTCGTTTTGCCTACTCAACCATTTTTCATTCAATTTTGTCTCATTAAGATTTTCCTAATTTTCCTGACTTGTTTAAATAATACCTCCCCCTATAGTCCCTAAGAGAAGCAACCTTCCTTATAATGATATCATGGAAAGGCTTCTTCAAGGGAAATCTTGTTTCTTTGTTGCAGCTTGAATTTTCCAAGTCGTGGGTAAACATTATATCAAGAAATTTCCTTGTTCCTAGCTGCCTGGGTCAAATGTTGAAATTGAATTTATTAAGCATTTTATGTATATAACATCTTTTGTTTGTATAAAACTAACTCATCACTTGCTGGTAATTTAGTACATTTACATAAAATGAATATGAAAAGAGATGAGAAGAATAAAAGCATTTTCTGTAGTAGTTGCTTTATTTATGGATTCTTCTAATTCTATTAAAACAAATGCCAGAGGGATATAAGTTTGGTATTAGTAATACATAAAAGAAGTGGAAGAATTTTAAACTCAAAGAAGGAATCATTAATGTTAAAATATGAGTTGAATCTTAGTACCAGGAAGAACCAGTAGAATTTTTCTAAAATAAAACAATCATATAATATACCATGCAGGGAAGATGAATTAAACTAGGTACTTGGCAAAGAGAAGACTTGAAAGGAAACATAAAATATTACACAATGAAAAGGAGAAATTGTTAAGTTGACTATAGGGAAAAAGAAATATAAAGATTACAGTAACTCTGGTTTAGAGCCAAGTAAATAAAATTACTGTCATAAAAAGCAATAAAACTAATTAAATATTTAATATGCTTTTTAAAAAGTTGGCAAAATATGATGTATTAAAGATGGTAAAATATGTAAATAATTATAATAGTTTGCCTAGCATGTTCAGGCAACTAGTTTAGCGCCTTACTACCAATCTCTTACACATAAAAACATGGATTTTTTAATTAGAGAAACTAAACTTGAGAGACAGTAAACTAAATTAAACAAGCATTCCTTATATTATGGAATCTAAGCGACAGATGACTATTGGCACTGTCTAGGAAATCAACCTGGTGTTGAATGAATGAATGAATGAAATAATTACTTAAAAATAAAAACCCTTATCTGCCATCTTAAAATCAGTATTGTGTATTGGTTCCAAAGCAGAAAAGTGGTAAGGGATAGATAATGGTGGTTAAGATCACATAGTTAGAAAGTTGTCTGAGGCCAAATTTTATCTCTGGACATTGCTCTCAATCCACTGAGTCACTTAGCTGCCCCCCCCCCAAATAATCCCTCTTAAAATGAAAGACATTTAAAAGAATTATTTAAATGGAGAAATAGGAATGCCTTCTAGCTTCTAAGAATAAAATCTAAAGAATGGAGAAGCTCAAAAGGAGAGAATATCAGAGTTGGAAAGGACCTCAGAAGCCTGTACTAATCTATCTAAATCACACTTGAACATCAACAAAAAACAGTTATCCTGATGCCTGTTTTAAAACTTCTATAGAGGCAAAACCCATTTTCTCCTGAAGTAATCCATTCTAAAGTATTTATATATATATATATATATATGTATTTAATTGTTAGGAAATGTTCCTTATATCAAACATGAGTCTATGGTCACCACCTATTGTACCTGGTTTGCCCCTCTAGGGCAAGCAGAACAAGCTATACTCTTCATATGCAACCATTCTTCAGATATTTGATGTTCAGTTTCATGTCTTCCCTAAATCTTCTTTTCTCTAGGTGAAACCTCCTTCATTCCTTCAAAATTAAAAAAAAGTCATGATCCAGGCCCTTATGGAGCTTATAGGAGAAAACATAAATACATGAAATTATAATATACATTATCTCATTTTATTAGAAGCCATCCAATCCAATCCCTTCATTTTCCAATGAGTAAATTGAGGCCCAAGGAGGTTGTGAGTTAGCAAGGTCATATAAATAGTAAGTACCAGAAGCAGAGTCTGAATGTAGGTCCCCTTACTCCTCAAGGCAGGAAGACCTGAGTTCACCTTCAGCCTTGGACATTTGAAGGTAGGGGCTGTCTTTTGCTTTTTTTTTGGTATATGTATTTTGCATTTGTATTTTAGTGCTTAGTGCAGTACCTAGCACACAGTAAGAGTAAGTGCTCAATAAACATTTATAAATGGATTGATTGACTTTGAGCAATTCACTTAACTGTTATTTGCCTCAGGTTCCCCATCCACAAAATAAGGATAATAATAGAACCTACCTCACAGATTATTGTATGTATCAACTGAGATAAAGTAATTGAGTAAATTTACAATTTAAGTAAATTTGAATAAAGCACTTAATTGTACCTGGTGCTCATAGAAGGTGCTATGTACATATTAGTTATTGTCATTATTTTTATTCTTGAACTAGTGCTCTTTCTATTGTATCATGCTGCCCTAAAAAAATTATATTGTTTTAGAATTGGTAGAATCACAAAGAATATCAAGTCTGTTCAACTGCTCATAGATAAAAGAGAATAAACATTAAGCATTAAAGAAAGAAAGAAACCATTAACAACTTATTGTATAGAAATCCATGTTAGATATATTTCTGTTGCTTTGCTTTGTTTTTTATTTATTTGTATAGTTTTGGAAAAGAAAATAAATAAGCCTCAAATTGGAAAAGGGGAATAATTGGTGAGAAACTGATTAAGTAATATGAATCTGTTCAAGTTCACAGAATGGGATAATTAAGCTCTTAATGATGTACCTTTAGTTATTGAAGACCCATTTTATTGCCCTTCATCAAATCTATCTATACTAGAGATATATTGGAGGTAGCTTTTGTCCTTGACCATAATAAATGTTGAGAAGTGCAGAACCTAAAGTATTTGTGGTCAGCATTCCTGATGTGGACAGCATCCTGTCTTTCTTCTTTTCTTGACTTGTTTTTCTTCTTTTTTTTGCTTTTCCTTTCTTTCTTTCCTCCTTATTTCCATAAATCTTTAAAGAAAGTAGAATTAGGTGTCATGAAACACATCTATTTTGACTACTATCCAACATAAAGACTTATTAAGGATTGGTTTAGTGTATCATTTCTCAAAAGTGTGGTCCCTAGACCCCAGGGGATCTCTGACAATCTTTTAGGTGGTTCATGAGGTCAAAACTATTTTCATAATAATACTAAGATGTTTTTTGCCTATTAAAATCAGCAAATAACTTCTTAACAGTTCAAACTACATTTTAGTATTTCCAACAATATTTCAGTGTGAAGCCACATTCTCTTCATATACTTAAAATACTTATATGGCAGCAGATTAAATGAAGAAGTAGATATAAAAATCCAGCCGTCTTCTATTAAACATTAAAGAGATTTCCAAAAATATGTAGGACAATGTCACTCTTCCCACTGATTTTTTTGTTTTAGGAAAAAGCTATTTTTAATAAAGTATGTTATGTTACCATGTTGTTAGTTCATTGTTTTTTTTTAATAAATGAATAAGCATTAAGAATGTTAATCAGTTTTAATATCTAACACAATAAGTATCTAGATGCAATCCATATAAAAAAAACATCTTTTGAGTTCTCGGTAATTTTTATGAGTAAAGGGGTCCTTAGACCAAAAAGGTTGAAAATGACTAGTCTAGAACCTAAGCATGAATATATATCTAGAAATAATTTTTTTATTTACTTCATTAAACATATGTAATCTGTATGAATGTTTTTGCTATGTTTGCCGATTACAGCCTTTTCATCCAATGTCATTCTTGTTTTTGACCTTCCATACGTTGTCCATCTAACATTCCAGAGGTCTTCTTATGTTTCTTTTAATATTTTGCGACTACTTAGGCTGTGTTATCCTTTTCTCAAATTATATGAAGAGCCTACCTTTTTTCTAGTCATATGTGTTTTTCATATATTTCATATTATACCAGTCTTTGGTGGCAATATATTGATACTGCCTTTGTACCATTTCTTGTATACTCCCTCTTCTCTCCTCTGACACTGCTACTACCTTGGGGGCAGGCTCTTATTACCTCATACCTAGACTACTGAAATAGTTTTTTGGTGGTTTCCCTGACTCAGGTGCCTCTCCACTACAGGCAGTCCTCCTCCATTCATCTGTCACTTGCTCTTCCTAAAGGGCAGGTCTGACCACATCATCCCCTATTCAGTAAACTCTAATGCCTCTCTATCATGTCCAGAATCGAATATGAAATCCTCTGTTTGGTGTTCAAAGCCCTTTGTAACCAAACCCCCTCCTATATTTTATTATCAATCTATAGCCTATTACATCTTCCACCCCCTTACTCTGCAATCTAATGACAGTGGTATCCTTATTCCTAGCAACAGACATTCCATTCCCTGACTCTGGACATTTTTGTTAGCCAATCCCCTTTTCTGGAATTCTTTCCCTCTTCATCACCATCTTCTGCTTTCTCTGCCTTCCATCAAATTCTAGCTGACATCCCACCTTTTGTTGGGAACTTTTTCTGATCCCCCTTAATACTAATGCCTTCCTTCTCTAGAATGTCCCCAGAATATCTAGATATTTTCAATAAACTGTAAATAACTGTAAAAAACTGTACAATTATTTTTTTAAATCCTTACCTTCCATCTCGGAGTCAATACTGTGTATTGGTTACAAGGCAGAAGAGAGGTAAGGGCTAGGCAATGGGGGTCAAGTGACTTGCCCAGGGTTACACAGCTGGGAAGTGTCTGAGGCCAAATTTGAACCTAGGACCTCCCATCTCTAGGCCTGGCTCTCAATCTACTGAGCTATCCAGCTGCCCCCTGTACATAGTTATTTTCATATGGTCTCCCCATTAGACTGTGAACTCGATATCAGAGTTTTTTGCCTTTGTTAACTGACCCAATCACTTGTATCTACCATGGATCATTCCATTTTCCAGTGGATCATCTATAGTCATGCTTCCTTGAAATCATAATTCATAGGCACATAGCATCACTAACATGCTTGTTTAAAATGGATTTTGGAAGCAATGAGCAGCTTAGAATCAGCAAAAGGGCTGTATGGTCTACCAAATCAAATACAATCTCTTGTTAAAATCTGAACCTTCCTCATTTATATCAATGGTATCTATTTAATATATATGTGGTAATGCATTAACTTATTGGGCAGCCTGCCTAATGAATCTAATAATCTAAGCAATATACAGGTATCTCTTTGACATCATGACTTTCCTCATCATGGTTTTGATATATATTATGGTTTGGCATAAGAAATTAAATGGAAATTTGGGAGGAGTTTTGCAGAAGCTCTAGACTGTGATATGGGAAGGCCAGTAGACAACATAGGTTTAGAAACTCAGAAATGCATATTTAACCCAAAATTTGCAATAAGGTACTATTATTAGTTACTGTTATAAACACTGTATAAAAGAAAAAGAAGAAAAATCAGACTTCCCTGATATAGAGGGCCAAAAAATTTTATGTGGATTTTCCAGATCATGAGTGCACTGAACTCTAATGACTCCTCTGCCCATAGGACTTCTGCAATGTGGAAGGGACACCTGTACAATCTTCTTCCTCTTTATTTTTCCTATTAGGTGACTAATCTATTTTTAGTGATGTTAGAACTCATTGGGAAGCTCCTATAGTGTCTGAATCTTGATAACAATCATCCACAAACAAGATTTAATCAATAGATAGTCTCTTGCCACAGAGAACAAGACCTTTTTCTCAATTTCCAATAATTTGGGGAGGGGACTCAAAGTGCAATTATGTACCACATGTATAAAGTTTTTAGAATTGAATTTTCCTGATAAGAAAGCAAGCAACCCTAAAAAGTAAACGCCCTTTATGAATTAGTAGGAGATGACCAACCTTAATACATTCATTCAGCTCTCCTTCTCTAAGAGCTTCCTAATTCCAGAGAGGAATACAAAAATGCAGAGTTTGTGCTTTGGGATCCACTTGTGTAATTATCCATTGTCTCTAGAGATTCTTTTGGTATATCCCTTCCCTGCCCTCCCTCCATCATATTGTTGCAACAATCATTGTACCATTTTTCTTCACAGTCATTGTAAGGAAGAAGGGGTAGTGTAAGAAGCATGGGGCCATGCTTCCTTCTGCCTGGGGTAGGTTCTAGGGAGCTCTAACAGAAGCAAAAACATAATACCTACAGCAAAAACATGAAACAACTCCTTTATCATCTCCAACCCTATCAAAAGCGGCAGATACTTCTGCTTTCGTTCAGTTAGTGAATTGAAGAAATGAGAGAACTGGGACAGGAGTTTAGCACCTATGGCTCCATGAGTCCTGAAAGGAAGAGAACTGGAATTCAGTTGGTGCCAATTAAGCTCCCCCCAAACTACCCAAGGTGGTGTCCAAGGTTGCTGAAAAGCAAAATCCCTAAAGTGAGATGATCCTGAGACAGTGTTATGGAAGAATCAGAAAGTGAGCAGAAAAAAAGTACCAAATGTTTAAAGAGGAAGAAATTTTAATTAAAGACATAGAGCACTGAGCAGGTAAATTAGCAGAGAAAACAACTAAAATTAGAAGGGAGGACAACTACCAAAACATCTAAAAGATTAGAACTTTTCTTAATAATTGTTTCAAGACAAAGGAAACAACCAATATCTAATGAAACACAGAACACTGTTGATGACAGAGATAGCCTGTAATGACAGTAGAATGTTCCATAGTGATTCAAAAGAGAAATAAAAATCTTGAGAGAAGAAAGAAGGGAATAATGTCAAGATTTAAATCATAGGGCAAATATGGCAACTGTCTTCAAGTATTTAATGTACTATGTGAAGGAGAGACTAGACTTATTCTATTTGGCTTCTGAGGACAGAACCAGGAACAATGGGTAGAAGTTGGAACAAGCCAAATTTAATTAACTAAGTTGCAAAAAAAAATAAGCAGACTGCCTTAAAAAGTAGAGGATTCCCTCTCATTAGAGACCTTATTAAAGAGGCTGAATGACAAGCATATTGTGTGGAAATCCCTTTCAGTTAGTAGTGAGGTGGCACAATGGATAGAACCCTGGACTTGGAATCAGGAAGACATCTTCATGAGTTCAAATCCAACTTCAGACATTTACTAGCTATGTGACCCTGAGCAAGTGACTTAACCCTGTTTGCCTTATCAGTAAATGAGCTTGAGAAGTAAACAGCAAACCACTTCAATGTCTTTACCAAGAAAACCCCAAATGGGGTCGTGAAGAGACAGACACAACTGAAAAATGACTGAACAATACCTAGTATGTTACTTAACATTTTTTCCTCTGAAATTTTCAACTGTTTAGTATGAAATTTATTTTTCTCCTGAGAAAACTTTGTTCTTATTGTGAAGTTAAAAGAAAAATAAGATTTCTTTTATGGAAATTTACTTGATATTCAATTCAATAGAATATATCCTTTCCAGAAAAGGATGGCTTCGGCTTATAATATTTGAACATAAGAGGTTGGGAATTTCATTTTTTCTTGTTAACAAAAGAAAAATTGCACTGTTTTTTTCCTGTCATTTTCACCCTTCCAGTCTCATCCTGCCTTATCATTAAAATATAAACTAGTATGATATTCCACAATTTCTGTCCCTATACTCTCCAACTAGAAGAAATACTGTGTTTTTTCCTGTATTAAATTATATTTTGCCTATCACTTTAATACACATCTAAGAAATGGGAACTAGTGTTAGGAAGTGTGGCAAAGGTGGTGAAGTGAATGTTTATTATTCCTTTCCAAACCTTTTTATAAGTAACTTAAGAATCAATAGGCTGGGAAAATTAGAAGTACACATCCAATATGTAACAGAAAATGATCCCCTAGCTTAAATAAAATGTAGGTAAGTTCATATGAACTACAAGTGTAGCTCATGGCACAGATGCCCATTGAGCTCTCTTCATGGGCTAGGTTGAGATTGCTCACCTTGTCTATGCCCATCCTGTTAGGTCAAGATGGTTCCCTAGAGGGACTGACCATGTGGCTACAACTCAACCTCAGGGTTCTAAGGGTAAAATGAAGACATATATCTACTTATAGCTGCAGGTCTTGAGTCTCACTGGTGTACTTCCCTTTTAAACAAATCAATCAAGATAACATCATTAACTTTAATTATGAAACATTTACTAACAGAAGGCAAAACTTATAATAATCATAAAATGTCTATACTTTAACTGGTTTTATACTCTTTCACCAAGGATATAGTGTCCATGGCAGAGAGTTGACTTAGATTCGGCAAAATCTAAAAAGGAGGTTCATGTACTTGGCACAATTAACAACTCTGGACTGTAAGCCTTGATACCCTTGACTTCTTTAGGGAACAGTTTGTACTGTATGTTATCTATTAGAGAGACTATTCTGCAATCTCTCTCCTGTCCTATTAGGTAATACACCTTTGCTTCTATGCCTGGACTGATGAAACAGTGTTAAATTCTTTTAGCAAACACCAGCATTAAGCCTGGTTTCTATAGAGCTTCCCTGGTCTGCTTCTATGGTTGAGTGATAATTCAGTACTCTAAAAGAAAAAAGTTTCTTTAAGCTTGAGATTTATACAAATATTCAAGTCTATTATTGATACTTTGAGAGTTTCCTTCTCTCAAGTCATAGAGAGTCTCTGAGGGATTTTCTTTCTCTAAATCTTCTCTCAAGATGAGGCTGGAGAGCAAGATAGACTTTCCCAATCCAGTTCTTTACACATGAGAGGATTCTTTTTCCATTCAGCTCCCAGCATCAGTGCTTTCTTCTATTCAAATCAGCTCTCTGAATCAACTACAAAGTTTGCCTTCCTCTGGTCATCTGGGCTCAGCTATGGTCTTCTTTTGGCTTTTCTGTTCTGTTGGTTTATATGCACTATCTTCTAACTTTTGATATTTGCTTTTAAATCCTAATTCCCTTACCACAATATCTTATGACTTCTAATGCCTCAAAACAGGGTCTCCTCAAATGTCCTGGTCTACTCTGTTTCTGGAGGGGGGGGGGGGGATAGGGATTGGAGCTTTGATTTCACTGATATTTCATTGTGATTTTATTGAGAATTCCCAAGTAAGGAAATTCCCTTCCTAGTGTGGATCTATACTTTTTCTGTAACTTATGTTCTTAGAGGGTTGACTAGAACAGAGCCCTAAGGGGATAAGTGATTTGCCTTGGATCATGCAGTCAATATGTATCAGAAGTATAGCTCAAACTGAGTTTTCAGGCCAGTTTACAACCTATGAGACTATGCTGGGTCTCTCTTGGGCTGAGAAACCAAAAAGCCACATTTCTGTCAAATATGACACATAGTCTATAAAATGTGGATTTTTGTTTATATATATATATATATATATATATATATATGTATGTATACATGAATAGATAGATCTATATCTGTATTCTAATAGTCCCCAAACAGTTCTTTGATTCATGGCAATAAACTTCTAAGTCCTAAAAATAGTCATGTAAATTAGCTATAGGGAAATAATATACTGCAGTCATCAGTCAAGACTTTTGCCTCTGAAGTACTGTTTTCTCTCAGGAGCTCTCAGAATTGCCTGCTTTTCCTGAAACTACATTTCTCTGTATTCCTCACACAAATTTTACCTTTCTGCTCCTTTCAGTAGATAAAATATCCACATACGAATGGGACAGTATCTTACATAAGTCTATATGGTAGCTGCTACATGTAAACTGAGAGAAATTGTTCTTTACATTTTTTTCAGTACTTTATTTTGCTTTTGAAATGTCATGTTATAATTAACTTTGAATGGAAATGGAAATGAAGGTGTAGGGAGAGGATATGACAATTTTTTTATAATGATAAAGCATCTAGGAATTTATTCTTCTAAGATCTTATACTTAAACTCACTGATACATGTTGTGAAGAATTAAAGACTTTATTGAAAAATATCCTGGCAAATTGATTTATTCATATAGCATTAGATACAAAAGACCCATAATGTTAGAATGTTTGGAAACTAAGATGTAGAGTGTATTGTGACTTAAGGAAGGAGTGTCCTCCTTCAAATTGTATTTTGGTGAAATCATAACAGATGTCTCATCACTTAGCTTTTTTCTCCTCTCTTTTTAATTATTGGCCTGGAGTTGGATCACAGAAGCAAAATGTCATCTCTTGCTACCCTCTACATCTGCTGTTAATTAGAATTCTTGAAGTTTGTGCATGAATATAGAAGTTGATTTAAATTTTTCTTATCTTAAAAAAGCTGATTGTGAGTCATCTTAATAGTCTGTCAGATCTCAGACTTAGAATTTTAGAGCTGGAAAGCACCTTAGAAGTCATCAAGTCTGACTTTCTCTTTTTATGGATGAGGAAATCGAGGCATAGGGAGCTTAAGTAATTTGTCCAAGGTCACACACAGTTAGTTAATGTCAGAACTTGAGACTAGAGCTATATTCACACTAAAATGGATGCTCTGGAATCCTGGCAGGGTGAATCTCTATTTAGCCACTTATATTAAATCCTCCTATGTGCCAGGCCCTGGAAATACAAAGAAAGAAGTAAAACAGTCCATGAGAATGTATAAATAAAGGATATGAATACATATTGTGTAGGGGCTGAAAGGTATAGAATTGTGAGACCAGTTCCCTAACCAATTTTGTTGATATAATAATGGAAAGTAAAGAACAGATAATAGAGAAGATATGGTGTTGATATATTCAGTTAAATGCCAGTAGGAATCTATACCCTATTATGCTTTTATCTTAAGTGAGGTGTTCTTTTTAATGAGATTAGAGAGGCAATTTTGTATTGTTTGGATGAAGATTGGCTGTGTTACTGATAGCCTTTAAAAGATAAGCCTGTAAGACTGCCAAAGCATGAAGCAGCTTTGTGGAGTGTAACATTTTATTTCCTCCACAAACTGCCATCAGTCATAGTATCTTGTTGTGGAACTACTTCTTTAGTAGGAGAGACCTCATCCAACAGGAACCACAAATAGACCCATAGAAATAGAATAGAGAGTTGTAAGCAGATTTGAGGAACGTGAGCAGAGAGGATATCCAGCTATAAATTCAAGAGAAAATATCTGTGGCAGTTGAGAATTAAGTGTTATAGAGAAACAGACCTAGAGAACTTAGATGAGTTACCTGCCCATCAGCCTCTCTGTACTTGAGCAGAGCAATGTGAGCAAATCACAAGAAGAGAAAGTACATCAGGATCTTTTAGTACCAAAGCTGTTAAATGCATCTCAACTCTCTCTCTCTCTGTCTCTGCCTCTCTCATAAGTGTGCCTCAAGAGTATCCTTAAATTTATACTCACTCATTCTACAAATGTTATGTATATTATGGGAATCTCCACCCCAGAGTTATATGAAAGAATATTTTGCAGCTACTATCCTTTTTATGCCATCTTAATAAATGACTTTACTTTGAGCTAATTATGTCTTTTGGCTTACTAGTAAAAGGAAGTTCTCCAATGCGGGCTTATGCACTTTGGTTTTAGCAGTACAGTCCCTTCTCTGAGATTCAAATCTGCAGACCTATATAGATTGATTTGGAGACATAGTCCAGAGGAAGTTTTGAATACAAAATAAATTCAAATTTATTTTGGGGTTAGGGAGGAGCAAAATAAATAGCTGGGAGAATCAAGAAAAGGCTTTTGAAGGAGGTAACATTTGACTAGAATCTTAAAGGAGGTTAGTGGTTCCAAAAAGTACAGATGAGGGAGACAATTATGATGGGCATGGGAGACAACCTGTGCAAAGTCAGAGCAGAAGATGAAATGCTGTGTATAGGGACAGAATAAGAGAAAGTTCTGGCTTTAGTCAGGCTAACATTTAAGTGCCAGGCTAAAATGTAACCAGGTTACATTTTAATCGCTCCACTGCCATCAGTTTATGAGAGTATTAAGTGTACTCTGGTGGCTTTTCTGAGGATATGAATCTTCTTGGCTTCTGTTTTCTCCTTCAAGGGAAACCACATAATAGAAGGGTCCCAGGAGTTAAAAATGTTTTGGGCTGAGAATCATCTGTAATTATACTTGGTCTATGTCAAAGAAGCATTATTTCTCTTCCATTTCTATCCTATGTTCTTGATGTCTATCCATACCTTTGGCAAAGACACCAGAATTGTTCAACTATAAACTGGGATATTGTATATGTATTTGTATTTGAAAGCTTTTTTTGTTTGAAAAAATTATGATCCAAAGTTAGAGTTCCTATTAATAGCATGTAACTAGTCAACAGGATTTCTAATAATTAATCATAGCATTCTTTTTCAGAAAAAAAATATGAGGGTAGGGGATGGAAAGTGGAGAAGAAATTTTGATTATTTTAAAAGGTTAGAAATTGAAGGGCCTTACCTTTGAAAATATTTTAAAACTCCTTTGAGATGATAACTGCCCAACACTTAAAATTTTTGTTTCAAACACAATCTAAAGTGTTTCTCTGAGGACAAAAAAAAACTTGTAATTTTTCAATTTACTTAAATCACCAGATACATGGATACTTTAAGTTGAATTTTATTTTCAGTTCCAAATTCTCTACCTTCCCCTCCCTATCCCTTCACCCATTAAGGAAGTAAAAAAAAATTAGAACCTATTTAAACGAAGAAAGGAAAAAAGAAAGGAGAGAGAAAAATAAAGGAAGGAAGAAGGAAGATATGTTTCAGTATGCACTCTGAGTCCATTAGTTCTCTATCTTGAGGTGGATAGCATGATTCATCTTGAGGTTTTAGAAATTGAGTCATTGTGGTGATCAGAGTTACTGCCTTTTGAAATATATTATCTTTGCAATATTAGTATAACTATAAATTGTTCTCCTGGTTTTTATTTACTTCACTTTGAATTAGTTCATAGAAGTATTTCCAGCCATGCCCTTCAAAATTTATCGCACAATAGTATTCCATCACATTCATATACCATAAAGAAATATTCATGTACATATGGATCCTTTTCTTCTTTCTTTGATCTCTTTGGGGTACAGACCTAGTAGTGGTATCAGTGGGTCAAAGGGTAAGTAAGTAGGGTAAGTGGTATCAGTGGGTCAAAGGGTAAGCAGTAAGTAGATTTGGGGGCATGCTTCCAAATTACATTGCAGAATGGTGAAAGTAGTTGATAGCTCCTTCAAAAGTGCATCAAGGTGTTTATTTTTCTATATCCTTTCTAGCATTTCTTTCTTTCATTTTTTTGTCCTCCTGGCCAATCTGAGGGGTATGAGATGGTACTTCAAAGATGTTTTAATTTTCATGTATCTAATTATTAATGATTTAGAACATTTTTAATATGACTATTGACAACTGTGACTTCATTTGAAAACTTCCTGTCCCTTATCAAATGGAGAGCCAAGTAACCTCTCTCTCTGATCTTCTATAGCTCATGATTTAGACTGGCAAGAAGATATGATAACATTAAGTAGTAGACAGAAGAACCTCATAGTCTCCACTGTTATATAGATTTCACATACAACATTTTGACTATTTAGATGTTAAATTCTAAAGGCATCAGCTCTGAATTTAAGTTGGAAGAAGATGTCACTAATGAAATAAATTATTTCCTTCTGAGCCAATCATAAACAGGAAGTTGCACAAGTCACTTGACATTTTTTTCTGTAGATGGAACATCCATACATACTGGAAATTAAATATGTGCTCTTATGAACCAGTTCCCTTTATATTTGGAATAAAATGACCCAGATATTGAGTAGGGTAGGTGGGATATGAACCTGAAACCATTTCTCTCTATATTGTATACCATGCTGCCTCTTGTTCTACTAAGTCTCAAGAGAGGTGTGAGAATCTGGGCCAGGTATCTAGGCAGAAGCAAATATTCCACAGGAAAACCAAATGGGCAATACAGGCACATGGAATAGAATCCGTTGGCTTGTGGAACCAGCTGCACTTGACAAACAACCCTAGAAGGTGGCATCCCTCCCTTTAAATGCATACTTCCCATTGTTAATCAGGCCAGATACATTTTTGAAGAGCTTAATTACACAGTGTTGGGTTATGAATGATAGGATAAGAAGAACTTGGAACTATGCCATCTTGCCCTCTAGGCGTTCACTGTTTGCTGCCCTTCATTTAGGTTAGAAAGCTAACCTTCTTTGTGCCCAGCACGCACGCACGCACACGCGCGCGCGCACACACACACACACACACACACACACACACACACACACACACACCCCTATCTCTTACTCTACTTCATTACCCCTAGCTTTCAAGCTCTCTAAAATGCAGTAACAAATTTCTAATCTACATACAGAATTATGGGGAAAATCCCAAATGAATGGTTGCTTGTGCTGCAGAAAGACAGATTTTTATCTTTAATTCTTGACCAAAATTTCTTGTTTTTTTTTAATTAAAAAAAACTTCAAATGCATGTTGTACTGGAGATAATAGATTTAAATATAAAATGACCTTAGAGACCATTTAATCTAACTCCCTCATTTTACGAATGAGAAAACTGAGGCTCAGCAAGGTTAAGTGATTTGCTCAAGGACACATAAAGAGAATGAGTTTATGAAACAAATGGAAAGATTAATTCAAAATGTTCCAGAGAAAACTCTTTCCCCAGAAAGACCTAGTTGGAAATGTTTTATTCAAAGTGGGATACTGAAATCACTGAGATTTCATATTCTGAATTTTTCTAACCTTTATATCTTGTCTTAGAATTAATACTATAGATTCCAAGGTAGAAGAGTGGTAAAGGAAGTGTCTTGATCACGGTCATATGGCTTAGAAGTATCTGAGATTACATTTGAACCCAGATCCTCCCAGTTCTAGGTTGGGGTACCTAGCTGCTCCTTGTATTCAGAATTTCTGAGTTGTATCCTACCTAGCTAGAGGACCAGGCTGTGGCCAGATCAACTCATCAAACCTCCTCATGTGATACAGAAGACTTGATAGTTTAGAAGACTTGCTCAAGTTAAATGATTTTGTTATTGTTTATAACAGGTTGAACAACTCTGTTGTGTACTGTGAAGAGATATGGACTGTAATAGGACCATTTGGGGATCAGGGGAGAATTGTGCAATATAAATACTAGGTGGTAAAAGATCTACCTAAGTTGTGATTATTTTAATAATACAATGCTACTGTTTATACATTTGTCTGAAATAGGAAGTAGTTTATTTTTTAAATGCATAAAAACACTGACTTCCCCACCCCCACTTCCTTAATTTAAATGCTAGGAGCCCAATTGCTGGCTAAATATAGACCCTGTCTCCCTTTTTATTTATAACTTTCTCCAGACTGAAGTCGCCAGGTTGAGCCGGAATTAATTTGGTATGTGTTTTTATAGGCTCTAATTAGTTGTTTTTGTTGTTGGGTTTTCTCTTCTTTTTTGTTTTTAAAGGAAATAAGCTCTGATCAATAAAGTTATATAACCAAATTCAAAATTGTGGACCTCTATAAAGTCTCTTCACAGAGAGTCAAGCCCAAATGATGACCTTGAAGAAACATAGCCCCTTGAATGCAAACATAGTGCAGCTGCTGAGCAAGTTGTGTCTCTGAACATCTGTTTTGCAGCCAAGGGGAGTCATCATGAGTGATAAAGTGAATAGCTTTTTTGCAACGTCAGAAACATACATCTATAATCCATTCTTTCTGAGACCTTGAATTGTGACATTTCTTGACTGTTTGACCATTCTCCAAAGAAGGGTTTAATGGCATAAGGAAAGATAAGTGTATCATTTTTTTTTACCAAAGTATACACTTTACAACACAATCTCTTCCACAAATATTGCTTACTCTTGGGCTTATAAAGTGGCACTTGTGTTTGAATTTGCATTACAAGAATTATACTAAGATGCAGCAGGGTAATGTCATTTATCAGAGGAAGGAATATACCAATGAAATCAGAGATCCCTAAAATATCAAAGGAAGGAAGTGTTGACATTCTTACTGAGTTTGCTAGCTGATGCAAATGAAGTTTTGATGAACAAGACAGAGTATTCCTTCCCACTCTCTAGCCCTATCCCTCTAGGTCTTTATAAAATATTAGAGCCTTCTTATTGTCTTTTAATGTTTGAGACAGAAAGGGGAATTAAGCACAGGCAGAATATCCATAAGCCTTTTCTAAGATCTTTCAGCACAACTCAATGCAAATGCACTTTGTTTTAAAAAGGAAGGAATTTGAGTCTTTTCCACCTTAAAAAGAAAAAAAAATTAGGAGAGGTGAATTCCTATACAAATCTGTATACATATTCATTATGTTTCTTGTCTTATAACATCTGGCTTAAAGTTCTTACCTTATTTAATATTTGCTCATTGGCCAATAGTGTCTGATGAAGATATGCTCTTCCATGATTCTGTGTATGTGAGTGCACACATACATGCATGTTCACCCATTTTGTGATAGGCAAGAGACATGATGGGAGAACTTCAAAACTAAAGAATAAAATATTCCCACAGGATAGAAAGTGGGGAATTCTGTTTGTGGGTTGCAAGGTGGCTCAGTAGAATGAGAGTCAATTCTAAAGATGAGACATCCTGAGTTCAAATTTGGTTTCAGACACTTCCTACCTGTGTGACCATGAGCAACTCACTTAACCCCCATTGCCTAACCCTTACTGCTCTTCTGCCTTGGAACCAATACAGAGTAATGATTCTAAGATGGAAGGTAAGGGTTTTTAAATAAAGAATTCTTTGTTATCTTAACCAGGAACTACCTGTGTGACCTTAGGCAAATTATTTTATTTGTCCTCAGTTTCTTTATTTGTGAAGGAGAAAATGCTACAAAACTGGTTTCCAGGCAGATTGTGGGATGTTCGCTTAATGCTCACAGTCATCTGGTTTTGTTTTGACCCAGGATTATTACTAAATGAGATTAACAGAAATGTTGATGTAGAATTTTTATAATATCATTCTGGTATTTGAAATTCTTCTATCGGTATATGTTATTTACATGAAAAAATCTAAATTGCTTAGAAACAGGTATTAAAGGCACTCCATGACTGGGACCCAGCCTATATTTCCAAACTCCATTTCTTAGTTAAATCCATCTTCTCTAGCAGGTTCTGGCCTTTCCATCATCTTTGGTATGTTTGTACTTTCTCACATCCATTCCTTTGCTAGCACTGATTGCTCAGTGAATGACCTGTCTTGTCTTACCAAACACATCGTTCCTATATTTTAAGACCTACCTGAAGTCCATCAAAGTCTTCTCAAAATACTTCTACCCATAATGATCTCTCCTCTCATTGAAATCATAGCTGTTTGACGTCTTTACTTTTTTGATTGAATTTTATATTTTAAAAATTTTCAGGTGATTTTCATACTCCCAATTATAATTATCTTATCTCTTTGTAAACTACCCTCCTGCTCTACACCTACCCCATTCAGTCTAGTAATCTGTACAAAGTCAGTGTTCAATAAATGTTTATTAAATTTTGTTGTCAAGTCTAACCAAAATACACTAGAAGAAGACGTTGCCTTTTTTTAAACCCTTACCTTCCATCTTAGAATCAATCCTGGCTATTGGTTCTAAGGCAAAAAAGTGGTAAAGGTCACACAGCTAGGAAGTGTCTAAATCCATATTTGAACCTAGGACCTCCCACCACCAGGCCTGGCTCTCTATCCACTGAGCCACCAAGCTGCCCCTGAAGTTGTTCCTTTTATGCTATTCTGTCAAAAAGCAAAAGCAAATCTAGATTTTTCATGGTATGTACTTTGATCCTAGGTTCAGCTAGGTGGTACAGTGGATAGATTGCCAGGCTAAAGTCAGGAATACCTACCTTTTTTAGTTCATATCTGGCCTTGGACATTTACTAGCTGTGTAGCATTGGGCAAGTCACTTAACCCTGTTTGCCTCAGTTTCCTCATGTGTAAAATGAGCTGAGAAATAAATGGCAAACCACTTCAAGATCTTTGCCAAAAAAACTCTAATTGGGGTCAGGAATAGTAGTTGGACATGACTTAAAATCACTGAATAACAATGATCCCTTTTCTTCCTATGTTCTTTGTCAAAAGTTTTAGTAAGAATTATTTTATGGTTAGTTTTTATCAGCTGACAGGTTTAATTACAATCTAGTACTATTCCTCCCAAAGAAGTAGATCCCAACATTTATAACCAATATCTTGAGATTGGCCAAGATCACATCTAACAACTGGGAAATGGCTAAATAAGTTGTGGTAGATGATTGTAATGGAATACTATTATACTATAAGAAATTATGAAAAGAATGATTTCAGAAAAACCTGGAAAGACTTACTTGAACTGATGCAAAGTGAAGTGAGCAGAACCTAGAGAACATTGTACATAATAATAGCAATATTGTATAATTAATAACTGTGAATGACTTAGCTCTTCTCAGTAATACAGTGATCCAAGAAAATCCCAAAGGACTTGATGAAAAATTCCATCTTCCCCCAGAGAAAGAACTGATGGAGTCTTAATGGAAAGCAAAAACATACTATATTTCACTTTCTTTCTTCACTTTTTAAAAGTTTTCTTCCACAAAAAACTGATATGGAAAAATGTTTTAAATTATTGCATTTGTAAAATCTGTATCAGATTGATTACCCTCTCAGGTATGGGAAGAAAGGAAGGAGGGACAGAATTTGAAACTCAAATTTAAAAAAATGTTAAACATTGTTTTGTATGTAATTGCAGAAAAAAAATAAAATGTTATTTTAAAAATTGGCATGATGGGAATATTCTTGATGTTATTATAGTTTCATAGTAGCAAGGTCAGATTGACATCATAGATTTAATTTACAGGTATGGTATTTCATTTTTACTCTTTATAGGGAAGAGGTCTAATGATCTTGCTATGGAGGAGATTAAATCTCTTACAATTCTAAGATCCAAAGTTAGGATCTTGCCAAGGCAGAATGGAATAGCAACCTACCTCAAGTAGTCTTTGGAATTGTACCATAAATAAAAAGATTTTCCTTTCTCTGGAAAAGGAGAAAGGGCTACCCATCTCAGAGGAATAATCAAGTTGTAAAATTGTTATTCCCTCTTAGGAAAGCAGATTAGTTATTGTTTGAAGCTAGGGGCACCATTTTCCAAAGTATAATTAAACATAGTGTTGTATGAGCACCTCAAAGCAGAAATATACTATATTGTTGTAGGAAAAATACAGTAATCGTGAAATGGCACAAAGCAGTTGGTTCAGATGGAGGAACTGATTTAATTACAACAAGAATACTCATTTGAAGAAAATATTTTTATAAAGAGTATTTTTTAAACTTACATTTTGATATTTAAAAATATATCTGGTCTCAATATATTCTTGCTCTTTTTTAACCTTCTTACATAAGACATTTTAAAATGGAGGATCCAGTGAGATGTGTCTGAAGTCCTTTTTGTAAACCTTTATGTACTTTATAAATGTTAACCGTCTTTACTAATATTATTATATGCGCACACTTGTCAAACTATCCTTGAATGTTTACAAAGATAATGCCTTACTATTATCTTAAATGAATAGCAACAATTCCAGATTTGGTTATTTTTCTATAAAGGGTATCTATTGATATCTTAAAGGGATGGTTGGGGGAACAGTATAGTGGAAAAAGAATTTGACTCAGAACCAAGAGAACTGTTGGCTTCTATAGTTTCAATTGCCTCATCTGTGAAATGAATGATTTGAATGAGTTCTCCCTCCAGATCATTTAGTATATACTGTTTTGGTAGAAATATCTCCTTTCTAAATTCACCTGGTGGGTAACTACTGCCAAATATGTATTTACCACAACACAGAAATTATGGAGGTGAAAACATAGGTTTTATATTATTATTATAGAGCATAATAATACAGTTGTTCAGGCCTCAGAGAAATCATAAGAATTCTGCCAAGGCTTCTTATAGGCAAAATTATATCAGAGATAGAAAAATTATTTATATATTGTGATCTTTTACATTCCTCTTAGGTAATAAAAGTTAAAGAGAAGATAGATCCATGATCCTATGCTTCCTTCAGCGTCATAAAAGTTGAACAAATGTATTTAAACAAATATAACCCAAAGGAAATAAACTTCATCAAACAAACCCAAAGGGTAAACTAAATCAAATTATATCATTAAGCTACATTTAGAGGGCTCCCAATAGACCCAAGGAGGAGGAGGAGTATTTACATGTTGCTAAGGAGTCAAGAACAATTGAAATTTTCCTCTGGCTTTTTATCTAAGGAATGTCAAAATCTCTAAATAAATTTTTACCTTTCATGACTGATTTTAGTCAGGAGAAGTTCATATTAAGATAGACTTTTAGTTAACCAAAATTTGCAGAAGGAATAAAAGGAAATTGGAAATTCCCATAACAATACCTTACATCAGGGAGGCCGTCAAATGTACATCTTGCCTTCCAAATTCACTGAACATTTTCCAAGTGAATGGCAGCTAGACCAGGTACACTTGTTTCTGTAATTCTGTTTGACTTCAGAAAGATAAAGGGAGGTGGAAAGAATAAGACTCTAGGGCTATGGTGTCAAACTCAAATAGAATATGTGTTGGTGGCATATTGACTTAGAAAACCACAGATCAACATTATCTAAGTTGCATTGTATTTTTATTTATTTTGATAAGCATTTCCCGGATGATATTTTAATCTAGTTTGCCTACCACCAGTGGCAGTGAATTTGATACCTTTGCTCTAGACTAGAGAATACCAAGTAAATACAATAAGACAACCAATCTCTTTAGATGAGAGTGCTTGGTGTGACAGTAGTGTATCTGTGGATGTCACCCCACTGAGCTCCAGTTTTCTCATATTTCAAATGTGGAGATTAAATTCAATAATTTCTAAATATCCTTCCTGTTCTTTGAATCCTCTTCACTTTCCCCTCTACTTCATAGTCCCTTTATTACCTGTTTATATGTGTGGTATGTTAAGTGTTCAGTTATTTCAGTTGAGTTCAACTTTTCATTACCTATTTGAACTGAGGCTTTTCTGACTCTAGACCTGGCACTGTGTCCCCTGCTTCACTTAGCTGCCCCTGTACCTGTACATATGATGAAAATTTTGGATTAGGATTAGATCTTTTCTGAAGTCCATTCTAGGTCTAAATGGAAAGGCCATTGAATCCTAGATTATGGGATAGTAAATGATAATCAGGCAAAAAAAGACATAAAAAATTAAGTATGTTCCAAAATAACGTGATGCTAACATTTTTTTTTCTGTATACAACTTCCATTAAATTTATATCTTTGTATACATCGATTTATAGAAATATTTTTTGCAAGTCTGGATCTTACTATTAGTTCAAGGCTTAGCAACCATTTATGACTCAGGCAATTTCAACTTAAATCCAACTATGGAAGACTTGAGATTGCCCACAAACCACTGGACTCTATAGTCATGAAGTAATGGTGAGGGGGGTGTTATTTATGGGGATAGGTGACAGTACATCAGTCTCCAAATATTTATTAAGGATTACTATGTGGCAAATTCTGAGGATACAAATACAAGCAAAAATAAAGATGGTCTGTACCCTCAAAGTGCTTATATCAAAATGAGAAAAGGTAACACTCAAAAGGGGAGTTGGAAAGTAGAGAAGGGGTCAAGAAGGAAATCCCTTGGTCTAGAGAATGATAGAGATGGCTGGTGGTCTGGAGACCTTTGCCAATTTTGGGAAAAATCTTACCAGTGAGAGAAGTGGATATGTGGAACAGAGTCAGGAAGCAGCTGAAGTATGGTAGTTAAATTCAGAGAATGAAGAATATCTAGTGTGGGGCCCTTCGCTAAAATGAAGGTTATAGAAAAAACACAACAATGAAAGTTTTTCCCTCACCATCACCCCCTCCATCATGACTTACAAAACATGGCAACTCTAGACACAGCAGAATCTAGTAGAAATAACTTGCTATTATTTTCCCATTTATTCCTTCTGGCTTTATAGTATTAGGAAATATTATTGCTGGTATCTTTGGCTGTCACCACTCCTTTGTGCAACTTAGAGTCATTGGGAGTGGTTCTATGATGGGCTAGATAACCAGGTTTCCAAGCAGAAGTAGAGTACTGGTTGCCATAACACACAGGTGTGCCTCTGCCTGGTCAACTCCATGGGGACCCATCAACTCTGGTCACCCCACTTTTGGCCCTTTAAGAAGATCTAATCCTGCCAGGACTATGAAGGAAATAGGAGAATGCTTAAGCAATTAGCAAACTGCTGCAAAATGAGAGGGAAGGCAACTATTGGTAAGTTAGGACCTACCTGCATGTTTGGTACAACCCAAAGGGTAAGCAAGCTTAGCTACCCTCAGAATATGATGTGGTGTGCATACATTGATTGACAACTCTTACTGCAGAACTCTCTCACAAAATGAGAATTTATTTTACTTTTAGTTTCTTCTTTTTCTCAGAATAATAATCAACTTGAATGACAGTTAAATACCAATATACAGCAGACAGATAAGTTAACATAAGACCTCTAGAATGGTGCTAGCATGTAAGTAAACATAGTAATTAAATATTGCCATAACTTAAGACTTCATTAATGCCTTCAATGAATATCAATAGTGGCCCTGACTTAGTTTATGAGTTAGGCTTTTGACATAATTTTTCACTTCATTAAAGGCAAGTGCAGGGTTCTGTACCTGGAGGGAAGGAAAATAAAATCCACAAATGCAAAACAGGGAAGAAAACATTATGTGGAAGTATAGCAGTAAAAGATCCAAGGGTTATAACAGCTAATAAGCTGACTGTATTAACAAGAAAAGTCAAAACTAGAAGGAATAAATAAAACTAGCATATATAAATGATGAGGAAACAATCAGCTATACTTTATAGCAGAGTTATTTCCAAAGGATGAACAGCTCTGAGCTCCATAGCTAAAAAGATAGAGGATTTAGATAGAGTTTGTAGGTTAAAAAATAAGATATTAGGAATTGGGAATTATTTAGTCTAAAGAAAGGGTGATTTAAAGACTATTTAGTATTTTAGCAATTTTTAAATATAAAAGGGCTCTAATTTAGAGTGCCAATACTAGATGTTTTCAACAGTCAATGAAGGTAAAATGAAAAGAAGGCTTTAAACTATAGCACAATGGATTTAGGATAAATATGAGAAAGTTCTTATATCAGTGGTTGTTAAGACAGTGGAATAAGTTATGGGAAAAAGTAGCAGAATTTCCAAATAAATTAAGGGTTTATCTCTCAGTGGAGGCTTAAGTATGGTGGTCCTGCCTGAAGACAGGAGGGTATATCATTATATTATCCTTCAAGATTTCTTCTAGCAGTTAGAATCTGTGATTCTTATAATTTGTTCTGAGAAATTGCCTTTAATAAGAAAATGGAGAAATTCCAGGAATTTTGATATTATCTAGCCCTTTCACAACTTGAATGATTCCCAAAAAGAAAATTATTTATGTTTTTATTGGACTCATTGTTTCAGCTAAGTACAAATATTTATTCTTAGAAGTTTTACCAAAGCAATAGAAAAAATAGAATCTTTTTCTTTCTTTTTAAAAAGTTATTTTGGTATAGATCGAGCCTTAAAAAATCCTCTGGTGCCAACACCCTTTTTACAGATGAAGAAACAGAGTCTGAGATATATTATCTTGCCCAAAGTCAAACCAATATTAATTTGGAGAGGGAGAGTTGGTTTGTTTTTTATTAGAAAATTTACAAAACCAGATAAAACAAGCATTTATACATGCAAAGAAAAAGATTGTAAATAAATGAAATCACAAATCTCTTGTGTTTAACTTACTTTTCTTCAAATCTACATAATAAATATCATCCACAAGTGTCCCAACCCCTTCCTATCCCCCCCATATCACAGAAGGTATTGTCTAGGAAACTGACATGTTCATACAAATTACGTTTTTTATGTTTCCACCTTTCAGTTCACTCTCTGGAGCATTCACAATTTATTCTTCCAGTATTAATTCTGTAGCTATGTATAAAGTTCTCTTGGTTCTACTCATTTCACTGTTCATTATCCTCTGTAGTTCTTTCCATTTTTTAAAAATAAGCTTGCTCATTGCTTCTTATGGCATAGTAGTATTCCATCACAGTCATGTACCTCAATTTGTTTAGCCTTTCTTCAATTGATGAGTATTCCCTCAATTTCTAATTCTTTGCCACCAAAAAGAAAGCTGCTATAAATATTTTGGAACACATGGGTTCTTTTCCTTTTTTTCCTGATCTCCTTTGGCAACACTGGGTCTAAGGGCATATACAGTTTTATAGCTCTCTGGGTGTAGTTCCAATTTGCTCTCCAAAATTATTGGATCAGTTTACAGCTCCACCAACAGTGTTTTAGTGTCTCTATTTTTCCACATCCCTTCCAACATTTGTCATTTTGCCCTTTTGCCATTTTGGACAGTCTGAAGGGTGTGAGATATCTCAGAATTGATTTGATTTACATTTTTCTAATCAGAAAGGCAGAGTTTGAGTTAGTTCCCCTGTTTCTGTGTTATTTTGGTCACGCAAAAATTTCAGTTCAGTCTCTATACTGATTGGGATCTGAAAAACACAACTAAGTAGTGAATGTTTAGGTAGTAGCTCAATATTTATTCTCACAACATTCAGTAGAACATGTTTCCCTTGTCATATTTATCAATAAGTATCTAGAAGATATTTTAATTCTTCTTTATGTGAATCTCTTAGTAATTTCATCTATTGTTATGAGTTCAACTATTCTAAGCAGATAACTCCTAGATCTCTACAACTGACTCTAGTTTTTCTTTTGTGTTTTAATTGCATTTCATCCATTGCTGACTAGGCTGTTTAAATTGAATATCCAATAGCCATTTCAAACTCTACATGCCCAAAGCAGAATTCATTATCTTTTCTTCCCAAATCTTCACTTCTTTCTAATTTCTGTATTTCTATTGATCACACTGTGGCCACACACACCTTCCTCTTCCCAGGCAGCTTTGCAGTATAATCATTAAGGTACAGGGTCTAAAGTCAGGAAGACTCATTTTTCTGATTTCAAATCTGGCTTCAGACTCTTACTAGCTGTGTGAGCCTGGGCAAGGCATGTAACCCTCTTTGTCTCAGTTTTCTCATCTATAAAATGAGTCAGAGAAGGAAATGGCACATTACTCCAGTATCTTTGCCAAGGAAACCCCAAATGAAGTCACAAATGGTCACACACACACACACACACACACCAGTGGCCTCTATTTTTGATGAGGATGCTATGGTCATCCAAGTTTGCAAACTTTCAAGTCACTCTCAGCTTTTCAGTCTTCCTTCCTGCTTTCCTCCATGTCTTATCATTTGCCAAGTCATGTTGAATCTGTCTTCACCACATCCCGACTTCCCATTTAAAGTTACCACCTGATCATATTTCTATATGGGATAGTTTGCCACCCCACTTCAAGTTCCTTGCCTTCCCAATCCCTCCTTCACACAGCTGCCAAATTGATATTTTATTTTTTTCCAGGTAAGAAAAATCAATTTATTGATTATACTAATAACCAATGAATTAACTGGTCTATGACTAAATTTATCATTTCAAAGGGAAGACTTGGCCATGCCATTCCCTGTTTCAAGAAGTTCCATTGGCTTATAAGATCAAGCCTTTCCTGAACTCCTCAATTACAGCATCTGCCTCAATCTCTGAAATTACTTTGTCTTTCATTTGTATATATTTTGTTTTCTTATCTTTATTTCCATCTGTGTTTATATTGCTTTCTCACAATAGAATATAACCTCCCTGAGACCAGGGACTGTTTCATTTTATCTTTGTGTCCTAAACACCTAGCAGTGCCTGGCTTTAAATAGGCATTTAATGCGAATCAAAACAACTCTAAGGCATCATCTTATACCTAGCAGAGTGGCCAATATGACAGTAAAGGAAAATAATAGCTATTGGAGGGGATATGGCAAAATTGGAACACTAATGCATTGCTGGTGGAGTTGTGAATTGATCCAACCATTCTGGAAGGCAAGTTGGAGCTATTCTGAAAGGGCTTTAAAAGAATGCATGCCCTTTGATCCAGCAATACCACCACTAGGTTTGTGTCCCAATGAGATAAAATAAATAGGAAAGGATCTGTTTATATAAAAATACTTATAGCTGTGCTTTTTGTGGTGACAAAAGAGTGGAAAATGAGGGGATGTCCTTTGATTGGGGAATGGCTGAACAAATTATGGTATATGATAGTGATGGAATACTATAAGGAATGATGAATTGATAGATTTGTGTAAGAACTGGAAAGACCTACATGAACTGATGTGGAGTGAAATAATCAGGACCAGGAGAACATTATACATAGTAACTGAAACATTGTGGGACTATCAAATGTGATTGATTCTGTTACTAAAAACAATGCAGTGGTTCAGGATAACTCTGAGAGACTTATGAGAAAGAATGCTATCCACATCTAGAGAAAGAACTGTGGGAGAGACTTATGAGAAAGAATGCTATCCACATCTAGAGAAAGAACTGTGGGAGAGACTTATGAGAAAGAATGCTATCCACATCTAGAGAAAGAACTGTGGGAGAGACTTATGAGAAAGAATGCTATCCACATCTAGAGAAAGAACTGTGGGAGAGACTTATGAGAAAGAATGCTATCCACATCTAGAGAAAGAACTGTGGGAGAGACTTATGAGAAAGAATGCTATCCACATCTAGAGAAAGAACTGTGGGAGAGACTTATGAGAAAGAATGCTATCCACATCTAGAGAAAGAACTGTGGGAGAGACTTATGAGAAAGAATGCTATCCACATCTAGAGAAAGAACTGTGGGAGAGACTTATGAGAAAGAATGCTATCCACATCTAGAGAAAGAACTGTGGGAGTAGAAATCCAGAAGAAAACATATGATTTATCATTTGTTTATATGAATATATGATTTGGGGGCTTTGGTTTTAAAGGATTACTCTATTACAAAAATGAATAATAAGAAAATAGTTTTTAAGTGATAATATATGTATAACCCAGGGGAACTGTGTGTCAACTCTGGGAGCGGGGAAGGAAGAGGGGAGAAAAACATGAATCATGTAAACATAGAAATAAATTAAAAATAAAATATAAAATTATAAAAATTATAAATAAAAAGAATAAAAACAGATATTTCAGGGGGAAATAGGCATTTAAGAAATAATTGTTAAATGAATATTCATGAAATATATCCTGGAGGCAGAAGTAGAAGAGTACATAATATTTTAATGGAAGCTGCCAAAAATAAGATGGCCATTGAAACCTTGTTAATGCATAGGAAAGAATAGAAGGAGAAACACAGACTAGCAAAACACTTTTCATTGGAATATAGAAAACTTATTATATATTTTTATATATTTGTATTTATACTTATACATATCTTTTTTAAAAAGCACTATGAAGTGGCAATTGATGTTTTCATAGAGAATCTTCTGTATTCTGGGTATAAAATGCATTTTGGGGAGCAATTAAGTTCAACATTTTATTGTTTTAAAATAGTATATAAAAAGGTAAAGTTTTCTTGAGAAATAAAATAAGATCCAATTTGAAGAAGTACAAAGTTAAAATAAGGATTGGCAGATTTTTTTCAACTATTTGCAAAACTGCAATGATGACAAATATTCTTTTTTCTTATTTTGCAGATTGGAAACCTAGAGAACTATTACCATTTTTATCACAGTAAAACATTTAAAAGATCAACCTTCAGCAGCAGAGGCACCCATACCTTTCTTAGAATGGATCCAAAGGTAAATATTTCTAGTCCCCCAGATGAAGTTCCTATTTGAAATTCAAAATAGTGTTTTTTCCCTTGGTTCATACCATTAGTTCCAAAACTGGTTGTGAGAGGAATCTGTGGTTTTTCTTAGATCTATTCAGTATTTTTGTCTGGATGAAAACTGAACAATCCAAAAATATTACTTTTAGGGCAATTCCAATGTGGCTATTAGCTGATAAATAACTTATTGGTATCATAAATAGTTTTGAAACCAGCACCACAAAAAAACAACCATAAGAAATTCAATATCTGAATATGTCTGTAAAGTTAGAAGAGATAGGAGGGTCAAGTAATTTTTTCAATACTGGATAACCTTCCCTCTGAGATTGCTTGTACATAATTGTTTGTATATCGTATTTCTAATTAGAATGCAAACTCCTTGAGATCAAGAATTGTTTTTGTCTTTCTTTCTGAAGTCAGTACAGTGCCTGGCACCTAAGCAGGCACTTAATAAAGGCTTATTATTGTTGTATTTAGTAAGAGCTAAGATGCGTTGGAAGGTGGTGCAATATATAGAGTGCTAGGTCTGAAGACAAGAAGACTCAATTTCTTGAGTTCAAACCTGACCTCAGAGCCACTTAGTAGATTTGTGACCTTGGGCAAGTCTTGCAACCCTTCTTGCCTCAGTTTCCTCAACTGTAAAATGAATAAACATTGACAGTACTTTAAGTTTGATATTTTACATATATATGATATATGTTTATATGTGTATATATACATATATATTTGATCCTCACAGCAACCCAGTAAAATGCTTTTATTATCCCTCTTTTACAGATGAAAAACTTAGACTGAGAAAGGTAAAATGACTTACCCAATGTCACATAGCTAGTAAGAACTTGCAGCTAGATTCTAATTCAAGTCTGCTTGACTTCAAGTCTAGCATTCAATCCACTTGGCCACCCACATGGATATCAATTTTATGGCATTTAATGTAACAGCAGTTAATAATGTTTATCTTTTCCTTTAATACCTTTAATACTTTCTAAAAAGTATTTTCCTATAAATTCATGTGTGTATTCAGCATTGTTATTTTGATCTCTATTTAACTTCAAAACACACATATGACTATTTTAAAATTTTATGTAGATGCTGTTGTATAAATAATATATAAATATAATAATAATATAAATTTATTTAGAAGTATTGCTGAATTTTTAATGGTTTTTGGTCATTTTATATTTTCTGAGTTGATGTATTCTTGTAGGATACTTATTTTTATGGTTTTTATTGTTGAATTTTTTCAATAATTTCTGACTCTTTCCTTACTGCATAGAGCAAACGGGTTTAGTTTTTAAAACTCTATAATGTGTTGTGAATCTACTTTTCCCTATAAGCTATCTTCATTTCAGCCAAAGTGACCTTCTTGCTGTCCCTCATCCATAGCATTCCATTTCCTATCTCCCTGTCTCCATGGTTATCTTCCATGCTTGTTGGTTGATTGATTGAAAAATAGTACCAATGACAAGGACAATCTTAAGTATATATATAATCTGGAGTAGGTTTTCCCTCTTTAGGTTTTAAATAATTCATCTTTACTAGGTAATTTTATTGACTTCCTAAAAGAGCGAATGACTTGCTAAATATTAATGTTCTATAAATGTTAAAATATTGAGATAATGTTGTTTGATTGGGCAACTCATTGACTTTTTCAAAAGCAACAGTAGGCACAGGCAACCTCCAACTCCCCAACAGGTCATATTCAAGAGTTTATTTGTAAATTATCTCTCCTTGGAATACAGAAAACATTTTTTTTCCATAGAATAATTCCTTTATGGATACCTGGGTCTTTCATCTAGCTTCCAAAGTGTACTTAATCTAGAGTGTATCTGATATTTATTACTATTTCAACTGTATTTGACCACCATTTAAAACCTTGCTTTATGGGGAAAATAATTTTTTGAGTTTACTTTTGGATGATACATCTCACCTCATCACTCCTTTGATAATATTAGCTGTCTAAGCCTCACAACTGTAGAACAGTAGGCTTTGTTTAGAACATGGACCCTTAACTTGGGAAATCTTGAATCTGTTTTTAAACATATATTTTGATGATGGTATTTCAACATAATTGGGTTCCTTCATAATTTCATTTTATGTATTTAAAAACATCACACTGAGAAGGTGTTCCTAGGCTTCACTAGACTGTCATAGGAGTCAATGACCCAAAAAAGTTAAGAATCTCTGACCTAGAATGAGCAACTTTAAACTTTATATGTGTGTGTGTGCATGTTTTGTGAAAATGCAGGTACATTCATATATATACATATAAAGTTATACCTATAATTATGTACACATATGCATATATACACATATGTATACATGCATGTAAAAGTTCTTTAAGTCCCAGATTTTCTGAAGTGGCTAAAAAAGGGCAGGTAGCTCTTCTGGGGCTTCTTAATGAGACTTACTCATATGAGCCTCATAAGGCTCACTTCACCTATTTTTGGAGATCAACTTGTATTGTTTGAGTTTTTATATGTAATAATTTCTCATTTCTCAAATATTTTTGTTTACTTTTTACTGTAAACCTAGTCATTAACAGAGGAATTTCAGTTTACTGGGAAGAATGAAGAAATGATTTTATCCCCTCTCCCCTTTTTTTCTTTTTTGGTTTAGGATAGCTGTGAAACAAGAATGTACCTCTAGATGAGTACATAGCATGGAACTTGGATGGCAAGTTAACTAAAATGCCCAGAGATGCTCCTCAGTAGATAGTAAAACAAGGCTGTCAATTCTTTGTTCCTGAAGACTCAAGGAATGGGAGGAGGGCAGGCAGACTTAATTGCATGCATTAGTTTGTCTGAATTCATGTGAAGCCATGTGCAAAAAATAAACAGAATCTAGTCACAGAGGAAATGTGAGCTATGTGGTAGTGCTGAAATGGAGGGGATAAGGTTGCAAGTGGTCTACCAAAGTTGGAAGAAAAAATCTTGGCTGGGGAAGAAGGTTTCTCTGGCTTTTTTCCCCTCTTCCTTGGCTATAAGCAAGCAATTGATCTACCATATGAAGACATCTTACTCAGCATTAGAATCACATTTATTGAATAATCCACGCTCAGGTAGAATACCTTGAGAGCCAAGCTATTTGCTGAAATGGACTGTTTTACTAAGCATGCTCTGAAAAAAGAGAGAAAAGAGAAAAAAAAGGAACTATTACTTTTCCACATATTTCCTTATTCTTTGAGGCTTTTAAGGATGTCTGTTGTTACTTAAACATAAGAGCCAGGAATCACTAGAAATTTGAAACTTCCTGATTCTCATCTGTGTTCTGTCAAGGCTAAACTGCACCCATTTTCCCTTTTTTTTTTTTAACATTCAGTTTTTTCTTTAAAAATGTACTGAGATGCCAAGATTATCTGTCTTATTCATTCATTCATTCTTTAGGCAAGTATTTTTTGTACTCTATGCTTTATAAACAAGCATTTGTTAAAATCCTACTAGACAATAGGCACAGGGGACACATAAAATAAATGAAACAATCTCTATACTATTCGATGGGGTCTTGAGGATAGCTGTTCACCTCAAGGCATTTATACCTTAGTAAGGAAGGTAGGACACATAATCATAATATAAGGTAAACTATGAAAAAAAAGAAAAAAAAAGAAGGCAAACTATAATGAGTACCACAAGAGCAGTATAAATCTTTATGACATTTATAGGATGCTTGTCTGCTATCTAGAATGTATCTCATAAATGGATTCAAACTCTTAGAAGGCTCAGATACTTAATCTTACTTTGTCTTTGAGTGGAAAAATTAGGGTTTGAAGGAACTGTAGAGATCTTCTAGTTCTATCTCCTCCATTCTACAGATTGGGAAGCTAAAACCCATAAAAAGTTGTAACTTGCCCAAAGTTAAAAGGATAGTAAATAGCAAAACCATGATTCAAACTGAGGTCTTCTGACTCTAAATCCCATGTTCTTTCCAGTTGTCTCCTTAAGGAATCAAAGCGGGTGGGTATATGTATTCTTTGGGAATGACTGTAATTCTTTTGCATAGTTCAAATAGAAATTCCTTTTATATAGTATTTCTTAATAACCTTCAGAATGGTTTGACATCAAAGCCATTCTGCCAATAAAAAGAGGGGGAGGATGAAGAAAAGTCAAATAGTCCAAACATTCCAGCCTAGCTAAAAACTCTACATGATTGGCTGATTGTTTCTCACTGTTCTAATTAAATTTGTAGCCCTAGGGAAGGCATAGAAGGCATCTGAACCAATTATGTATTCAGAATTGAAACTGAAATACCTCTGTTTAAATTAGTCTAGTTTAATGCAAACCAAATCAATTAGCTGTCAGTCTTACTAATATTTACTTTACCTAGCCTTTCAAGCCAAATATTTGGCAAAATTAGCTGACTTTTGTGTTTAGCATTATCCTTTATTATTGCCAATCAGTGTAATTTTCTGAATTTACAAAGTATTTTGCAAAACCTTGGCATGTGGAATGCTATGTAATTAATATTCTTCATGAAAGGAAAGCTATGGTTTAATATTATTCTGAGGCACTGGAAAGCAAAGTCACCATAGTTTGAATGAGCAAACTAGAAATGAATGTTATAGGACTTGTAAAGAATAAAGCTCAATCAGATACAGATGGTCTCGTCTTTTTGTTCTCCTTTGTCCCTGGGGTATAAAAATGCTTTTGTAAATGGTGGAATTTATAGTCTGTCCTTCTTTCAATACACATAAAAGCTAAGAGATTGTGCATATTGTGAAAATGGATAGGGCAGGACCATCTTTTCTACTTCAACCAATCAGAAAGTCTTTTACTTTTCAGGAGAGGAAAAGACCAAAGTAACTGTGGTAGCCACTCTTCAGAGAGAAGCTTACAGTCTTTATTTATCACGTAGTCAGTGTTCAGTCTACCATGTTTGAAAAAAAAAAAAGACTCGGGGAACATGATAGCTGTTGCTGGAATGTAGGCTCATGTTGGGCTGTTCTTTTAGCCCAACCACTGAGGGCTCTCCTCAGTGTGAAATATCAATCATTGAGCTTTTCCAAAGGCTGTCATTTAAGCAAACTGAAAGCATTTGTTTTCAACTTGTCCTTTTGCCAGAAGTCTGGTGAAGGGTGGATGCTGCAGACCAGCCAATAGTTGAAAAGACTTATAAATAAAAAATTATTTGTTGTGAGTGCATTCCAAACTGGCTGATGGTAAGATATTGCTGCCTATGTCATCCAAATCTGACATTTTAACCCCATGACTTTGGGCCAGCCCTTTCTAAACACTTGTTGTTTTCAGCTATCTCTCTCATTCAAGGATTTAAAATTGCAAGAGAAAGGAGTTCTCTTGATTAATACTTGGCATTTTTGTAGGTGGAAAAAGGGGATAGTCTATGCCTTCTTCACTTCCTCAAAGTTCAAAAAGTCCCTGATAAGCTGTTTGAAGACCTGGAGTTGGCATCAAGTTTTGCAGAGTGGAAACTTGCCCCAAGAGCTTAATTGACAGGCCTGAATTTTTCAGCAGTGCTGGAAAGCTTTAAGTAGATCTTTCCATTACCTGTAGCTGGAATTTTATCTGACAATTTTGTCTGCTTGAACTTCTAAATAGACAAACAAGACTTTCTGGCTAATGAAAGCAAAGAGCAAGTGATTATAATGACCACAGAGTTTGCTGAATAATTAGCACAATCCTGTTTTTAATCAGGTCCTTCTAAAACCACCCTTGTAAAGTAAAAAACCAATATTGTGAAGCAGAATTAAAGAGCTACTATGAAACATAAATAGCAGATAAAGTTCTGTTCATTTTCTGTCGCTCATCGTGCCTCTCTTTGTCTAATATTGACCTCAAGATTTTCAACCTGAATCACAGAAAAGATTCAGAACAAGATGTCTTTTCATATAGCCATGAAAATCTTACTAATTCCTACTGAATTAATACTACTAGTTTGTAGGATAAATAGTGTAAAAAGGTAAAATGTCTGAATTACCAAATGCTTTAAATATATTTTTATTAGTTCTAAATATATATAGGCAGCTAGCTGAAATAGGGTGGATACCAAGCCTGAAGTCTAGTAGACTCATCTTTCTGGTTCAAAACTATCTTCAGACACTGTGTAACCCTGGGCAAGTCACTTAACCTTGTTTACTTCACTTTCCTTATTTGTCCAATGAGATGGAAAAGAACATGACAAACTACTCTAGTATCTTTGCAGAGAAGCCTCAAATGATAACACAGAGAGTCAGACCTAACTGAAATGATTAAACAACAAAAATATATAAAAATCTAGAATTATAAGCAGTTTTTTTCCAAGTAGATCCTGTTTTTTTTTTTAATGTGACATTTTCTTTTTTTTTTTTAATTTAGAATATTTTTTCATGGTTACATGATTCATGATTTTTCCCACTCCTCTTCCCTCCTCCCTCCTGGAGCTGACAAGCAACTCCACTGGGTTATACATGTATCATGGTTCAAAACCTATTTCCATGTTATTCATATTTTCAGTAAAGTGATCTTTTAAAGCCAAAATCCTAACCATATCCCCATCGAACCATGTGATCAATCACATGTTTTTCTTCTGTGTTTCTGTTTCCACAGTTCTTTCTCTGTGTGTGGATAGCATTCTTTCTTTATAAGTTCCTCCCGATTGTCCTGGGTCATTGCATTGCTACTAGTAGAAAAGTCTATTACATTTGATTGTGACATAATGTATCAGTCTCTGTGTACAATGTTCTCCTGGTTCTGCTCCTCTCACTCTGCATCAGTTCTTGGAGGTCTTGCCAGTTCACATTGAATTCCTCCAGTTCTTTATTCCTTTCAGCACAATACTCTTCCATCACCATCAGATACCACAATTTGTTCAGCCATTCTCCAATCAGTGAACACCCCCCCCCCCCATTTTCCAATTTTTTGCCACCACAAAGAGCACAGCTATAAATATTTTTGTACAAGTCTTTTTCCTTATTTTCTCTTTGGAGTACAAACCCAGCAGTGCTATGGCTGGGTCAAAGGGCAGGCATTCTTTTAGAGCCCTTTGCTCATAATTCCAGATTGTCCTCCAGAATGGTTGGACCAATTCACAATTCCAGCAGCAGTGTATTAGTGTTCCAATTTTGCCACATCCCCTCCAAAAGAAAATGTGACATGTTCTTAAAAGTTTATATGTGAATTGCATATTTTTATATCAAATAATTTCAAATTCATGAATGTAACTTCAAAACTATATGCCCTCAGAGAATTTTAGAATGAAAAGGTAAATAAAGAGCTTCATTTTTTCCCATTTGTATATATTTATACTTCAAGTTTTCTTAAAGCCTTCAAGATTTTCCTCAATGATATCTAATTACAAACAATTGTCCATACAGTTTATAAAGTAAAAATTGGTATGGGAGTGGATCTATGATTTTTGGTATAGATAATCTCCCAGTGAGAAAACTCTCACCAGTGCAAGTTGGCACCTTCTTTACAACCTATAATCACAGAAAATTGCATGAGAACATTCAGAGTTTGTCACTTGTCTAGAATCATACCAGTAGCATTTGTCAGAGGCAAAACTGGAACCCAAGTCTTTCTAACACAAATGCAGACTCTATCTATTACTCCATGCCACCTTTTTTTGGACATGGAATTGGATGATCAGTCCTTTGAATAAATATGGAACAAATTCTGCATATGGACATTGAGTTGAGCCTAGGGTTGAAGAGGTAGAAAGAGGTAGGCTGAAGTGCATTTGGGAAACCAAATTATTTTCATAATTCCAAATTACGTCCTATGAGGGAAAAGGATGTCTTTTTAACACACACATTCTTCTGATGATATTTTAGAGTTGTGGTCTTGGATTCAATTCATTGGGAATTTAGCAAGTGCTTAATTTTTGCAGGGTATTATGCTACTCTAAAACACAAATTTTTGAGAGATTAATGTGGCCGATCAATCAGACAGCATTTATTAAGCATCTATTTTATGATAAGCACTTTGTTAGGCAGTGGGGTAAAAGGACAAAAGTTAGAAAGTCTCTGTCCTCAAAAGGATTCCATTTATGTAGGGAATCTCCCTTATTGAAATGCATAGTAAGAAATGGTGGCTAGACTAAAAAGCTTTGATCCAGGCCAAGAATTTTTACTTGGGGTCTGGGAACTTTTTCTTTTTCTTTTTTTTTAATGTTTTGACACCAATTTAAAACTAAGTAGTTTCCCTTATATATCTATGTATTTTATTTTGTGGACTTCAAACATTCTCAGAAGGGATCAATAGGCTTCCATTCTATCAAAGGTGTTCATGACATACAAAATGCTTAACACTCCCTGATGTAAGTACAATGATCACTCACCTATCTTGAGAGTTATGTTCCAGAGACCCCTACGATAGGTGAAAATCCATGAAGTAGTGGCGTTATATTTATTTTATTATTTATATATATTGTAAGGTTTAAAAAACCCTTCCCACTCTGTTATAAACCTTTCCCATACTCTTATTAATCATTCCCAAACTCTTATAAACACTGAGCCAATCAGTGCCCAGGATACAGAACACAGTGCTATGGTTAGTTACCTTTCAGCCAGTAGTGTGCCTTATATAATCTCATGTTGGAAAACTTGCACAAGCAGTGGTGGTGTTCTGTGTTTCCATTGTGTACAGTATGGTATTCATCCACAAAATCCTGCAATATAGTGAAAACTCTGCAATACAGAATTAGATTTTCTTTTTAAATCAGTGATACAGTGAAGCCATGATAAGTGAACTTCAATATATCAAGGGATAACTAGTTCTAGAGCTTGAGAGTGGAACCACGATGAAGTATACTATCAAGAACTTCCTAGTAGTTGTGGTCCTGGATACAAATTGTATTCCCAGAGCAAGAGCAAAAATATTAGGATTGGACAGAGATGGGAAGGCGAAGTCTAGGGCAATTAATGGAATGTTCTTGCTTAGTGTCCTTCTAAATGATTTGATAAGATGGCCCAAAGGTCAGTGGAGAGATATATGGTGGCCCCAAGTAGGTTGTAGCATATTTCCATTGATTGTGCATAAAGGATATCTTTGAGGAAATAGATGATTGGAGAAGGGTATGGGGACCACTATGACTAATACAAGGGGTAAGTCATTTGGTTATAGTGAGTCTTATATATTTGGTAAAATCTAAGAATCCTCTAAAGAAGGCCTTGACCACATTGGGTAAATGGGTATGAAGAATCTATGGATGAGAATATCACAAGGTAAGAAAGCATATATAGATTATTATATACACTGTTGTAGGAAATATTAATATCAATTAAGAATACAGATTCATCGACATGTAAACTTAAAGCAAATTATAACTGGTGAGGTATCTCAGAAATATACTACAGTCTTAGGACTGTAGATAATTAGGTAGGTTAGATAATGCAAATTAATAGACTTTATTAAGTATCAATGTTACTGGTTTTAATAAAAATGTATAAGATCATGTTAGATATTATTGCTTGATGCCTGACCTTAATTACCAATATGTGAAATAATAATAATTGACAAGAATAAGGTACTTTAACTCTTGGAAAATGTTTTATGTAAGGGATCTCATTTGAGAATCATGGAAACTCCATGTGGCAAGTACTTCTGGTATTACTATCTCTTCATTTTACAAATGAGGAAATAGCTTGGGAGAGGTTAAATGAATTGTACAGAATATCAAGGTTAATAATTATGAGAGGCAAGATTCAAACCCAATTTTCCTGATTCTGTATTGGGACTCTATCCAATATGCCATATGACTTCTTGGAAATATCATTTTGATGGCAGCTATAGACAGATGACAGAGAAAATACTCTAATTATCTGATTACTAACTAGTTCTAGGTATAGGAGAAGACTAGTATATTCTGTACTATCTTTCCTGTCTTCATTTTTCAGTAAGCAGTGGAAAGTTCTATAGAATGGGGATTGGCATACTGGCTTCTTTTGATAAAAATCATGCTAATAATATTGTCCAATTCTGCCATTTTTTAATACTAGGAGTACTTTCATATTCCTTTATCTCATGTCATCTTCTCAAATGCCCTGTGAGGTATGTAAGATTGGAATTACCTCTAAAGTTGTGGCCACTGTGGTTACTTGAAACTTTCAGGAACCGTAAGGTATTTGTATTTTCACTTTTGAATGTTATGTATCACATTAGTAATATTTGGATGTATTTTACATTTTGGATACATGGTTTCATTGGTAAGAATAATTTCATGGGTTTGGATATTACCCCTTCCACACTTAATCATCCTATGTGACATTAATCCCTATTTTTCCATTCATGCAGGGGTGGCGTCCTCATTAAATGTGCTAGATGCACCTACTCTGTCTTCATTCATACTCTTCCTCTCCTCCGTTTCCCCATACAAAAACACACAAAGTTCAAGTCTTTGCCAGCTCTTGTCTGAACTATTGTAATAGGCTCCTAACGTGTCTCTCTGCCTCTCATATATTTTCTTTCCAAATCTATCTTTCACATGGCTGCCAAAGTAGTCTTAATGTACAGGTTTGGACATGTCACTTTCCTGTTTAACTTTAAGTGTCTTCTTATCCTCTCTAGGATAGAATACGAACTCCTAAGGCACTCTAAAATTTGGATCCCATCCACCTTTCAACCTTATTTCCTAGAATTCCCCTTCAATACACTGTGTTCCAGTCAAACTGGATGACTATTAGCTGTACTTTGTTCTCAGCCTACACATTTCTGTCCCACTGCGTTTTTTTCAAGCTTTTCCCCAACATGTTCACCTGTTGAAATTCTTAACTTCCTTCATTCAGTTGAGCTATAGCCCCCTCTGTGAAAGCTTACCTTACCTTTCCACCCTGGTCCCTAAATGAGAATTATCTCTTCCTCTCTAAATTTTCAGAATATCTTTTCTGGATCTCTTTTCTTTATAATATTTTCTTGTGTATTATATTTATTTGTATATATTTTGAATAACCTCTCTTGGTTTATAACTTTTTTGAGGACATAGATCTAGTCTCTTTTCATTGTTGTGTCCCTAGTGCCTACTACTATGCTTTAAGTACTCTTTCAAGTAGATCTACAATCTCATTGATGTGGATATTTCCTTCATTGATGCAGATTGCAATCCTTCCATACCTGCCCATTGTGTTTCACTCTTATCTGTTACTCTACATTGGGGGTCTTATTCATTTTCTCCAGACATTTTTTAGGAGATACCCTTAGAACAAACATTTCCATTGGTCTTCCCTTCCTTTTACCATGATACTAAGCCATCTTTTTCATTCGTAAGATTCTTTCTTGACTTTATTTACTCTAGTTCTCCTTTATAATTCCCTTTGTGTAATGTGTCATAGCCAGTTCATTCCCACCATGTGCCTCTCTTTTGCTTTCTATTTAATATTCCTTTTCATTTCTCAGGAGACTATCAGGTTACCTGGTAAGAATAGGTTAAGTTTACAAGAATAGAAAAATGTTTGGTGTTAAAAAGAAACAAAGATGAACCTTCATTTTGAGAAGATTGGGATCTTTAAAGATCTTTGCTCTTATCCAAAAGGCAATCCAGCCATACTTCTTTTTTGTTTTGGGCCAAAGTAATTATCCATTTGTAGTCTCTCTCTTTTTCTCTCTCTTGCCTTTCTTCCCTCCCCCTCCTTTCTGTCTTTCACATAATTTAAAATTGATAATAGCAACATATCACATAAGTATGTCTCTATTTTGTTGATATTTATGTACATATATTTTAATGTGTGTGTGTGTAAATACACACAGACATAGACAAACTCTATCAGTTATCTATTCCTTCATCTTCTTGGTTTTTCATATGAATGCTTGTCAAACTCTTGAGGGGCTATAAATTTCTTACAGGAGGCATTTCATACAGATTGTTCTAGGGCAATGTCATCCACAAACAGGAATATCTAGAACAAGAGTTCTTAGCCTGGACTCCAGACTCTGATGTAGGGAACCTCATAGTTTCTTTTGTTGATCAGTTACTTTCAGTCATGTCTGACTCTTCATGGCCCCATTTGGTGTTTTCCTGGCAAAGATAGTGGAGTGATTTTCCATTTCCTTCTCCATCTCATTTTACAAATGAGGAAACTGAGGCAAAAAAGTTTAAGTGACTTAAACTTTAAAAACTTTTTAAAAAAGTGACAGGACCACACAACTATTAAGTGTCAGTGGCTGGATTTAAACTCAGGAATAGGAGTTTTTTGACTCTAACCTGGTGCTTTATCCACTGTGCCACCTAGCTGACCCTTTATTTCTAGGGAATCCTTATCTGACATGGAATCAGCACTGGATCTTCTTCATGACTGTAGCAAATACCTTTGGTGTGCTTTACTTGATAATAAATACCAAAAAGCACATCAAAGAAAACTGTCCCTGTTATGTGTACTTCAAGGGATCTTATATAATTTTGATGCACGTCTGTATGTATGTATGTAAGACACTTTGTCAGAAGAGAACCATTAAAATAGTCTTTTTGCTCTGTTGAAACAAATATTTTTTAGAGTCAGAAAAGGAGTAGAGTCAGATCTTTCAGATAACCATGTGAGGATAAAGGTGTGCTGTACTAAGGAATATCACATTTAGGAATATATTCCTATTTCTTTATAATATCTGCTTAAAGGACATTTTCAGTGATATATAGATTGAAAAATTAAAAATATGGAAAATGGAAGAAATTGGAAAAATAAACATATAGCTTGGTAATTGATGGTATTTTCTTCTGTTGTCTTTTTTAAAAGTAGTGAGAAGGTCCCAAATTGTTTCCATCCTTTTAGCATCTCCTCCTCTTTCAGATCCTTTTAGAATAAATCCTTTAGTTCCTTCACAATTGTGAAGGATAGGCTGACTCTTTGTATACCTAATCTAATCTGTCTTTTTTTCTTAGTCTTATTCTCTTTAGTACCATTTCTAACTCTTTAAGCAAATTGGATTATGATATTACAATCTATGTGTAGAGGATTCATCAATGATAAAAAAATTTAAATATACTGTTTGCAGGTCTTTTCTATATTTAATTTGTTTCAACCTTCCAATTTTATTCTTAAGTGTCTCTGGGATGACTTTGCTTCATTGGATCTCTTACCAAACTTTTCAAGTGGTTTTAATCTCCATTGTTTCTGTTTTATGATACAACATAGTTCATGTTCTACCTCAATCCTTCTCTGTAGATTTTATAAACATTTGCATTCTAAACTGGTTTTGTCTTTGGTTGCCATGTCTCACTACCTGCCAAGTATATCAAGCATTTGTTAAGATGTTTTTAAAGCATCTTTGTTTTAATCAATGTGGCAGTTCATTTATATCAGTTAAACTTATTTTTTAAATTGTTTTAATTGGTGTAAATGTCCTTTCTTTCATATAATATTTTTCAGCATCAACAAATCTTTAAGTAAATCAAATGCATTGTCTTAATTGTATGCCATCTTATAATGTTACTCTTCATTCTATCTTTGAATTAATTTCAATTTTCTTGTAAAATTATTTGTGACTTGAGTGTATACAAACAGATGATTAATAAATGAGTCATTTCCTGTCTGAAACAGAATGCATTATATATATTTTACCCCATCCCACAAATTCTGTCCTTTTCCCTTCTTTCCTATTACTGTTGAAGGTGCCACCATCTTTCTAGGTACACAGACTTACAACCTCAGTGTCACCCTCAACTCCTCATCACACTCTACATATCTAATCTGTTGTATGTACATCACATCTATAATATGTTACTGAGTTTTGTTATTTCTACCTTCATAATATCTCTTGAATAAATCATCCCTTTCTACTCGTGAAGCCCCCACTCCAGTGTAGGAACTCATCAGGACTTTCCTTGTCTATTGCAATTACCTACCTGGTTTACCTGCCTCAAATCTTTCTTCATTGCTAATCTGTCCTCCAGGTTAGCTGCCAGGTGACTTTTTTAAAGTATGTCTGCCCAGGTCAACCCCCTACTTAATAGAGTTCAGTGGATTCCTGTTATTTCCAGGCTCAAATATAAAACCTTCTCTTTGGCATTTAAAACTCTTATCACCCTAGATACTTTTAGTCTTTCCAGTCTATTTCTCACTTCATTTCCCTCTACAAACTCTATGATCCAGCTACACAAATTAACTTGCTGTTCCTCACTCATGACACTCCATCTTCCAATTCTGGATGTCCCCTATCCCGAGAATACTTTTCTCATTTACTTTTGCCTCCTGCCTTCTTTCAAGACTTATCTCAGCTCCCATCTTCTGCAGGATGCCTTTCCTAGTCCTCTCAGCTACTAAAGTTTTCTATCTGAGATTGCCTTTCACCTCTACTTTGTATATCTTTTATGCACCTAGTTATTTACATGTCATTTTCTCTATGAGAATGTTAGGTCCTTAAAGGGAAAAAACTGTTTTTTCCTTTTATTTGTAACCCCAGATCTTAGTACAGTGCCTGGCATAGAGTAAATGCTTAATAAACATTTGACTGACTTGAGTGACTCATCTCTTAAAACATAATAAATTTCAGCCTTTTATGATGTTTGCTTACCATGTCTAGCACTTTGCAATATTTTCTCAAAGGAAGTATTCAAGATCTATAAGCATTAAGCTTTTATTTGGTCTACAAGTTTTTAGCATCTCTCATTTCATATCCCTAAACCATATTTTTCATTGTTCATGTTTATTCTCATCATTTCCACGAAATCACTGAGTATCAATATCTTTTTATTTAATTTGTGGTTTCACTTCAATTCTGCCTAAAATCTCTTTTACTTTTCATCACATGCAATAGATTTTGGTACATAAGTTGTAATTCTTTTCATGGTAGACTTTTTGCAGGTACTATGGAATGACTACATATCTCATGAAATTATTTGGATGCAAGAGACTAACACTCATTTGCTTATTTGGATAAGCAAATGTGAGCCATCTTTCCATTTTTGCTACAATTTCTATCTCTTCTCAGTTTATGGTGAAATTTCTGAGATTTATTCAATTAAATTACTCTAGTAGTATGAGTTGTGAGTACCAAGAGTCAAGTTAAAATTTACATAATAACCTGAAAATTTTGTGAGTACCTTCTCTATTTTTATTTCCTAGTTTGCCTTGGCTAAAGAATCCATCACTAAGTGGCCAACCTACTGGCTATGCTCTTTCCATATATATATATATATATATATATATATATGTGCATATAAATATATTCTTTCCATATATATATATGTAAAGTATATACTGATAGTTAAAGCATCTTATCAAATTCTTTGTTCTAGTTAATTCTTGAGGTTTGGTGCCTTAAAGAAGCTCTCACAGTAGAATTAGGCCAAAAATGTTTGGTACAATACATCTTTATTTGGGTAAAAAAGAAGACTTAAAAAGACCTAAAATAAGGCTTCGATAAAATGAGAGAGTTGGACCAAGATATGCAAGATCTCTTCTGAACTCTATATCTATGACCCTATTATTATAAATCACCCCACAAGCTGCCAGGGATCCTCACCCTCAAATTGTCTAGGGATCAACATCAGAACAACTCCCAGAAACACATGCACTGACTCACAAAAATCAACACTTCTGCTTCCCCAAAAGCCTATCATTTTCTAGAAACACTTGCTGTAGTTTCATGGAGCACAACATTAACATTTGGGCCACATTCAGGTCCCTACATTCCATAGTTGGTGACAGAAGGAGTTGGAAGCTATGGAGCACAACACCCAAGGGCTGGCTTCCAGTCATGCTTGTCCACTGATTAACAGTCTTTTGATACTTTTTTCAAAGCCAAGGGGAGGTAATTAATGATTGTAGACATCTGTACTGTCTGCCTCTTCCTTGTGCAGCTGTCTGCCTTCTCTTGGTGAGAAGCTTTAACATCTGGTTTCATTTATAGTGAGAAAGTCAATATGAATAAGGTTTAGTTCTTCCAGTGACCATTAGGAAACGATCACCTTAAGAGTACCAGCCAGTGAATTAATGTTTGCAATTGTTTTAAAAACTGTTTCTTAATGCCCTCTAATTCCCATTTCTATGTTCATGAAAGAAGACAAAGCAGGACTGAGGCTTTTTTGAGATAAGAATTTATTTTATGAGTGTCCTTAGCAAAGACAAAAATTAAAATATTTTTGGGGATAAAGTCCATTATGTGTATGAAGAATTATGAAAAAAGTAGAACACTGAAATATTATCGTACTTGATCCTTACAATCATACCTGATACACATACTAATTTGAGATTTTCAAAATACTTGCATATTATCAGAACTTGATTCTCATAATAATCCTGTAAGGCAAGGTAATATAAGTATCCCCATTTTACAGATAAAGGAATAGAGGCCTATAGAGGTAAAGGATTTGCCCATCATTATATAGCTAGTAAACCTGAGAGGTAAACCAGGCCTTTACCATTTTTCCTTTTCTGTCATATAAAGCAATTATATATGTATAAGGAGGTTACCTCCTTATAATCTGCATTTCTCTAATTATTAGTTATTTAAAACATTTTTTCATATGAATATAGAAAGCTTTGAGTTCTTCTGAAAACTGCCTATTCATTTTTTTTTATTATCATTTATCAATTAGGGAATGGCTCTGGTTTTTGTAAAGTTGTCTTAGGTGCCTGAGAAATGAAACCTTCCTCAAAGAAATTTGCTGTAAAAATCTTTTTTTTTTTTTTGCTACTTGTCTGCTTTCCTTATAATTTTGACTGCATTGCTTTTGTTTGTGCAAAACCTTTTTATTGGGGGCAGCTGGGTAGTACAGTGGATTGAGAGCCAGACCTAGAGACGGGAGGTCCTAGGTTCAAATCTGGTCTCAAATACTTCTCAGCTGTGTGACCCTGGGCAAGTCACTTGACCCCCATTGCCTAGCCCTTACCACTCTTCTGCCTTGGAGCCAATACACAGTATTGACTCCAAGAAGGAAGGTAAGGGTTTTTTTAAAAAAAAAAAAAACCTTTTTATTTTTCTGTAATAAGAATTATCCACTTTATCTTTCCTTTGAGCTTTTCTGTCTTTTGTTTGATTATAAACTCTTCCCTTATCCATAAATCTGACAGGTAAACGTTTTCATGCTTCCCTAATTTGCATATGCTATAACCCTTTATGTCTAAGTCATGTACCCATATGGACCATCCCTTGGTATATGGTGTGAAATGTTAGTCTATGTCTAATTTCTACTGTATTTCCAGTTTTCCCAGCAGTTTTCTCAGATATTGAGTTCCTGTCCCAAAAACTTTGATCCTTGGGTTTATCAAGCATTAGATTATTGTGGTCATTTAATATTATATGATGTGTACAAAATCTATTCCACTGATCTACCATTCTATTTCTTAGCTATAACACTGTTGTTGTTTTTTTATGATTACTACTTTGTTTTATAGTTTAAATCTGGCACTGCTAGATTACCTTCTCATTTTTTTCCCATGGATTCATTTGATATTCTTGACTAAATTTTGTTCTTCCAGACAAATTTTATTATTTTTTTTCTAGCTTTATAAAATAATTCTTTGGTAGCTTAATTAGTATGGCACTGAATAAATGAATATATTCAGATAGAATTATTATTTTTATTGTAGTAGCTCAGCATTTTCATGAGCAAATAATATTTTTCCAGTTGTTTAGATATGTCTTTATTCATGTGAAAAGTATTTTGTAGTTGTATTCATATAGTTCCTGGATATATCTTAGAGACAGATTTGCAAGTATTTTATCCTTTCTATAGTTACTTGAAAATGAATTTCTCTTTTTCTGTATTCTTACTGGGTGTTATTGATAATAAATAGAAATGCTGATGATTTATATGGGTTTATTTTGTCCTACAACTTTGCTAAAATTGTTAATTGTTCCAACTAGTTTTAAGTTGATTCTCTAAGAATATGTATTTTAAGATGAGAATTTGAAAAGGAAATATCCTTTCTCAGACATGTTCCCTGCAATTTTTGGTTCAAAGATAAGGTCTGGGTACCCAGGTTACACTATAAGTTAGGTATAAAAGTCATAGCTATGTTGATCTATTTCTTGTTTGTAAAATGGAGATAATAATAGGATTAACTATACAGGGTGGTTGTGAGCATCAAATGAGATAATTTATGTAAAGTAAAAACTGTATGTAAAGTATGAAATAAAGTTATGTAGGTATTAGCTATAATTATCAAAATAATTATAAAACTAGAAGAAGGTGGGAAAGTATAATGACATATAGACATTTTAGATAAATCACATGGTTCAATATTATATGTCATTTTACTCTAAGATAAAGTTGTTGTCCCAACCACTTGTATGTACTTTATGGTTTGGTGGGAAAGTAAATTGGATTTGAAGTGAGAGGGGCCTGGGTTCAAAATCTGGTTCTGATACTTGCTACCTGTGTGCCTTGGGGTAAGTTGCTAAGTTTCACTGGACTTCAGTTTTCTCATCTATAAAATTATGGTATTGGACTAGACCTCTTACTCTAAATATATAATATAAAATTCTTGTAATATTGCTAATATGTTATATATCAAGATTTACTGTTAAACTCAGTTCCCCCCATAAGATAGGTTTAGTCACTGGAGACCAGCCATAGTACAGTTTTGGTTTGTGTTGTGAGTGAGGCCATTACCAGTGAACAGTTTGTATCACTTCCTCTGTTATTTAATAATATAAGTTAAGAAGACCTATATGACTTTTCCCCAAACTAACCATTGCTACTAGAAATTAGTGGGCTCCACCAATATGAGTGCTATCTTTAGCAAGTGGATAATTTACACAGCCTTGCAGTGTTGAAGTAAAGTGGGCTTTATATTTAATTCCTTGTTTTAGACACCCTAATAACACTCTATAAGTTACCTTTTCTAATGAGTTGAAATTCTGAATAAACAGAGGGCTAGTCTTACCCCAATATGCTTGAATTGGGGATCTTGGAGTCCCTTGAATCTCTATATCTTTTCTTACTCCAGTCCAACACCCAAACCTTACTAAGATATTTTGGTAATTTCTACAACTCTCTGTGCTGAATTCTAACTGGCAGAGCTTTAGGACAGAGCTTGTCCTTGAGAAATCAATATAGTTCAATAGCTTTGTTGTGAAGGACAGCTGATGTTCTTCTCTGCTCTAGGTTTTTCGGTTATGTGACATTGGCTCTATGAGTGTAAGTTGCAAAATTACTTCCTGGAGTGACTTACAAGTAAAAATTAAGTAGTGAAAATTTAAAAGGTATACCTAAGGAAATCACACTTGGGCACTCTATACCTGAGATCATGTCAGTAGTGAATTAATTCCAGATTTAAAGGGTACTTACTTACCTAGAACATGGCCAAAACTTTGAAATCTCCTTTTTTCTTCTGACAATTTGTTATAGACTTTGGTTTTGTTTCATTTTCTTTTCTTTTGAAAAATTTTATTAGTAGAATTTATTTTCAGGAATCAGCCTTCCCTCCCTTCCCCAGAAAATAGAAGGCATTATCCAGCTAACAGATATATATATGTTAGCAGGATATATATATATATATATATATATATATATATATAGAGAGAGAGAGAGAGAGAGAGAGAGAGAGAGAGAGAGAGAGAGAGAGAGAGATTATATCTTTCATGTTTACACTTTTCAATTCATTCTTTGGAGGTGAACAAGTTATTTTTTAAATATTAACTCTATAGCTATATATAATGTTCTCTTGGTTCTACTTGTTTCACTCTTCATTATCTCATGTAATTCTTTCCAATTTTTTTTTAATTCTTCTGCCCATCGTATCTTGTGGTGCAATAGTATTCCAGCATAATCATATACCACAATTTGTTTGATGGACAGTTCCTCAATTTCCATTTCTTTGCCACTACAAAGACAACTTCTATAAATATTTTGAAATGTACAAGTTCTTTCTCTTTCTCTCTGATCTCCTTGAGAAACAGACCCAGCAGTGGCATGGCTGAGTTGAAGGGTATATATAGTTTTATAATTAACTGGGCATAAATCCAAATTGCTCTCCCAAATGGTTGGATCAGTTCACAGTTCCACAAATGGTGTGTTAGTGTCCCCATTTTCCACATCATTTTGTTTCATTTAGATATTGATAAATGAAAAATCTTTACTAAAATCTTAATAAGATGTCTTGTCATGGGCAGGAGAGGGGGAGAGATGGAGAAGAACTAAGTTATGACAGCCTATTCCAACCTTCTGACAGCTCTTGCTACCACATTGGAAAAACTTCAAGAACAGATCTGGTGATGGAAGATGTGTTTGTCATCCCAGGGCCAGCTTGGCCAATACTGAAGAGGCTTAGAGCCAAGAAGTTGGCTGCTGTGAGATTAATATATTTGGCCAGAGTAATTCATGAGGATCATCTACTGAAACATGGAGGGGTTGCTATCTGCTTCAGTGGAGGGAGTATATTTAGCACAGTGCCTGGTATATAATGGACACTTCATATATGTTTATTAATTGATTGCCAGTGAACTGATAGATATTTTGATGTATAGACAAAGTAGCAAAGGAAACCATTCGAGCTTCATGTTTCATTCAGGCAATCAGCAAGCATTTTTTTGAGTCTACTTTGAGCTAGGCACAGTCCTAGGTACTGAATATATGAACAGAAAGAATGAAACCATCCCTATTTTCAAGATATATACTCAAATTGGTGGAGGAAACTTGTTCTAAACATAACCTTTTACTCCAGGGTTTGTTGAAAATGAAGTACCTTTTGCAATACACCTACATATATTATGATACTAATATTAGAGTTTAAGGAAAGACTTTGCAAATGGGGCTGGGGAAGAGTTAGAAGGAAAAGGGGCTATATCCAATTTTTAAAAAATAATTATTGACTAGAAAAATCCAGATACTTTAGACAGATTCCCTAAGAAACATGATTTGTGTTTGTATGGGCTGTAAGTGGCATTTGGCAAACCTTGCCCTTTCCAAAATCACTTATATTTGACCTTCCTGAATGTCAGGCACCACTAAAAAGCCAACAAATGTCATTCTCGTAGACATTAAAACCCAAACTACACTTCCTTCTCAGAAGCATAATATTTTAAAGCTATTTTTGGTTACAGCATATTTGTAAAGTTTAGAATTTGAAACCTGCTAATTTTGCTTTAATGGTAGAGCCCCTAGAAAAAGCTCTAAGCAAACCTCAAATCCTTATGTGACATTTCCCTTTGTGCCTAATTCCACTTTATTTTTTTTTATTAAGGAAAATTAAACACTTTTGCTTCTACTACTGCATTTGGGGAAAATCCTTTGAACTTCTTTGAGTTAATTTGCCAGTTTGGTACCTACCTATACATTTTACCCAGTATGTTAGATCTTTGACCAATCAGTTAACATTTAAGTGCTTCCTAGAGAATGGAATAAGTATTATATAGCACCCACTACATGCCAGACACTGTGCTAAGTGCTCTAAAAATATTATCCCATTTGATCTTTACAAAGAAACCTGTAATATGGGTACTGTTATTATCCCCATTTTAGTTGAGAAAACTGAGGTAAATGGAGGCTGAGGTGATGGATTTGAAGTCAAGTTTTCCTGATTCTAGCTTTAACATTCTATCCACAAATTTACCGTATGTGCTAAAGTCTAAGCTAGGAGCACAAAGACCAAAATCAAATACTTCCTACTATCAGGGAGTTTATATTATATCCTGGGAGTCAACTTGCCTATAAATGGATAGAAGATTGTTTGGGGAGGAAAGGAAATGCAGCTTTGAGAATCAAGAAAAACTTGTAGAAGGTAGCATTTGAAAGAAGCTAAGGATTCTAAGAGGCAACAATGAGAAGGGAGTGCATTCTAGACTTTGGGGAATTGCCAATGCAAAGGAATAGAGAGAAATGTTGGACACCTTTGCACAAAGAACAATACCAAGGTCAATTTGGTTGGATTATCATGTGCATGAAGGAGAGTAAATGTCATAAGGCTGGACAACTAAGATGACCAGGTTGTAAAAGGTTTTAAATGCCAGACAGAAGAGCTTCTATTTTATTCTAGAAATAATAGGGAGTCACTTGAGTTTTAAATAAGGTAAGGACGTAATCTAATCTATACTTTAGACAAATCCCTCATGCAACTGAGAACAGAATGGACTGGAGTGGGGAGAAACTAGGAGCACTGACACCAGTTAAAGCAATATTTCAATAGTCCAAGTAAGAGATGTGATATGAGGACCTAAACAAAGATTGGTGGCCACCTGAGAAGGAAGAAAGGGACAGATGTGAGAGAGGGGGTATAGAATTACAGAATATATATATATATATATAATGAGGGTATTATATATAAGAAGATCTTGAAAGTAAATGAGGTATCAAGGAAATACCTAGCTTTTAAACCCAGGGGACTGAAAGAATGGCAATACCTTTGATCAAAAAAAGGGCCTTTAGGAGATGGGTCAGTTTTAAGGGAAATATAAGTAATTATGGGAATCCTTGATATTTCCTTTGGTGAAGGGAATAATACACAGTATTCACTCTTTTGTTCTAAGAAATTTCCCTTTCAGTCCATTAATCTTCTCCATTCTCCTTTTCTAGCCCTTGCACACAAATAAAAAGTGAAGATTCTTCTTAAAATAGTTGGAAATCCATGTTCCAACCATATACACAAGTTTTCATTTTTTTTAATTGAGTTACTTTTTAACAACTTATTTTTCTCTCAGGTGTATTTTTATTTCTAAACTCCATAGTTTAGAAGTCTTTGTGCCCAGTGGTGTGGAAAAGATATGCTATTATGAACCTGCAGATGATGTTCCTTTTGAAGTAGAAACTCCTAATGTCTAAAACATAGAAGTTTTGAGGGATTTAGTGTCATTATGTTTTTGTTCTTTTAAAGTCTGACATAATCAAGGACAAAGCTTCAATTTAAAATAACATAAAAATAAACTATCTGAAAGCACATGATGTGTTTTTTTAACCCCTTGGCACTGTTCATGTGCACGTGTATGACTGTTGTGTCCCTTCTAAGCAGAACACTGCTTTGGACTGTGCTAAAGAGTTTTTTTTAAAAGAAAAAGAATGGGGGTAAGCAGTGATCTTTTAAATTTTGATAGATGAAGCTCATAATTTCTTCAGAAGTTCTATAGAACAGTTAATTTAGCCACCATTTCTTTGGTCATTTCTAGTCTAATAAGTACCCTATACTGAGGGTATAGGAAGAAGTTTTATATGACTCAAAGTCCCTTCCTACCACAACCCCATTAAATGAATTTGTTGGTAAAACTCCTTTCATGTCACAAGATGTTGCCTTTGTGTGGGCTAAATTGCTGTTTCCTATGTGCTAAAGTTGAATGCTGACTTAATTGGTAATGAGTCGCCAAGATAGTCTTCTGACCAGCCAAGAAAGACAGGATAACACTAGCTTTCCACTTGGATCATGGATCAAAAAAGAAACCCAGGTGTCTGGATAGAAGACGAGTTCATTGGAAAGAGAATTAAATTAAGCAGAAGCTGGGAACTAATTGGCCAGGAATATGGCTCTGCCTGAGCCTAGAGTCAAAAGAAAGGGAGCAAATAAGTTCTATTGCCTCCTTAGTATGGTGCCTATCAATCAGTAAAGCTGCAAATATTTATTAAGCACATACTATGTACCAGGAAGCTTTGGAAATATAAAAAATAAAAAGCAAAAAGAATCCATTGACATCAAGAATTACCTTCACATGTGGGAGATGAATATATAGATACTTACAAAGGAGATATGAGGTACCCTTTTAAGGGATAGCATTAGTAGCTGGGGAGACCAGGAAAGTCCTGAAGGAAACTAGAGATTCTAAGAGGCAGAAGGGAGAAGGGAGCATATTCTATATACTACTTGGTTAGTAAATGCTTGTTGATTGATTTATTGGCGACCACCAGAGTTATTCTGTCATCCTACCTGGGGCATGAAATCATAGGCCTCAATCTTTTCCTAGGACTACTTTTTCTGTTTTAACAGCATCCTTGGCTTCTCAAAATAATGACAACAAAATAAACAAGTCAAAAAAAACCCTTCTCGAACAAACCAAGAAACAAAATTGAAGTAAGTTTGATTCTTATAAGATAGAAATAGCAAAACATTATGAAAATTTTCATTAGAAAAATATCAATATAATTTGTTACTAAAAAGGAAATATTTTAAAAGTCATATGTTCACATTAGAAGAAAGCAATTGATAAATTTTAATTTAAATCAATAAATATTTAGAAAGTGTTATACATTATAGACATATAAAGATGAAAAAAAGACAATTTCTTTCAAGGGGCTTACATTCTAGTTAGGGGAGTGAGGAAGAATACAATATATAGTTAGACATGTAATTAAAAATAATTTGAGGAAAAAAGAAAAAGAATAATTAGGATCAATCAGGAAAGGCACTTTAGAAGATGGTACCTGAGCTAATTCTTTTTTTTTTTAACCCTAACCCTTCCATCTAAGAATCAATACTGTGTATTGGTCTCAAGCCAGAAGAGCAGTAAGGGTAGGGAGTGAGGGTTAAGTGGCTTGCCAAAGGTCATACTGCTGGGAGGTGTCTGAAGCCAGGTTTGATCTTGGGACCTCTCATCTCAAGGCCTGGCTCTTAATCCACTGAACTACCTAACTGCCCCCAACCTGAGCTAATTTTTTAAGGATTCTAAGGATTTTAAGGAAGAGGAAGATTTTTTTCCTCAGCTAGATAAAAGTAGCTACTGGAAAACCAAGGAGCAATATATAAAAGAAAAATACTTGAAGTATTTCATGTGTGGAAAAAAAAAGTATAAAACATGGACACTGTACCATTTATACCCCCATTGTATCCCTATAGGTTGACTGTGGATGAGGTCAGGTTTAGAATGTGTCATAGGCAGATTTCCTAGTGCCATTTGAAAGCCTTTCCTCTTTCAATGAGTAGGGCCACTGCTGCAGCAGAGAACCTTCTATACCATTAGGGATTAGAAATTCCATTGAAAAATTCAATGAAAATATAGGTGGTAAAGGTGAAGTATGGAAAGGAATGTCTGAAATGGAAGCCAAGTCAAAATTAAGTTATAAAAAAGTCAGAGGGAGCTAGCAAGAAGTGAGGTCTGAGATCAAGCTAAAGGAGTTTAATAAAAATTAGAAAACAGAAAATTGAATATTTGACAAAGAATTCTATTGGTTTTCAGCCTGTAAAACTGTCAGTGTTTGATAGTGCCATTCACCAACTTTCTCTTAGTTTAACCTGGCAAGATAGTACCTGCTACTGCTACCCTTGTTAAGAGCTTTGGCATTACTGAAATATTTGGGTACCCAATTTAACCACTTCCATTGGCTGAATATGGTATGATAAATGTTAACCTAAAACAGGAAAAAATATTGGTGAGATTTACATAGGAAATGAAGAAGTCAAAATAATGTTTGCTGATGACTCACCTGTATATTTAGAAGATTCAGTTGTCCCAATAGCAACTGAAAAGAATTATGATAATAAGTAGCTGTTTCAAATTCTCAGACTCAAAAACATTAAATAGTTATCAAAATGATCTCATATAGAGCAAAGATATATAAATAGACCTGTGGAACAGAATGGAGAGACCAGTATTTAATAACCTTATGGAAAATAAAAATTGCAGAGAAAAGTTAATTATCTAATCATTAGTAAGAAGAATATATAGCATTTAGCAAGATGGCAGAAAATAAATTTAGATAATAATCTCAATATATATCAAATTACATTTATATCATAGATTTATACTTTAAGGAACTGTCATTTCATAAAGAGCATCAATTCATAGGCAGTCTTCTTGGGTTGCTGTAACTAAGATAATGTTAACTGGCAGCCAACTTATACAATCCATCACTCAGCCAGCACTCAAAACTTGTCTATCTGAACAGAATTTATCAGAGGTTGTGTTCCTATATCACGGCCTTAATGAACCTAGGGTCCTCTCCACTCTATGGTGAGGCATGAGAGCAGGATTTTATTGATGGAGCTATCAGCTAAGCATAAAAAGAACCATCAAGAAATATAATAAAATGGAAAGATTTATTTATGCATTACTTTGGCCAAAAATCTTTTTACTATTATGACTATACCCTAAGAACATGAAAAAACTCCTTTCAAAGGCATTTACAATAGCATTATTTATAATTATGAAAAACTAGAAATAAGGTCCATTTAATTCTATTCAATATACATATTAATCATCTACTTTGTGCAGTGTTGGGAATTCAAAGACAAAAATCAAACATCCCTGCCTAAAGGGTCTTCCTTCTGGAACTCAGTCTTCTCTGTCTAGACACATATTAGTCAGTAGCTGATCCCATCATTGATGGGAACATAAGCTTTGATATGCTACATTTCTAACCTCTGCTAGTTTTCCTTGTTAGGCAATCTAGTGGTTTCCAACTCCAAATAGTTCAAGATATTGATGACAGTGTAGAAATCCAGTTGGACTTTATCTCTTTTGCAGCTCATATCTCCCAAGTGCAAATCATCTCCTATTCTTTACCTCTCCAGGAATAGAAATTTTACATGCATGTAGATAAGAGAGAGAGAGAGAGAGAGAGAGAGAGAGAGAGAGAGAGAGAGAGAGAGAGAGAGAGAGAGAGAGAGAGAGAGAGAGAGAGAGAGAGAGAGAGAGAGAGAACACGCTATGTCAAAAGAGAAAGTCTCACTACTGATGGGACCAAGAAAAGCCTATATAGAAAATAGCACCTAAATTGTGCTTTAAAGAAAGCTAATGATTCTTAGTGATCTTAAGGATGTTGTGCATTCCAGACATGGAATGGAGACAGCCTGTACAAAGACCAAAGGGATGGCATATGGAATGCTGAATTCGAGAGAATAGCTAGCAGACATAAGTGTGCAAGACCAGTTTGTAAATATATACCTTAATTATCTGCCTGTATATGGTTTTATCTTTATAATCCTTTTATCTTCAGTTACAACATAAGATCCTTCAGAAAAGTGATTGCTTTCTCAAAATATTTTTATTCCTATTGCCTATACATAATAGCATTTAATACATGCTTATTGATTAAATTGAGTAACTGGCCTGAGAAGGTCAAATGCTTGCTACAACGAGGTGTCCAAAAGAAGGAGGATGGGAATAAAGATGATGTCCTTGAGCTGTGGGAGCCTGCCACTTCCTTATATCCTAACATTAGGGCCATTTTACCAGAGAACAGTAGAATATGCCAAACTTGATTATCCCCCATCAGTGATAATTTAAGAGCTTAGGTTCTCACATTAATTCTTTCAAACCAAAAGTGAAATGAAGTCAACATACATTCCTAAACACCTAACTTGTAACCAAGGAGTAACGTATTCACTAGGGAGAAGGAGGCTTTCTATGTGGTCATTATTGCAAATGAAACATTAGGCAACCTGGTGTTTTCATTTGTATTCCATAGTAGATTGCCATTGTTATTTCCAGCTCTACGTTATTAATGAACAGAATACCCAGCATGATACAATGGAGGGTAATTTCTAGGAACTTCAAAAAAATTAATGGTATTATTATTGTATTTTTAGAATATGATGTACAACAGACTTCACTTGAAATAAAATGTCTTGGAGGGTGTGTATTTTCTGCCAAATGAAAGTTATTCTATTCTAAGAGATGAGTGTGTAGGTACACATATGTACACATATACATACGTGTGTATATGTATCACTTTAGTAAATGATGAACCTGCAAAATGTCATCAGGGAATGTGATGAACAATGCCTCAATTGATAGGCTGCCTTATCTGATAGTTTTAAATCTTTTCAATTACCTGGTACTTTAACTCTGGGGATTTTAATTTAGTAATCACTTTGGAATTTGTTTTTTACTCATTGAATTGTATTTTACTTTGAAGAGAGAATTCAGTATTATTATTGATTGGTATTTAACAATCTCATGTGAGTTTTGTTAGTGAGTGCTATAGTACTATCCCTTTTTAAGTTATCCCAAACCTTTTTTTGAAAAGCATTTTGTCCCAGCATCCCAAGACATATTCTTGTCACAAAAAATCATAATCTCTTTTTAAAAAATATTTATTAAACCCTTACCTTCCATCTTGGAATTAATACTATGTATTGGTTCCAAGGCAGAAAAATGGCAAGGGCTAGGCAATGGAGGTTAAGTGACTTGCCCAGGATCACACAGCTAGGAAGTGTCTGAGAACAGATTTGAATCCAGGACCTCCCATCTCTAGGCCTGGCTCTCAAACCACTTAGCTACCCAGCTGCCCCCAAAATCATCATCTCTTGCTAACTTCTTTTATTTTGTTTTGAAACCTAATCTGATTTCATTGGGATAAGCCAGTCTCAATGAGAAACTTACTTTAACAATGTAGGTCAGTACCTACTCTTCAATTTATAGCCTTAGAGAGTTATCTCAGTGCAGGAAGAGATTAACTGACTTGACTGGGTTCACACAGCCAGTTTGTGTCTAAGATGGAGCTTGCAAAGGTCTTCATATATATACCACACTGAGATTTACTTCATTGTTTTCTGTAGTTGAGATTCATACGAGAACAGGCAAAAAGGCTTTTTACCCTTTTGTTCATGAGACTATCTAAGTAGGGCTCTAGCTCTGTGGAGGAAATTGACCAACAGATTGAAGACAAATTATAAAAGTAGAAAGCCAGTATAGGTTTTTGCTAGAATTAGTGAATTCCTTTTTCTTGTGCAATTTCCTATTTAAAAGGTGCCTCCAATTATTATATTTTCTTGCTTATTATCATTCCATATAATTTCTCATTTTTCTTTGAACCTCTTTAGGAATAAGGCGACCAAGGCATCCCAATTTTGAACTTGTTTCAGGAGAATATCCTGAAAAATCTTGGTATTTATCTTTTTTCCATTTTATAAATTTAATCATTCTGATTCAAGTTCTTTCACTTTTTAAAAAATGCTTGATTTTGTAGGTATGAGTATTCCTTTATGTCATTGATCATATTTCTGTATTGTAGTATGGCTTGCTCTTGATGAAAAATTCATCATTTTACAAACAACCTTTTGGTTTATGAGTTTCTCTTAACTAAATTAGGGTATTTCGTAGGCAACAGACATTGTTGAACCTCATCCTGTACTCAAAGCCTTAGTAGGATCTTCTGGAACTTATACTTCCCTGATATAGACTTGGAGATCCAGTGGTCATTTCTATGCCACAGAGGCATCCAAAGAGGAATTTAGTAGATTTACAAATTAACAAGGTTAATTTAAATAGGTATTATCCTGTCTCCTGGTATTTAGAATCTGGAACTTTATGACTGTGTGGTGATATATGAAGATGTATCAAATGAAATAGCAATTATAAATGACTTAGCACAATGGCCTAGCACAGACTAAACACAATATAAATGTAAGCCATTATGATGGTGATGATGATGGTGGAAATCTATATTATGTGTGATACAATGGAAAGTAGGAAGTGATAATATAAATAAATATTAACTTTTCTTATATGGTAGGTAAAATGGCTACAACAACAAGAAGTCAAACGGAGAGTGAAGAGACGTGCTCAAAGTGAAGCTCATTCCATTTATTTCAATGACCCAATATGGTCCAACATGTGGTACATGGTAAGCAGAGGAGCCTTTCTTTGGGAAGTGTTTCAGGTATTAGTAAGTCAGTTTGATATACATTCTTGTTAATAATTGTCAGGTCCCCCAAAAGAATACTTGGATAAGGGAAAAATATGTTAGAAGAAGGATGATGCCTCTACAGAAATGATAGAGAAATAGCTTAGAACAGACCAACCGAATGCAATATTTTGTCTTTACATGTAGGCAAATAGTTAATTGAAATAAGACCTGTTACTTAAAGCATGCATTTTTTAATTATTTGTTCATGTGCATACATGAATATAGTCAAGCCTAAGCTCTTAAATTACTACTAGTTAGATAAATGGAATGTATTATGGTTCAGCCTCTGTGTTTTGGTGATTCATTTGTTTGATTAGCACTGCGGGGATAAACACAGTCGCTGCCGATCAGAAATGAATGTTCCTGCAGCATGGAAGAGGGGCTACACAGGAAAAAATGTTGTGGTGACCATTCTGGATGATGGAATAGAGAGGACTCACCCAGACCTAGTGGCTAATTATGTAAGTTGAGTTTCATATTATTTATACTTCCCTTGGCATAGATGCAATAATGTATAGGCTTATAGGATTGTTTTCTATTGATTATTTTTTGCCCTAAAGAAAAATCCCCTTTAAAAGCCTCTGCTTGGATTTTCCAAAAATGGCATGCCCTTCTACAAAAATTCAAGTCTTTTTAGCAGCTTCCACTTTTACCTTGCTGAAACAATTTTGCGATTTCAAACCAAGGATTTGAATTCATATTTGAAAATCAAATGCTTGTCTTTTTAACATTGAAAAATCACATTTTGTCAACTTGCTATCTAGTTTCATCTCATCCTGATTCTTTCCTGTGTCCCAAATAAGATTGCATGCTATAGGCAAAGTACATAAATGTAGCCAGCTGCAACATCATAGCACCTGTTTGGTAGGTAGGTAAGTGGATGGGTGGGAGGGAAGGGAAGGAAAGAAGAAAGGACAGTAATTGACCTCAAGAAGGAAGCTTCTATTCCTCATATGGGATAAAACATTATGTAATGTCAAAAGGAAAGGAGTGCCAAGAAGAAACTTTAAAAAGATTACCCCTAAGAAACAGTGAAGTTCTACAGAGAATGATGAAATGTTACAAATTCAGTGCCTGTTTCTTGTACAGGTCCTATGATTTTGCTACTAGCTACATTATCTCCGACATATACCCTTGTTTGGGATGTGGGTGATGAGCAAGGATGGAAAAAGCCAGAAAACAAGTTGATGAAAAGCCGATTTTTAGTATTTAATATATACATATATAATATGTGCAAATATTATATATGTCACACATATTTTTTCTAATCACTACCACAGGCAATAACATGGCTATTACGATACCTTCAGAAAATAACTTGAGTATAAGGAAATCCTTCCATTCTGAACCTTAAGAGTGAGTTTTGTGTTTGAGCATTGGCCTTTGAAAATATTCTAAAGATGATGATGATAATTATTTTTATTAAAACAACTGATTTTGGAAGTTGAATAAAAGAATGAAGAGAGGAGTGTATTCTCTGTTGACTCACTGAAAACATCCTTGTACAACTCTAGTAGCAAATAAGACAATGGAAATGTTTTTATATATTGTTATTATATGCAGGGCATTCAAAAGTCAGTGCAGCTTTAAAGAGCTTATTGAAACTTAAAACTGAGTTATGTATGCCTTTTGGGACCTCCTGTATTTTTTATTACTTTCTTCTGTGGACTTTAGATTACTCCACCCCTAAAATTATCTTTACATTTCTGCCCTTGGGGGAGAGCAAGAACCTGGAGGCTTTGACTGAACCTTCACTCCTTCAGGCCTGTGGGAGCACGGGACTTAGCAGAATACTGGGTACATATTAGGCACTTATAAATTATTGATTTCACTTGCCATTATTATACAATGATGTGTCTATAATACATATTATTTATATTTTACTAAATTATTTATAGTTAGGCATTAGACCACTGACTTCATTAGTCACTAGCCTAGATAACTCATCTAAAGAGATCCCTTCTATCAATACAAATTGGCACCTCCTATGAAATCTATTGTCTTAGAGAACTGCCATAAGCAACTGAAAATTTAAATGTTTTGCCCAGGCTTACACAGTCAGTATGTGTCAGAAGTGAGACTTGAATCCAGATTCTTTTGACTCTGAGATCAGCCCTCTATCCACTATCCCAGACTACTTATGTGATATCTTATTAATATCATATTAGTTATGTCATATTATATAATATCTAGTTATATTATATAAGTAGTGATTTGATCATAGGCTATTATTATAACAATATTGCTGTTGTCTTTTCTGCTCCTACAGCTTTACTGAGGAGTATTTTAATGAACCCACAAAGACTGAACTTACATCATAACATTTTTATTCAACTGTAAAAAGTGACTACCTGAGTAGTCATCCATAGAACATTAATTACAAAGGAATAATGACAGGATAGGAAACTGTCCAAGGACTGTTTCTATCTGAACCTTATCATAAAAGATAAGAACAAGATAATCACCAATTAAAACTGTGTAGAAGCAGAACAAAGTACATGCCATATCTTTTGTCCTGTCTGGTCCTGGACCTGTCCCAAGGATGCTTTCTGAAAATATCTGTAGACTCCTACATCCCAATACTCTTATCCATTTGTACAGTACATCTCAGAATATTGTATATAAAAGAATATTGAAAGACTGAAATGTAGCCTTGAATTTGACTATTTCTTTCTGAACTTCATTAAAAATATGAGAATGAAGTAGAAATGATTTAGATAATAATAATAACTGAAGACTATAAAATACACAGTATGGCAACACACTTTATATGCAGGGCCATTGCAACTGAGAATTTTGGCTTATTAAACTTATGTAGGAGCTATGTAAATTCATTGTATTTGATATTCTCATTATGCTTGGACTATAAATCCAAGTTTAGATGTTAATCTCTACCTAAATTAATCTATACTTAAATTTAATTTCTGCCTAAATTATCTGATTGAAGTGGAGAAATTACATATTTTGATTATTGTATCCCATAGATCAGACACTTGTGGTAACGTTTTCGGTAACCATCATGCTTTTATTTCCATTTCAGAAAAAGAAAAAAAAACAGTGTTTGCAAATGTAGACAGGGCTGCTATGTGCCATGTAATTTATATTCCTTCACTTATTGAAACACATTAATTTTAGGATGCCTATGCAAGCTATGATGTCAATGGAAATGACTATGATCCTTCTCCACGCTATGATGCCAGCAATGAAAATAAGTATGTCTTTTCTTCTCTTTCTCAGATACCTAAAAATAATATTATACACAGAAAAACCTAATAAAATGAATGAAATTTTAATGTTTCCCTATTTGGGAATGTTATTGTAGGTTCCTTCAGAAAACTTAAAGTCCATAAGTTGATAGGAGGCAAGGTTGCATGGTAGAAGAAGTACATGATATGAAGTTGGAATCATAGATTTAAAATTAGAAGATACTTTAGAACTCATCTAGTTCAGCCCTTTCATTTTACAGATGAGGAAACTAAATATAACTGAATTGTCTAAAGTAAAGCAAGTAGTAAGTGGGAGAGGTTAGTATGAGTACCCAGGTTCTCTTACTCCAAATTAAATTTAAATGAATTGTCTAAGGTCATGCAAGTACTAAATAGCATTCTTTACATGATTCCTCAATGCCTTGCTTGTATGTGTTTAACTCTTCTCGCCTTAGAAACTTACTGACTGTGTGACACTGGGTGCAATCCTTGCCCTTTCTCTGCCTCAGCTTCTTCATATGTAAAATATGCTAATAATAGCACTGATTTCACAGGGCTATTCTAAAACTCAAATAAGATAGAAAATGAATGTAAAGTACTTTATAAATCATGAAATGCTATTAATTGTCAGCTATTATTATGTCCTATTTTATTAAGATTCAGAGGGTGTTATATATGAAAACACAGGTACATTTAAAAGTTCTACTGATAATAACAACTGACATCAATAGATGACTTTAAGACTTGCAAATTATGGGGGCAGCTGGGTAGCTCAGTGGATTAAGAGCCAGTCCTAGAGACGGGAGGTCCTAAGTTCAAATCTGGCCTCAGCCACTTCCTAGCTGTGTGACCCTGGGCAAGTCACTTGACCCCCATTGCCTAGCCCTTACCACTCTTCTGCCTTGGAGCCAATACACAGTATTGACTCCAAGACGGAAGGTAAGGGTTTAAAAAAAAAATAAAAATAAAAATAAAAATAAAAGACTTGCAAATTACTTTATACATTATTTTATTTGATTTTCACAACAATCCTGTGAGGCAAGAGTAGTAGGAATGATTAGTTCCATTTAACAGAAGATAAAGTTAACTAAAATTGAATGACTTGTGCAAGCACACATAGTAAGCACCTAAGAATTCAGGACCAGTGTTCTGTTCATCCTACTATGTTGCTAATTCCTGAAACTGGTCTTTTCCAGTGATCAATGAGCATTAATCACTGGTACTGGTCACTCATTGTCAGAAAAAGCCTTCCCATTTTGTTTATATGTTCTAATGTTATACCCCATTCCACTAAAGCCTATTTTAAATATTTCGACATTATTCCCAAGTCTAGCTTCTCCTTGAGTGCTAGACTTTGAAGTAGTTGGTCAGTATATTCTGAACTGAAGAAGGCTCTCAGCTGCCCATAGAAAGAAATTACTTCTGCAGTATTAGAGAGCAACGGGGCTTTTTCCTGATGTTGGTAATTGGTGGACTAGGCATTACTGGTAGTTGGTTCCTGGGTGTTTGTGATAGAATATGTTGAAAAAGATACAGAGTTTATGGAGAATAGGGTATTGTTGGAGTGTTGTTGTTAGACTTGGAATGATTCATGGCGTAAGAGAGAGAGTGATTAACTAGTAACACCAGTGTGTGTGAGCTGAGGGTGTGTGAGTCAGTACATGCATTTGTGAAGGTTGTTAAGGTGTGGATCCTGGAGCAATTTGAGGGTGTGTTTCAAATGCAGCTTCTTGGACGGTTAGGGACCAAGGAGAAGGAAGCTACTGAAACTAGGTGGAGGCTCCCCTTGTGACTTGAACCTTGAGAATGAGTGTACCCTGGGTACAAGTGCTGATTCCTATGGAATGGTTCTAATAATTGGTAATAGTGATTGTAAAGTTCCAAAAGATGTAGCAATCTGGTGAGCATAGATCATATCCTCCAATAGATTCCATAAATGAAAAGAAAGAGCTTGGGATAGAAGTGCAGGAGGGTGAAAATAATAATAGAGTGCAGACATATGCAGATTCTGGATGAGAGTAGTGACAAGCAGTCTGAGAGGTAGTAGTAGCCATAGTAGATGATCTAACCTCAGAATCAGGAAAATGGATTCAAGTCTGTGTCTGACATAAACTGGCTATGTGACCTGAGGCAAGGTGATTCATTTATTTCCTCTATGTCCAAAAATGCTGGACTCTGATAATTTGATAAATGAAATAAAAATTGCTAAGGCCAATCTACCAACTAGTCATTAAGCCCTGCTTCAAAAGTTCCATTTGTACTATACATCCTCAAGTCCATCCGGAATTTAAGAATGATTGTTTAAAATCATTCCTTTCCTTACAAAATTAAGATCAATCTGGTCATGAAAGCTTGAATCTTGCAATTGAGAAGCTGGACTAGGAGAATCTTGTTAACAACAGTAGACTGAGCAAGTCAGTGAAAAATAAGAGTAATCTCTTTGAAAGAGTCCAGTCATAACTATTTTTACGCGAGGTTTTTAATTTGGCTAATGATACAAATTCTCTGTGGACTCTTCTCATAGTTTTCAATTTTAAAGCTCCCCATATTTTGTTTTCTACTAGAGGGATTGACAGGAAGCAGCACATTTTAAAATGGAGCCATTCCTGTGAAAGGCAATTCATTTTGCTAGTAATTTCTTTGTAGTCCCCTGGCTGCTATTGAGTGTTATATCAAGAGCATTCTTTCTCGGCTTCTGGTTAAATGGCCATAGAAATGAGCACCATGGCATTGTTGCAGCATCATATGGGAAGAGAAGACAGGGTGTGGTTAGGAATAGATATTGGGGTGAGTAAGGGGATGAAAAATAGGAATCATAAATAATAGTTCTATGCTTACAAATATGTGTATTGCTGTGAATTCTTTGAAACTTTCTGTACAATTCTGATTCCATATCCTACTCCCCCCCCCCCCTTCCCTCATCTGCTCTAGGCATGGTACTCGCTGTGCTGGTGAAGTTGCTGCCTCAGCAAACAACTCCTATTGCATAGTGGGAATTGCATACAACGCAAAGATAGGAGGTAAGTGTGAAGGCTTGAGGAACTTCTCTTTCACAGGACTAGCTTGACAACTTAATCCATTACATCTCCTCAATAGTTGTGGACCATTTATCCTAATGTTTTTATAAGAGTCATCCATACGTGAGTTGATAGCATCCTCTTGGAAGTTATTGGTAGTAATCATCTTTATCATTTCACAGGTAGTGCTTGGCACATAATAGATGCTAAATAAATGTTTATCAACTGATTTGCTGACTGACTGAAAGAGATGGAGTCTATGAGATCCCCTTCTTGTTTATTGTTTGTTGACTATAAACTAAAAGCATGTGATTTGGTACAACCAAAGACAGCTCTACAGACTCTTTTACAACAAGCTGTCTCCTAGCCATACATCAAAATCATTCAATATACCATAGAAATTATGGCATTTGAAATAATCCTATTCAATACCCTCCTCCATAATACATATCAGACAAGCTATAAAAACATGGTAGATACATACTTCCTAAAATTATTCACTACTGTGTTGGAGGGGATCCTGCCTAAAGTTCAGGTAGAAGAGATTTTTCTTATAGATGTGAGGTCCTCCAAGTGCTCGTTTGTAAAAGATATTACACTGATTACATTGTGCTCCAGAACTGTGTAGCATCTACCAGGAGAGAACTGTAATCACTCAAAGAGGATAGTCTATATCTATCACCCAGATTTCAAAATGCATTTGTGTTGCCCTATAGAGTTTGTCCATCATTGTGTATATCTAGTATGGTCAATAGAAATGGTTTCTAAGTTGGATCCAGAGTTGAGTAGGAGGGTAAGAGCAGGTTGGATAGTTATCAGAAACCTTCAAAGTTCCTTTACTGACTGCAAGCCAAAACCATCTTTTTAATACTAACATTCAGTCAGGGATGAGAGAGAGAGACAGAGACAGAGAGGCAGACAGAGAGAAAGAGACAGATATTAATTGAAGTTACATTTTTTAAATTGCAGAGAAGAGCAAAAGAGGGAGAAAATCAACTTCTTTGAAAGTTATATGTTGAATTTTTAATATATTTTAAGAGATACATACAATATGCTAAGCACATATAGAGGAGATTCTCATTTTCACATGTGGGAAAAACAAAAATAATAATATTTCCAGTTTTGGTACTTGGTAGAAAGACATATAATACAATGGCTTCAGAAGAATAAAAAATGAGTATCACACTGAAAGTGATGGGGAGATATGGATGTTTGTGAACAGACTACAACATATAATCAGTAAAGACTGCTAAAGAAAACAAGTAAAAGATATCATAAATGAAATGTATAAAAGGAAGAGAAGATAGATTGACCACATGGCAAGAATGATGTTTGACAGGTGGACAACCAGAATGCTCTATTGGTGCCCTCAGTTGTCAGAAGAAATGGAGAATGGCCTTCAGTACAACTAGTAAACTCCTTGTAGCGAAATTACAAGATAATATGGGGAAAAATACAGAATGAGCAGGCATCAGTAGGTTGTGTATGAGCCTCATTGCGAGAGGGAACTCTATGAGACTACAGCTTTTTTATCACAGTGCATAGATTTAGGGTTCCTGATTTGGAGTCAGGAAGACCTGGGTCCAAAGACTTCCTTAGACATTTACTATCTGTGTAACCCTATAGGCAAGTCATTTAACCTCTGTATCAGTTTCCTATATGCAAAATGAGGATGGTTTGCAACTATCTCACAGGGCTGTTGGGAGGAATACATAAGATAATGCATGTAAAGTACTTTGAAAACCTCCAGGTATCACTTACATGTCAGCTGTTATTTCCTTATCCAGTCTACCTTCCACGCTGCTGCCAGACTGATCTTGCTAAAATACCTCTTTGCCTGCCACCTGCTACTTTCTACTTAAACCCCACACTGAATCCACATGACCTCTAGGATGAAATGCCAACTCCTTTGCCTGGCAATGAAAGCCCACCATTACCTGGCCCCAACCTACCAATCTAGCTTTATCTATTATGCTCTACATAAAAATCCTCTGATTTAGCCAAGCTGGGCTATTCATCATCCTCTATGCACTTCCTTCAATATTCTGCTCCCTTTCCTCATTTTCCACTCCCTCCCTGTTTTTCTTTTATTATTGACCTACCTGGACTACACCTCTTTCTATATCCTTCATATCACTGACTATCATGGTATGCTCTTTTTTTTTTTCAAACTTTTACCTTTTGCCTTAGTTTCAGTTCTCAGACAGAAGAGCAGCAAAGGCTAGGTAATTGGGGTTAAATGATTTGCCTGTGGTCACATAGCTAGGGCATGTCTTAGATCAGATTTGAACCCAGGTCCTCCTGACTCAAGACCTGGTATTCTATCTCCTGTGCTCCTATTCATATTATACTCTTACCCAGTGTGTATTGAGAGGTAAGAGGTGAAAAAGAGCCTACTTACCATTTGTCTTCTTATTTGGGACTGCTGATTATATACTGTCTTTCATGTTACCTATTGTTGTTTTTTTTCACATATGCATGTCTTGCCTCTCCATGCATGGAATCCAATAGTCTTTCTTTCTGTCTTTTATGGTACCTATCATTTTCTACTTTATTCATTTGTCACATAGGTATTGAGTATGTACTACGTGCATCACACTCTGCTCCCAGTTGAAAAAGATGCAAAAAATTGTCATATGTAGTTAGTATTGAAAGCATTTATAATAAAGGTCAGTAAGTATTGGGCAGCCAGGTAACCAACCTCCTCATGTCTTTCCAGTCATTCTCTAATGTGGCTATGTAAGGATATTCATTCTTCCTTTGATTGATGAACTTCAGAAAACAAATAATGGGAAGGAGGTGCATCCACCCTACCATCTCCTCCCTTTTTCCTCTCCTCTCTCTTTTTAATTCCTTTGAATGTAAGGAAGCTTTCTCTCGGTAGATACTATATGAATAAAAAATGTGTGTGTGGGGACATATTCTTTGGAATCATCTTACTTTAGTTCAGTTTTTCTATTTTAAAAAGAGGAACATGAAACCTTTGAGCTAACCCTTGACCTCCATAAGCTGTTTTTCCCCCTGGTAACATTTGGTGGAAAGGCAATGACTTGCCTAGGGTCACACAGTTACGACATGTGTAAGAAAACATGACAAAATAATCCATAAGGGATAAATACAATAGGATGAATTGGGAGATCATATAACCTCTATCTTCTAACCTCTATTACATAACTGCTACATTTTACTTTATGGGTAATTTTTTTAAAATCCATGTGAGGAAAAATAGAATTTTTCAATCAATAAGTATTTAAGTACCAACTAGGTGCTAAACTGCAAGACAACTAGGTGGCACAGTGGGTGAAATGCAGGCCTGGAAGGAACTGATTTAAAATAGAGCCTCAGGCACTTACTGGCTGTGTGACCCTGGCCAAGTTACTTAACCCTATTTGCCTCAGTTTCCTCCTATGTAAAACGAGCTGGAAAAGCAAATGGCAAACCACTACAGCATCTCTGCCAAGAAAACTCCAAATGGGGTCAGGAAGAGTCAGATATGATTAAAAATGACTAAACAACAAATAACAAAAGGGATTACAAAGAAGAAGCAAAAATGGTCCAAACCCTCAAAGAATTTATAGTCTTTTGGGGGAGACAATGTGTACAATGATATACATACTAGATTCAAGAGGGGAAGATACAACAGCTGGGGAGAATCAAGAAAAGCCTCATGTAGAAGGTGGAATATGATCTGAGCCTTGAAGGAAACTAGAGATAAGATGAACTGTGACTTCTAAGGTAGTACATATGGAAGATATGAACATAGTATCTTCTCTGCCATTCATTTCCCTGGTGTTAGGCTGAGGGTATAAGTGGCAACCAGCTACCATGATTTCTGCATTACCTCTTCTGGAATGTTTCACTGGGGAAATTAAAAAAAGAATTTTGCCTCTTCTATGTATGTTAAACATGTTTAGGTCTATGCTAAAACAAATATCAAAGGATAACGCTTAGATATTCCCAAGTCTGTATATTTGACCAGGTCCTCAAAAATGAGGTGTGATATGGTACAGTATAAAGAACACTGGATTGCGAAAATCATGAACCTGAGATTGAATACTAACTGCTGTTTATTCTCTGAGTGGCCTTGAGTGAATTATTTAAATTCCTGCCTCAAATAAAAATTTAAAGGGTTAGATGATCTATCAAGCCCATAAGCCTAGAATAGAATTAATTGGGGTGGGGAACATCTTCAAAGAAGGTCATTAAATATTAACTGTGTAAAGCCCAGTATAAAAAGCTGAGAAATATGCAGAGGACATGTTCTCTGTCATTTCTGGTTGAGAGTTTTTGAAGTACAGAGGGGGGTCAGAAATAAGCAGGGCTGAAGGAGAAGAAAGACAGAGAGACAGAGGGACAGGGACAGGGAGAGAAGTGGGAGGTGGGCACAATCAACCAACCAGCATTAAATATCTTTAAATTAACTAAGTACCTAGAAGTTTATTTTCTAACAGGAAAGACAAAAAGTACATATATGGGTATTCACAGAATAAAAATAAATAAATACAGAGTATTTAAATACAGGGCAGCTGAGTGGTGTAGTAGATAGCGCACTGGACTTGGAATCAGGAAAACATCTTCATGAAAACAAATATGGCCTCAGACACTTACTGATTATGTGACCCTGGATAAGTCACTTAACTCCGATTTCCTCAGAGTTAAATGAGGGCTAAAATGGGCTAGAGAAGGAAATGGCAAACGACTCCAGTATTTTTGCCAAGAAAACTCCAAAATGGGGTCACAAAGAGTCAGATAAGACTGAAAAGGCTCAACAACAACAACAAAGTCCTTTGGGAGAGATCACTAGCAATTGGGGAGATCAAGAAGGACTTCATGTAGAAGGTAATGCTTGAGTTGTCTCTTAAAGGGGTTCTATGAGGCTGAGGACAAGAGAGAATATTTTCTAGGAATGAGGGATGACCAATGCAAAAGCATTAGGAGATAGGAGATGGAATGTCATGTGTACTGAACAGAGAGTAAGCCAGACATTGTAAAGTTTGTAGACTCTGTGGAGGAAGAGGAATGTCCAGGGTGAGCAAAAAGAAGAGTTGAAGCAAGTTTTTAAAGAGTTTGAAAATATAAAAGAGAAAAACAAAGTTACTTGAGTTTATTGAGTCAAGGGGACACAGATAGATAAATGCTTAAGGAAAATCACTTTGGAATGACTATGAGGGAAATGATGGAAATTTGAGGCAGGGAACCCAGTTAGAAAACCACTACAAAAATCTGTGTAAGTTGTGATCAAAGCCTGAACTAAGTTCAGGCATTTCTTAACTGTGTGAGTAGAGAAGGAGTTGGATGTGAGAGAAATTATGGAAATGGAAATTTGGAAAATTATTGGATATTTAAGGATGAATGAAAGTGGGGAGTCAAGGATAATTGCAAGATGATGAAGCTGAGTGACTAAAAAATTGTGGTACTTTTTGACCGAAATAGGAAAGTTGAGAAGAGGGGAGAGTTTGGGCAGGGGAAAGATAGCAAATTCTGTTTTGGATTTGTTGAATTTGAGATGTCTTCCAAATGTTTTGAAAATCTTAATAGGCAGCTGGTGATGTGGAACCATAACTCAAAGGAGACTGGGGTTGAAGAATAATAAATAAATAGTATATCTATATATACACACATGTAAACATACACATTTGTAAACATGTGTATACACACGTGTATATGTATATTTGTAGATCTGTGAGTCACATGCATAGAGATGATAATTGGACCCATGGGAACTGAGGTCCTCAATAGAGAGAATATATATAGAGAAAAGTAGCAAGCATAAGACAGAGCTTTGGGAATACTCATGGTTGGAGAAATTATATGTGTGATAAACTAGCAAGGAGGATTGAAAGTAAGTAATTATGCAGATAAGAAGAACATCAGAAGAAAGTATTGTCTCGAGATCCCAGAGAGGGGGCAGGAGCCAAGAAGAGGGGATAGTTAACAATATCAAATACAGCAAATAGGCCATGTCCAAATCTGATAGACTGAAATAAAAGGCCATCATATGTGCCAATTAAGAAACAACAGAAAAGAAAGTGAGGCTATAGACCCCTACAAAAATCGAGTGTCAGTTATAATCACAATCTACCATAAATAGAGAAAAATGCCAGTGAAAATTCAGAAATAAAAATATCTTCCTTGAATTGGAAGATATATAAAATAACTTACACAGTAAATATTTTAATAGCACAATACTGAGTCTTGGTTCCAAGACAGAAGGAGTGGTAAAGGCTAAGTAATGGGAGTTAAGTGACATGCCCAGGGTCACACAGCTAGGATGTGTCTCAGTTCGGATTTGAACACAGGACCTTCTGTCTCTGTGCTTGGCTTTCAATTCACTGAACCACCTAGCTCCTCCCTGAATAATTACTTTTTAATATATATCCTTGTATCTTTTCAGTGGATTCTCTTTTAAGGATATGACAAGTTTGAGGGTGGTCTACATTTAAACAAATATGTCTGGTATATTTCTACACTGTGAGCATCTTTTCAATTCTTCTAAAAAAAGGAGGTAGCATTGCTACAAAGCTAGATTCAATGGTATTTGAGATCTCTTCCACCTCTAAAAGTGTATGCTTCTCAATTTCTAACCACAACTCCAGAGGATTTATAATGAAATATACTACCTACTTCCTAATAGAGAAGCAAAAGACTTAGAGTGCAGATTGAGACATTTATGTTTTTTGGACATAACCAATGTATGCATTTGTAACAAAGGCTTTGTTTCTTCTTTTGATTGTTATGGGAAAGGTGAGGGTGGGAGAAATAAGAGGGAGAGAATGTGGATTTTTGTTCATTGAAAAAAATTTCAGTTAGAATAAAATCTGAGTTTAGTATATATAGGAATATTATGCATATGTATCTATACACACACATACAGGTGATTTTTGTGTATAAACACATGCTTATGTGAATGCATACATGCAATAATAACTAACATTTATATATTATATTATATTATATTATATTATATATATATTATTTTGTGGCAGGCACTGTGCTAAGTGCATTACAATTATTATCCCATTTGAGTCTTCACAGCTACTCTGGGAAGTAGGTGCTGTTTTTATTCCCATTTTACACATGAGGAAACTGAGAAAAACAGATGTTAAATGGCTTAACCACAGTCACAAAATTGGTGTCTGAAGAGAAATTTGAACTGATCTTTCTGACTCTCCATATGTATCCACAAATACACATTTCTAATCAATCTGACTTGAACCTTCAAAAGAACAGAAAACTCATGGAAAGCAAAGTTTTTCTATAGCATGCTCCTATACAAATACTTCCTTTCTCACTGAAATTGAGACAAATAAATACTCTGTATCTCTCTCACTTTAGTTGGTCTTAGATTATCTAGTGCTCTTGGTTGCCCTCCATCTTTTTTCAGACTGAGATATAAAATCTAAGCAATGTAACTCACTTTTTCACAAGAATGGTCCTAGCAAGAAATGGGCTCTATGCAGGCTTTTAAAAAGCATTGTTATTCTAGTGTCCTTGAAGACCTGTAATCTTTCAGATTATTCACAAGGAAAGTGTAAGATTGAGTTTTTTCTGAAACCCACATTCTATCTGTGTGTGAAAAGCAGACACTATATAGCATAAGAGCCACTAATGTGTTCCTTTTGACTCTCCTCATGATTGATGCAGATCATTGCTTGGCCAATTTTATTATACTTATCAGCACTGATTATGGAGAGAGCAGAAATAAAGAAGGGCCTGTGCTTTAGTCTAGTCTTCTATTCTTGCTGTATGCCTAGACATGACTTTGGGGAACTCAGGATTAGAGGAACCAACTCTATACATAGTTATATATTTTTGTATATTTACAAAATTAACAAGTTACGGAAGAGGAAGAGCTGGAAAATGTAAATTGAATCATATTTTTCTACCATACATCCATTTTAAAATTGAAATGTCCTCTAGAAAAATATAATATCTAAATATTAAAATTGCAGAAAGTATCAACCATGGTTTCCTAGATGTAAAGTTAAACTAATAAAGTAAAAAAGTTTCCTAGATATAAAGTTAAAGTAATAAAGTAATAAAGCATCATTACCATTGTTTAGGGCACCTAGGTGGCACAGTGGATAGAGTACTGGGCTTGTAATCAGGAAGACTCATCTTCCTGAGTTGAAATCTGGCCTCATACATTTACTAGATGTGTGATTCTGAGCAAATCACTTAACCCTATTGGCCTCAGTTTCCTCCTGTGTAAAATGGGCTGAGAAAGAAATGGCAAACAACTCCAGTATCTTTCCTAAGAAAACACCAATGAGGTCACACCTGAAACCACTGAACAATAACAACCATTGTTCTAGAAAGGGTCAGTCAATGGATTGTCCTATGGTTCTATTCCTCCATCATTTTGTCTTTTCAGATCAAAACTCCCAAGGCTAGACACCATTCCACTATTTGTGTTGTCTCCCCCATTAGAATATAAGCTTCCTGAGGACAGAGATTATCTTGGTTTTATGTTCTATGCTTAGGGCTCAACAACTACACTCTGAATAAATGTATTTTCATTCATTTATTCATATAGCAAAATCATTCTAGTATACATTCTTTTATAAAGTGTGATTTTATGTCAGAAAACCTATTTCCATGAGGCCAGATCCATGTCCCCTAAATTAGATATTTTATATTCAATCTCTCAAACTTATGTGATATCTCATGAGCTGTTATGTTGTTGCGAAGCTATCACTGAACTTTGTATCATCTTCTATCCTTTTTAATTTCTTCATTTAATAAATAATAAACATCTACTACCTCCCAAGACATTGGATATAAGTAGCTATAAAAAGCACAGATCCTACCTTCAAGGAATTGTAGGTAATAGGACAAATATTTGTGATATATAAGAGAATGAGATAAAGTCAAAGGAGAAATCAAGCCAAAGGATTAAGAGAAACATGAAGGGGGAAAGCCCATTTTTGTTGAGAAGGGAAGGGGATGATGTCAGTTAGTCATTGTGGAGGAATTGGCAAGTGAGTTAAGACTTCAGGAGACAGAGAGGGTGACATTCTTAACCTTAAGAAAGTCATTTAACTCCTCTTGGAATATGTCTTCATATGTAAAATGGGAATATTTTATCAATAGTATTTCATGGGGTTGTAAAGACTGAAGAACCTGAAGAACACAATGTACCTCAAGTACTTTACAAATGCTATACAGGATATCCCAAAATTAGTGTAGTTTTAATCTATTAGAGCTCAATAGCCCTTTTATATAGTATGTATATTTTATTTACATGTATGTATTATTTTGTGGATTTAATATACATTATTTTCAATTCATATTACTTATATGCATATATTTATACACACATTCTATTAACAAGTGCTATGTCCCAAAAGAATTAGTGCAGTTTTAAGGTGTTACAATTACTTAAAACTGAATTAGGACAACTATAGTATGTTGGGAGGTACAATGGATAATGAAGCATTATCAGTATTGGTCCGATATGCACTAAGAGTTATAGTATTCATATTTTTAAAGGAAAAACTAAATGAGATACAGTTTAAAACATGTAATAAAATAATAATAGTGAAAGACTTTAATTTTCCCCTCTCAGAACTAGATAAATCTGACTAAAAAATAGAAGTTGAAATAAATAGAACCTTAGATATGCTAAATAGACATATATCTGGAGTGCCCCATATAACTTCGAGGCTAATAGTAAAGCCTGAGCATACACATAATCCAAATATAGTTTCTGGTGGCATGGCACTGATTTAGAGAGTATAAATATCCTGCAAAAGTAACTTGAATGGTCATCATATACTATAGAGATAATCCTACATTCCTGAGGGGTTGCAGCATTGGAAAAAAAGTTGCACTGGGTATGACCAAGCTAGAAAAGCTTGGTTTTAGAAAGAGTATGATCCTGAAAACAACCTATCTAGTTAAATATGGCCCTGGTGATGTATGTTAACTGAGAACTAGATGGGTTAAGTTGACCAAATTAAGTGCTGATAGGAACATAGAGAAACAGGTCTACTATTACATTGCTTGAGCAGCTATTGAATTGTTTTTTAGAAGACAAAATTGAAATATACATTAAAAGTTGTAAAGCTGTTCATGCTCATTGACCTAGGGATCCTGTTACTGGGATTTTGTACTAAGGGCATTATTGAGAGGGTAAAAAGCTGTGTATGTATGAAAATAGTCATGGAAACTTCATAATGACAAAATGACTAGAAATAACACAAATGCAGTGATTGGGGGAAGTGGCTGAATAGATTATGATAGTTGATTGTAATGAATTAGATTATTTTATAAGATATGACAAATATTGGAAATATAAAGAAAAAAGAAATACATATGAATAGATGAAAAGAGAGGAATAGTATATACTGTGACTAAATTTTTTTTAAATAACAGCGACAAAGTCAAGAGAAAAAATATCCAAGTAAAACAAATCCAAAGAGAACTCAAAAGCAGAGGATGCTTATATTAGTACACACATATAATTTACATATTTTAAACAAATTGTTAACAATGTGGAGTTTGTAGTTTTGCATGTAATTTTTAATGCATTTGTTTTAAAAAAATTTTTGTTGGTAGTGATAATTACTAAGTATATAATTAAAAAAAAAAAGAAAAAAGAAAAAAACTCCATTAGGAGTAGCTAAGTGGCTCAAGTGGTTAGAGTTCCAGGTCTGGAGACAGGAGGTCCTGAGTTCATATTTGACCTCTGATACTTCATAGCTGTGTGACCCTGGGCAAATCACTTAACCCTAATTGCCTAGCCCTTACTGCTCTTGTGCCTTGGAACTGATACTTAGTATTGATTCTCAGACAGATGGTAAATTAAAAAGAAAAAACAACTGTACTCATTATTTTGAGGCACTCTATATAGCATCTGATAATAGAAATGTGGGTACATATGCACATATATTATATATGTGCAGCTATTTTATTTTAATAGATTCAAATTGCACTAATTCTTTTGGGACACCTGGTATAATTGAACAATTACCAATTATTTTTTGTTATTGTAAAAATTAAATTTATATCTCTAATAGTAAAAATGTTATATTTTATGAGGTTTATTAAGGATCATTAGAAATCAAGGAATAAAGAGGATACAAAACAAAAACCACATGCCCATGGCTGATTAGCCCATTTAAAATCCCCGCACTTAGCTTACCACTATACTTGCTACATCATTGCAAAGTAAGAGAGCAAGGGAGGCATTACTGCCAGTTAAATACCAATTGTGATCTCACCAACATGGAGACTCAGGAGAGATTATAGGGAATTCTGGGAAATACCAAGGACTTCTGGGGATTGAAGTCTAGGGTTCAAAATCTCCATTTATACATTATTATTATAGGTTGGATCCAGATTATAGAGAGCCTGAAATTATAGTCAGGATTTTATATTTAATTTGGTCAACAATAGGCAGCCATGGAATATTTTTGAGTAAATGAGTGATAAAATCATTGTGGTATATTTTTTGTAGTTCAGATCTCTGATTCTCTGGTTGAGAGAGCTACTACTCAATGAGAATATGCTCTCTACCAGTACATATCTCTGGCTATGCTGAAGCTTATAGTCTTAGGAAGTCATCAGGGGTACTGAGAGGTTAAATTATTTTCCCAGAATCATGCAACCAGTATGTGTCAGAAGTAGGACCTTGAACCCAGGTCATTCTAACATTGAGACCAGGTCTCTGTCCAGTATGCCACATTTCTCTGAGCATTATCCAACCATCCCTCCTGGCTCTTTTTCCAAGCAGGAGGAGTACATTAGAAAAATTATTTAGGTAGCCATGTGATGGATATTTTGAAGAGAAGACAGACTTTAGGATATATAGGTAGGAAGAAGATTAGGGCTTGAATTGGGGTGTTTGCAGTGGGAGTAGGGAGGAGTGGCTGGATGCCAGGGATAGTTTGGAATTAGGAACAGCTAGACTTGGCAGCTGATTAGATGTGTGGATAAGGAAGAGGAAAGGATCATAAATGACTTCAAGGATACCAGCCTAGCAGGCTGGAAGGAAGACAATGGCACAATGGAAATAGAGAGGGGGAGATTTAGAGGGAAGAGAGGATGAATTCAGCTCAATATATGTTTAATTAGAAGGACTTACAGAACATCTTGGTAGAGCTAGCCAGTAAGCAGTTAGAAATACAGGACTGTAGCTCTGGTGAGAAGTTGAGGGTGGAGATACAGGTCTAACAGTGATCTGCATAGAGGTGATAATTGAAGCCATGGGAATGGATGAGATCACCCCAGGAGAGAGGATAGAGCAAGAAGAGGGCCGAAAATAAAACCATGGGGAAGGAGGAGGATGAAGAGTCAGCAGAAGCAACAGAAGGAGTGGCCAGAGTCATGAGAGTTTCTTTTCCATGACTGTCTGCTTATCTTTCTCAATGGGATATTAGGTAGATTGTTATCATCATATATAACTTATTTACTTTAGATTTCTTCATAGTGCTTCTCCCTGTTTGCCTTGTTAGTAATAAGCTATAATTTTTCATTGTTTATAATAACTGCTACCAAATATCCTTTGTTCTCAATGACTAAAGCTACTTACCATGTTCCATCCACTTTATAAGTAATATTGTTTCAAAATATGAGAGAACTAAGAGAAAGGTTCAGGAAATTAAAACATAGAATCGGATTCTGGATTCTTCCTATCTCCTAGCTTCATATTTTTCCTCAGTTTGTAAAGTTGAAGCTGTATGGTCAGTCTACTTAAAGTCAGTGAGAAATAAAGTTGCTACAAAAGCATTCTATCTGTAAAGTGCCATATAAATACCCACATTATTATTACTAGTGATGGTGATAATGTTAGCAAGACTGGAAATTATGTTAGAAGCTATAACATCTCTACCTGAATTTTCTTTTTCAAGGGTCTAGAAATGGACTAGCATCCAAATGGTTGCCTTTTTGTTTTTACTTGAAAGGCCTCAAAGTGCAAAAAGCATCGGTCAGAATATTCTACTATCCTTTATATTACTTTGAGCAAATCATCTCACCTTACTGGACCTTGTTTTCGTCATCTATCAAATGGGTACTAATTGGACTAAATGACTTTCAAGGTGCCTTCCATTTTATAACGTTCCATGAGCCTAAGTATTCGCCTTGAGATATGTGACTGATAAAAAGCTAGCTAGGGCATTGAAACTTAAAGCAGGCTTTGATGGCAATGTTTGCCCCCTTCTTTTTGCAGAATTCACACTTCTTTTTTGCATTTCCTGACCTTTTATTTCCTTCTAATGTAAAAATTAGAGACTAATTCTCTTCTCCTCAATAGAGAAAATAGCACACAAATCTAAAAAAGAGAAGGGTACATATTATTCTGACTTTTCTTTCCTCCCATTTAATTCCCTTGTTTCCTTTGAATTCTTAATTGTTCTGAACTTTTCCCTTTTCCCCTTGCTAATTTCATCCCTTCTGTTTTTCTATTTGTCTCTCCCTAGAGTCTCCCATGAAAATAATAATGGTTTTCATTTCTTTAGTACTAATCCCTCTTCTCCTAATACCTCTCTAAAAGATTTTGTCATCCCTCTTGCACTTGTCCTGTTTCTTTTTTGCGTTATGTTGTCTGTGATAGTGCAAAAACATTCACAGATCACTTTTAAATTTGGTATCTGAGCCATTGTGGGTGAAGGCTTCTCTCTTCTGAGGAATGGGAGTTTTCTGTTCAACCTTTGCTAGCTAGGAAGTCAGGCAGTGTTTGGACAGAGAAGTGAGGGGTGGCCAAGGCAGGGCTAGAGGATATAAGCCAGTTATATTCCTGGGGAAAGGTGCTGTTCATTTATCTAGTTATCCCTCTCCCTTCTTTTCTCCCTTTCTCCTAACCTTTTAAGTTCAGTGTCATTCATTTACTTGCTCTTGGCTAATGGAGTCAATAACTGGTACATATGTGGCAAGTTGGAGTGCTACTGGGGAAACCAAAGACAGACTAATGCTTCCATATTGACAGGGGATCAGCACTTCTCCCTACTGCACCGACTTTTCATTTCTGGTCCTGGGCTAAAAGTCCACTTTTGTCCACTACCAAAGTATACAAGGTCAAAGGTAAGGAACTTTCCAGACAGAAGAACAAATTAAATCTACGTCTCTAGAAGAATGAAAATTCAGTTAGCATTACATTGGGATTCCTGTTTAGATTCTCATAAGACTCCTTTCTATTTAGTGTGACTCAAAACTCATAGGAAAGTAGTGGCAAGAATATAGTTTTTCACTTGTTAGCAGAGTCCCTTTACTAATCCATCATTATATAAGCAAATTTTATCTTTCTCTGATTTTGAAGGACTCCTTGAACCACATCTCAAATCTTCTTACTCTAAAGCCACAGAGTGTTAAAATCCCACTAGATATTAACAGCCTGGTCATTCTATCTCCTTTCTTACTCAGTTGGGGTTCATGTCACTGTAACTGCATAAAATTAACTATTTCAGAGGAGATGGTTTCCTGGGCACAAGTCATCCATTTAGAGCTGGAAAAGACCTCAGAGACCCTCTAGTTCAACTTCCTCCCTCTCATTTTACAGATGAGGAAACACATCTAGGGAGGCTAGGTTACTTGCCCAAAAGTCCTGACAACACACCTATTAAGCATTAGGGATAGGATTTGAACTGGGTCCACTTACCTCAAAGCCAGGTTTCTTTTTTTTTTTTTCTGTACCACAAGTTGCTCTTAACTTTTTTACATAAGTAAGAGATAGCAGTAGTGGAAAGGACTCTAAATGTTGGACAATCTACCTTTAAATTCTCAGCTGTGTTATTTATTACCTCAGTGACAAGTAACAACCTTTCTGGGCCTCAGATTCCTCATCTATAAAATGAATTTCTTTTATAGCTCTAAATCCTGTGGTCCTATTTGATCTCTATCAATTAACCCTCCTCATCTGTAAAATGAGAATTTGTTGAGTCATTTTTTAGTTGTGTCTGACTCTTCATGTCCCTATTTGGAGATTTCTTGGCAAAGATACTGGATTGGTTTGCCAAAATGAGAATAATAATACTTATATGACTAACTTCCTATGGTTTTTAAGATTTGTCGTATAGTCTTTAAGTTCTATAGAAACACGAGTTACTATAAGTATAACCTGTTGAAAATATCCTGATTTTCTAGTCTCTTTCCCAAGAAGTAAAGTCAAAGGGATCTTCTTAGAAATTTTGATAGAAAGCTGTTCTGTGGAGAGTGAATCAGTCATTATCTTTAACGTGCATTAGTATTTTTTTATTAAACTGAAATTTTGAAGCCAAGTGGTTTGTCATGTGTATAATATACTCTGCCTTTTGTCTTGTTGCCTGGGAGACCCACTTAGAGGATAAAGTAGATAAAATAGGGGCTATTTGCAGAATCTCCTCTTTCTTACCCAATACTTCCATTATGAATATACATTTCTTCCTGTTTATGTTTATTATTTTTCTAGGAAGAAAAAGTAAATAGCAAGCACCACTTTCTAGTAAATGTTTTAGCTCAGTGTTTTGTGTGGGATGCTTAATCATTTTTTCCTTGTCATAAACATGAAAATGTTAAGTACATAATAGCCAAATTAATCTATGCTGGTAAATTGGCTAATTATGCTAATTTTGAATTTGCAAAATTCAGTCTCATTAGTATTTTCATTAACCAGTTCAGATTTTTGAGTATTTTAAGCTACAGATTAATCTCAACAGCTTCCAAGTACATTTTCAGCAGTAATAGGGATTAAAATGTGTTGAAAGGTTTCTGAGATTAAGCAAATTTACTTATGATGCCAATTTAGGAGCTAGTGCTAACAAGCTTACTATATTTTCATTGTTGTTCAGTCATATTTTTTGGTTATGTATGATTCTTCATGACTCTGTTCAGAGTTTTCTTGGCCATTTTCTTCTCCAACTCATTTTATAGATGAGGAAACTGAGGCCAACAACCTTAAGTGACTTTCCCAGGGTCACATGACTAGTAAGCAGCTGAGGCTGGATTTGAACTCAGAAAAATGAATCTCTTTCAGACTCAAGGCTCAGCACTCTATCCAATGCCCCAACCCAGCTGCCCCTTTCTTTTCATTACTCTTCTCTACATTTTGATTTAACCTAAATAGATAGGAACCTTGTGGGAGCCCAAAGTACTTCCAAGTTGATTCTTATTCTTCATGGTGGCAAACCTATGGCACACATGCCAGAGGGGGCACACAGAACTCTCTCTGTGGGCATTCCCACCATCACCCCAGCACAAAGTTCACCAGAGCTCACTCCCAGAGAGATGTGAGGCCAGGTTGCTCCCCTTATCCTATCCACGCATGCCTGAGGACATCACTCATCCCTCTAAAAGGTTCAATATCACTATTCTAGAATCTTATCTCTTTTGTTTTTTTTTTTACCTGAGCAGTTCTTCATCCTTATATGGTTTCTCCTACCTTGTATTCTTTGCTACAAGCAAAAAAAAAAAAAGAAATATAACTTAGGGAGAAGGATAAAAACCTACTTCACTGAGGATACTGGCTGAAGGCAAAGTCAAGTTCAGATTTCAGCAGAGCTTAAAATAGGTGTTGCCACTGCCACATACTTCTGGATTTTTCTGTAAATTTATTTATGCCCTATCTGCATGGATAGTGCACATAATCTATATCATTGCATTCATTATGGTTTACATTGTGAACCCTGAGGATCTGTTGATAATGAACTACCACTTCTTCTCAGACCCAGAAAGAGATAGTAGTGCCTGCTTCCAACTCATACCCCATGGCAATCAATGAAGAAATCACTGTGTAGATAGAATCACCTTCACTGTCACCAATGGATAAGTATCCCCAGGTGTCCTAGGTGTGACAGCATCCCCCACACCATGAATCTTGCTTTCAGACCCAGGCCTTGAAGACATCATCCTGGGAATCAGCCTTCATGGAGATACTATTTGACACCTTCTTCTGTAGGCATGAATTTAAACACTAGGAACTTACAGGATTTTATCAATGGAAATTACAATAAAGATGATGAAGTAGCATCTGCTTTCCTACTATACCCCAAGAACCATGGGACCTCTCCATCAAAATTTCTATATTGTCTCACTCTACTAGAATATGAACTCCTTGGGAACAAAGACTGTCTTCCTTTTCTTTTTGTATCCCTAGTGAATAGCACAGTACTTGGCATATGGTAAGCACTTAATAAATACTTTTCTTTTTATTCATACATGAAGTCCAGGATAGTGAATTGGTGTGCTATCAGACCATAAAAAAATATGTGATGCTCTTTTGTAGCTATGTACCTTTCTTATTGAAAGATCAACAAACTTAAAAAAATTAAATTAATATCATGTAAAAGATGACCCTTATTATATAGAACATTAAATTTTCTTAAAGTAAAAAAAGATAAAAAATAAAAGATGACCCATAGCAGATCATATTAAAAAGGTTACTTGATAAAGAAATAGGTTGCAATAGTAACTTAAATTTGTATAGTATCTTATAATTTGAAAAGTATGATAACCCTTTGAGATAGATATTTCTGATCTAGTTATCTTGACTTTATAAGCTAGGCTCAGGGAGGTTAAATGATCCCTCAAAAGTTCTGGAGTTGAGTCTTAAACTCAGGTCTTCTAATTCCAAATCTAGTGTTTTCCCCTACTACATTACCATAAACATATGTACATAAAATCAGTGAATGTCAGAGCTCTAGCATTTCATTTTTCAGATAAGGAACCTGGTATTCAGATAAACATATTCACAGGATAGTAGGAAGAGGACCAGATTTGGGGTCAGACAACCTAGGCTCAAAACCTGACATTGCTACCTACTATTTGTGTGACCTTGCACAAGTGACTTTATGTCTCTGGGGCTCAGTTTCCTAAACTGTAAAATAAAGGGATTGAACTAAATATTCTCTGATTCAAAATGTATGATCTTATAAATGTATAAAGTACACTAGAATCATAATGTAATTATAGTGATCATGAAGCAAAATGCATCATAAGGTAATAATAACATATTATTATTTTATTATGATGATTATAGTTAGCACTTGCACAGAATATAAGGTTTTCAAAGCATTTTCCAAATGCATTGTTATCTCATTTGATTCTCACAACAATCCTGGTAAATATTTGCTATTATTTCCATTTTACAGTTGGGAAACTGAGTCAGCAAAAGTTAAATGACTTGTCCAAGATCACACAGGTAGTGAGTATCTGAGGCTATATTTGAACTCAAATCTTCCTAACGCCAGGTCCAGCACTCTATCTCTTGTATCACCTAGCCACATTATATTTGCCTTAGACCTTAATGGAGAAAATGAAATGCTCAGAGGATCCCATTAGAAGGCAATACATCTATATTCAGTATCCAAATGATATATCATCTCATCCATATGTCATTCCTCCGGCCATGCAGATTACAACCCATCCATCCTGCCCCCACCCTATGTGACTCCCATCCATAGCCTCCCTTTTCATAACAGGGGATCTAGGGAACCTTCCTTGATTTCCTCTGATGTTATGTGGGTTTTTGTTTGTTTGTGCCTGTGATTTTATCAATGAAGGAGTCATATCTCACTCCCCCACCAATGAAAATTTGCAAATGTTCTCCAGCTTTATAATCTCAATGAATGAATTGCTTGAGGCAACAAGAGACTGAATGACTTACCCAAGCCCCTATAGGCAACATGTGTTAGAAGTGGGATTTGAACTCCGGTCCCCCTAACTCTGAAGCTGAATCTATCCCCCATGCCATTCTTCTTTCTGGAGAATAAGTTGACCAAATGGAAAGGACACTGATGTAAAGTGAACAAATTCCATTTACTTTTTCTTCTTTGGAAAGAGGTGATGTAGTAACCAGCTAGAGAGAGGCAGGAACAGCAAGAAGCTTCCTCTGGCTCCAATTTATGATGGGATAACAGCTTATCTCCCAGGCGTTTCATATAACAAATATGAATGCAAATATCCCCTGACAGGTTTGGAAGCCACAGTGATGGCCCTTTTTTTAATTTGCCTTTCCAAATGAGTGTTGTGATGTGTGTGCATATTTAGAGGAAATGAGATCACTTTGTCTCTAGCAACAATAAAAACTGACAAAAACCTTTAGATTTGTAACGTTTCTAAGCAACTTGATAGGGTAAAAAACCTCAAACCTCACTTTACGTAGAGCTACTGATCATAAGCAGAACCTACTGTAGTTTTCTCTGAAAAGCAATTCTCGGAGGATTTACTAAAATAAACTTGGGATTAATGAGCAAAAGTTGTTGGGGGAGGCCTATTTGTCACACTCTGAAAGCGACAATCTAATTTTATTTGCCACTATTCATTGCTCTTGCATTGCTTTTCCCTGGCTGTAGGCAAAATGCATTACGACTCAGTAAACAAAAAGTGGGTCTGGCATTTTCCCCCCTTCCCTCAAATTCTTTACTGTCTGTACTTTCAAGCTTTTATTAGAGGAAAATCTTGGCCCTCCCTCTTTCTTCTTTTTTATTGTTTTTGAACTTTAATTTTCAAGAAAGTTTTTGAGAGGAGGAGTGGAGAATCATTGTCATATGAGAGCACTGGATTTAGATTGTAATCTCCTTGAAGGCATTTGGCATTTTGCCTCTTTTTTTGTCTCCCTAAGGCTTCGTATAATGTCTGGCACATAGTAGGTGCTTAATAAATATTGTTTGGTTGACTGACTGGTTGGTTTAGAAGTTAGGAGACCTGTATTCAAATCTCATCTCTGCCACTTACCCCCTATTATAATGTTGGGACTTAACCTCTTTGGTGAACATGATGGCAAGGGATGGAGGATTGGTTGATAGGGTGGTCTCTGGCATTCCTCTAGAAATAGATTGCAATTATAAAATCTATATCAAATTCCTTACCATGTAACAGAGACGGAAGAGGTGTAAGGAAGTGAGAGATGGAGGGTAGAAAAGAATTTACAACTCAAAAAATTTTTAAATGAACATTAAAAATTATTTTTATACATAATTAGGGGAAACTAAAATATTTTTAAAAGAGAAAGAAATCCTATTATGATGAGAACTGTTTAGTAGGATTGTAGATGTGCCTTGCTTTATTTAAACCCATCATGTGAAAATCTGAATTTATACAAATTATGAAGATAAAATTGTTACTGATCTTATAAAAAAGGGTTCTCTGTCTTACAAAAAGTGGTGGTGATGTTCAGTCATGTCCAACTTTTCGTGACCCCATTTGGGCTTTTCTTGGCAAAGAAATTAGAGTAGTTTGCCATTTCTTTCCCCAGATGAGGAAACTGAAGCAAACAAGGTTAAGCAACTTGCCCAGAATCACACAGTTAGTAAATGGAGGAGACTGGATTTGAACTTGGGAAGATGAGTTTTTCTGACACTATGTCCCATATTCTATCCTTTGTACTATCTGGCTGCCCCCAAAATGTTCCTTCCATTATCACAGCCGCCTTCAAATCTGGAAGTTCTGAGTTCAAGTGTTCTTTGCTCTACTTAAAAATACTTCTTTAATTATCAAGCTCTCCTAGTATGTTTAAGATGTGATTAGTTACCAAAATTTAGTTTTGTTAATACTCACAAAAGGTATTGGTTTTTAAAGAGGCTTTTTAGGGGACTTCTAGGTGACTCAGTGAATTGAGAGCCAGGCCTACAGATGGGAGGTCTAAAGTTTAGATCAGACCTCAGACACTTCCTAGGTGTGTGATCCCAGGCAAGTCTCTTAACTCAGCTGCCTAGATCTTACCACTGAAATGCTTTGGAACCAATACACAGTACTGATTATAAGAGAGATGGTAAAGGCTTTAAAATAAAAAAAAAGAAAAGAAAAAGAGGCAATTTATTAAGCAGAGAATTACATTTAGAATTGGAGTTTTTGTCCTGAATCCTGACTGTTCTCTTACTAGCTATATGACCTCAGGCAAGTCATTTAAATTTACATCCTCAGTTTCTTCAACTATAAGATGCTATTTGGACTAGATGATTTTTAAGATTCCTTCTAGCTCTAAATTCAATGTTCCTTTTACATAAGTGAGATATATCTGAATCATTCTTTCTTTGATCAAGAAAGAGCACTCATAACTTGAATAGAATTTCCTGTTGAGAAAGAATCATCTTAATATCATCCTAGGTTTCCTCAGTGAAAATCAGCAAGAGACACAAAGCACTGAGTTGCTCTGAAATACCATCTTCCACATAATTTAATGGCAACATTTTTGCCCCGTAAAAACTGTCTCTAGGATTTCACTTTTGAATTATAGTTACAAAACCATGCTGGTAAGTTCTATACCTATTACCTTGAAAAGAATCTTTCATCCAGGCAACAACTTAAAATCAATTTGCTGCCTAAATGATTTGTCCAAATTATTTTTGTACCTGAAGTGGACAAGAAATGGTCTTTCATTAAAGAAGTGATTATTGTTTTTCTTCCATTTGTCACTTCCTGATCATTTTAAACTCAAATGACTAATATGGGAACAGCAGGTTTGCTCTGAAAATATCTGTCTTTTCTTTTGGCATCTTGTCACTATTGTTTGTGAAAATATATGCTTCATTAAAATCCAAATAAATTATGCTTTAAGATGCATCAATCAAACTTTAAAATGAAGAGTAGAGGGAGAGATTTGTAAATCACCTCAGTTTTATATTTCCATATTTTTTTGATGTTCCTTGAAAGGTATTTGTTCTTGCTCAAAAATATGAATTATGACAAAAATGCATAATTTGTAGGCACAGAGGTCTTAAAATCAGCAAGGTGGTTCTTTATAACAGGTAATTTAGAATTAAGTCTGGGTGATCAATAGATTAGCCGATTGGTCTCTATATAAGCTCCTGCCCTGAAATTTTTGCTTTGAAAGGTTGTATATCTATATACAAGAAAGTCAAAGGCAGTGGATTTTCAATACTCTGCCTACAAGTTGCACTATTTTTGGAGCCATATAACCTAAGATAGATTTGGTAGTCCATGGGAATGGTCTTTTGGGGACTCATGTGAATAGAAGATATACTTTTAAGTAATTCCACAAAAAGGAGATTTAGTGAATGTGAAAATTCAAACTACTGTGACTAATGTGGAGTTCTCTCAATCCAGAATGGATTTATCTTAAAGAAAAGATAGACTGGATGATTAGGGCATTCAAAATTATTTCCTTCCATGCATAGGTGGTTATGCAGCAATGGACTTAAAATTAAAAGACCTGACAAATTATTTTTTATCTCTTATTTTTCTGTCTTAGTGACAACTCTAAGACAGAAAGACAAGGGCTAGGCAAATGCGGTTAAGCGATTTGCTCAGAGTTACACAGCTAGGAAGTATTTGAGGCCAAATTTGAACTTTCCAACTCCTATCCACTGCCCTATCTTGCTGCTCCCCAAGTTTAAATTATATGAAAGACACTTATTAGCCATATGATGTTAGGCAGGCCTCTTAACTTCTCTGTTCCTCATTTTCCTTATCTATAAAATAGAAATAATGATAATACCTGTTTCACAGTTTATTGTTGAGATCAAAGAAGATAACACTCATGATATGCTTTATATACCTTAAAAATATAAAGGCTATTATTTGTAAAAAGAGATTAGACTCAATGATCTCTAAAATCCCTTTCAGCTCTAAACCTATGGAGTCTATCTTATGGTCTTCTGAACATAGTTGGATAAATGGCAAACACCATTCTTTATGTGAACAGAAAAATTAGTAAAATTGCAAATGTCAAGAACATTTTAATTGATATGAAGTTTCTGCTGCAATAGTACCAGGAAAATGGGGACATAGTAGCTATCTCCCACTATGGAAGAATGTTGTCCCAGGAAGAGAAGTCATATGAGAGAACTTGTTTTCTCACTAATACCTACTGTCTCTTTGTTAAAAAAAAAAAATTTTTATTGTCATGCAAAACATTTCCATATTGATTACTGTTATAAGAGCACACTGAGACATAACCAAAACTCAAAAAAAAAAACATAAATACACTGGCATGAAAGATAACTCTAGCAGTTCTTTCTCTGGAGGTAGATAGCATTCCTTGTCATAAATCATTCAGGATTGTCCCAGATCATTGCATTGCTGAGAGTAGCCACATTTTCACAGATAATCATCATCCAATATTGCTCTTATTATGTACAATGTTCTCCCAATTCTGCTTATTTCACTCTGTATTGGTTCCTGCAGATATTTCCAGCTTTTTCTGAAATCATCTTGCTTATCATTTCTTATATCACAATAGTATTCCATTACTAACATGTACCACAGTGTGTTCAGCGTACTGCTCTCTCTCAAAATGTTTTCTTCATGTCCCATTCAGTGCCTACTTACCTGGACTTCAAAATGAAGTGTTTGTGAATTATTTTCCAAATTCCTAACTAGATATGATTATCCAATGAACTTTCAATTGACCTGGCATCATAACTAAATCAGATTCTGGACCAAGCTCTCTTTCTCCAAGAGAGTTCTTTTCTTGGAGCTCTATTAAAATTGTACCTAACTATGACAAAGGATTCAATAAAAATAAGGGTAGGCAGGATTCTACTTCCAGAGCTGATGAAAGTTTCCTGTGGAGCAGATACCTGAAGAAGCAGTATCAAATATGTCATATCATCTTAATAACCTGAAAAAATGAAATTAACTTTTTATAGACTAACCATCTGAGCCCAGATGCTCAAGGTAGCAAGAGTCTGAAATCAGCTCCCAAAATGGTGAGGAAATTATTGGGTACTGGGAGGAAAAATGATGATCCTGAAGTTAAATTTATTTGCCCTGTTTCTTTTCTTTCAAGGCCTCCAAGCTATAAAAAGATTATTCTTCTAATGGGTTTAGTTTGATCTTCAATCACAAGTCATGAGCAATTTGGCTGACATCTTTCGAATGGCCCATGGCACTGTTGTTGAACTTATGATGTCTCTCTGTCCTTGGCCTTGGGTATTATTTTGTTGTAGTTTTGCCTCACAATTCATTTCAAGTAACATTACCATCTATTTGAATTTTTCATCCAGAAAGCCCAGGAATTGAGACCTGTGACTTGTGTCTGGATTTACTTATGTTCCAGCTACTCTGACCTATATTTTACTGGACTCCCCAGACCCTTTACAGGCTGTCAGGGATTAGTCATTCACCTCACTCGTTGGGAGAACCTAGTATAATAAAGTTATAGCTCTGTTTCTAAAGAAAGCATTATAGCATGCTCCAATATCCCTAGAAAAATGTGAATTTCTAAAGTTGGTAAGTTTAGGGAGTTATTTTTTTTTCTTTTTATAAAATGAATTCTTTGGGGAATTCTTTAAATAGCAAGTATCTTCTACACAGAATCCATTTAAATGTTCTTTTACAAATCATTAACTACAACTTGACAGAGTGGCTAGAGGGCTGATGGATTTAAAAACTAATGTGTTGGGGACTACAGCCAATTGAATATCAATCAGAAATGAAGATAGAGCATCTTTAGAATTATAATTTAAGTCAATGGGAAAATAGGATTTAATTAACAGATAATTTCTCAGGAATATGGTTATTGAAGATAGCTATGTATATCCTCTAAGGAATGATCTCCAAAAGACCTCACTGGAGATATAACCTTTCCCCAAGGGATATGGGAATCAACCAATGAGAAGGTGGGAAGATTGGTCACATCCCACCCTTCCCCAGTCATTCGTGGGCATTATCTCAATCAAGTCTACACTTACCCTTATTCCTCAACATTTTCCCATTATCCATAGTCATTGTCCCCCCACCCCTGTGTGGTGTTCACTGTGTAAGTGTTCACTATAACTGTCCCCTAGATCACCTAGATCATGCCCTTGCAGGACAGGCTTCTCACTCTGGAGTAATGAGGTAAAAGCTTTACCCTATCTTTTGTTTTGGGTAAGACTTAATGAGTTCCACAGAATGAACAAGTATGAATGAGTTGTGATTTGAATTACTGTTCTTATTACATTTTTCCTGATCCCAACCCCCAACTCACCTCTCTTCTGCATTTCCCTATTTCTATTGGGTATTGCCGCCATGCCTCCTAGGCTTCCACCACAATGCCATCTTTAGTTCCTTGCTCCTCTTTATCCAATCAGTTGCCAAATCAAGATCTCTAGTACCTTATCTTCTCTCCACTCAACATAGCCACCACTCTACTCTCACATGTAATCAGCTCTTATTTAGACTTGTAATGGCTTCCTGATTAGACCTTCTTGCTTTAGGTCTCTCTTCCCCACTCCAGGCCATTTTCCAAAAAAGCATAGGTCTGACCATATCACTATCCTTGGTAATAAACTCTAGGGGACTTCCTATTGATTCTAGAATCAAATACTATCTCAGATTTATCTCATCCTTTTTCATTTCTATTTTTGTCTACATTTTATAATGTACACAATTGTTAGTTCAGTATCATCTGCATGTAATGTATGAATAAAATATCCACATGTTTGAGATATGTGCTCAAAAATATTTTACTGAAGGGTTATGTAGTCCAAAAAGTTTGAAGACCACTCTTTAGGGAGAGCTGAGTCTAAGTTCTTAGTGATTCAGATAGAATTTAAAGCTAGGAGCAATCTTAGAAACTATCTCATCTAAAACTCTTGTGTTTTATAGATTCAGAAATTGAGAGCTAAAGAAACTAAGTGGCTTGACCAAGGCTACATAAATAAATGGTTAACAGAGCTGGGATTTAAAAATCAGACTTTCTGATTCCAAACCCACTACTCTATCTGTTATACTGCCTCTTATGCATTCTTTTCTGTTCTCTGGTGATATTACATATGCCTTTCTCACTAATACCTTTAAATTTCTGTCTTCACTTTCTAGGCTAATTAGTCTTCTTGCTAGATAGGAAGTTTAAGAAATTTTAACATTCTACATGTGAAATAGCTTATTTTAGTCTAAATTCCTCTTAAAACATTTATCCTTGCTCATTAACTCTGCTACAGGGTTGAAATTTAAATTTCTTTTCATGGAAGAATCCATTATCACAGACAGTTCTGAAAGAAGTATGTTAAGGCTTGTATACCTGAACATCTAGGTGAGGTACCTAGGATGCTTAAAAAGCCAGTCTATTGAGTCACTTAAGATTGTAAGTTCTGATGGACAGGAAAAAATTATTAGTCATTCATCTCTCTGAGCAGAGAATCTTGCCTTACACTTGCTTGAAAAAATAGAAGCTATTCCCCATAAACTTACTCTTCTTTCCTGTTCAACATCTCAAAACCCTTTGTCTCCTCCTTCAGTCTGCAGAAGATAGTCCATCCCCCAACCAAGGCCAGTATGTACTTTTGATCTTCTTTCCATCTCCTCCATCACATTCATACCTTGCTCAAGAATCTACTCTCCCCCATAATTGCTTCCTCTAATTTCTAATTCTCTCTATCTCTGCTGCCTACAAACAAACTTGGGAATCCCCTAAATATTATTTAAAAATAATTGCACCAATATCAAAAACCTCTCACTTAGGCCTACATTCCCTCAGTTTTTGTTCTTTATTGCATCTTCCTTTCATAGCCAAACTACTACCAAAAGCTGTTTAGACTCCACATCTCCCCTAACTCTCCTCTTACTTCTTATCTCCTTGAAATCTGTCTTCTGATCTCCTCACTGAACTGAAACTACTTTTTCCAAAGTTACTAATGTACTTTTAATGGCCAGATGCATTGGCTTATCTTGGGTCTCAGCCTTCTTGACCCCACTGCAGCATTTGAGACTTGCCCATTACCATTCTCTTCTCCTGGATGCTCTTTCCTATTAGGGTTTTCATAACTGTTCTTTCTTGATTTGTTCTTGTTTCTTCTATGGGGTCTGATCAGTCCTTCTCAGTCTCCTTTACTGAATTATCACCATCTGTGCCTGTTGCATATACTCCAACATTCTGTTCTGGACCTCCTCATCCCTCTCTATGTCCTTGCTTTTAATAATTGCCTGGGTTCCATTATCTCTATGTAGCTACCTCCTAGATTCATTTTATCCATTTTCCTGAGCTCTAATACCCCATCACTAACTTCCCATTGAACATTAACACTGGATATCCTTTAGCCATCTTTGGACAGTATGTCCAAAACAGAACTCTTTCCTTTTTTTCATCCAAAGACTACCCCTCTTCTTGATTTTCTTATTTCTGTCTAGGCCACCACTCTCCATTCAGTCCTCAAGTTCCACAACTTGAAATCATAATTGACTTTTTATTCTTACCCCCAGTATCCAATCAGTTGCCAATTTTTATTGATTCTACCTCTACAACATCTATCGTATCCTTCCCGCCACTACCCGAGGTTAGACTCTTCTCACCTCTTGCCTGAACTATTAAAATAGCTTCCTAATTGTTCTCCTAAGTTCATTTCTCTCCTCTCCATTTCATCTTCCACACAGCTGCTAAAGTGACATTTCTAAAGATTGGACCTGGCCATGTCATTACCCTGCTCAAAAAACATTAGTGGCATTCTTTGGCCTAAAGATCAAATAAAAACACTTCTCTGCGGCATTTAAAACCTCTGACAATCTGACTCCAATCTACTTTTTCAGGCTTATTCCCTTTTCCACATTCTTCATTCCATCTAAATTGGCCTGCTTACTTTGCCTCATGTACAGCATTCCATCTTCTGTCTTTGGACCTTCCCACAGGCTAAAACCCTACTACCTCCACCATGACTGAAAGATGTTCCTACCATAATGCTACAAATCCTAATTCCCTTCAAAGCCCAGTTCAAGTATCCCCTCCTAAATAATTTATCTTGTATATATTTGGTGTTTGCTTATAAAGGTGCATATATGTTATTTCCCCCTAATAAATATAAGCTTCTTGAAGGCAGTAACCTTAATTCTGACAGTTTGAGAAGATGGCTTAATATTTTCCAGGTGTAAAAATTAACGATTTGATTAATCATGAATTTAAATGGGAGATGGGAATTGATATCAGTTGAAATAACTGAAAGGTCCTTGCATCCATTTATAGATATAAGAGTTGTGAATTTGGGGGTAAAAGATAAAACTTAATCAGCATCCATTTATTAGGGGGGAAAAAGTCCAGCTTATAAAATGTTGAAGTTGTTTTGCTTTATTTCTTTCTTTCTCATATTAGAAATACTTTACAGTGTAGCCTGAGGTGCTATTTTAATTCTTTCACATCCAGGAACAAATCTGCCACTGCAGAGAGGGAAGAAAGGTTTCCAAAATAACTTTGAAAAAATTCATTAAAGGGAACTCATTAGAGTACACACAGTGTCATTGTTTTAAGCTATTTGGGACTTTGTAAGCCTTTCCGTTTGCCACAGTCTCTCACAAAGGCCTTTGATTGTAATCACTGCACTTTCATAAAAGCCGTGAAGCACTAACGTCTAATGTTGTTTTGTGCTTTTAGGCATTCGTATGTTAGATGGCGATGTAACAGATGTTGTCGAAGCGAAGTCACTTGGCATCAGACCCAATTACATTGACATTTACAGCGCGAGCTGGGGGCCAGATGACGATGGGAAGACGGTAGATGGTCCTGGCCGCTTGGCCAAACAAGCTTTTGAGTACGGCATTAAAAAGGTGTGGGTAACAGTGTGCTTGAGAATAACTCTCCTGTTGATGGTATTTCATTTTGTTTAGATTTAAATGTCTCCGGTGTAAATAACCCCATTAAGTTTGACTGCCATACTGTGTGGATGTGCAAGCAGGTGTGTAATTGTAGTCTTACAAAATAGCCACCCAAAAGTTCAGGCAGAGATACTCTAAATTCAGGTTACAGATTGATACGTGTGTGTGTGTATGTGTGTGTGTGTGTGTGTGTGTGTGTGTGTGAGTGTGCATATTTATATTTATATATTATATAGGTAAAATGAGCAACATTGAGTTTTGTGTGTCTACTCCAAGAAGATTACTCACACAGAGTATTTTCTAATTAGACCTATTAAAAAACCAGCAATATGTTATTTTCAATTAGCAGCTCTGGCATCAGTAGGAAGATATAATTTAGAATGCCTATTATTTATAGTGATATTGTATGGTGAAAAACTGCTAGATTTGGAGTCAAATAATCTGAGTTCTAATCTAAACACTAAATACTACCTATATGAGTTTAGACAAGTCTCTTACCCTCTCTAGCTTTGTTACCTCATCTTTAAAAAGTAGAGTGCTTGGGCTTGATCCATTCCAGTTCCCTTACATTAAGATAATATTTAGGATTTCTAAAGTAAATAATTCAATTAGATAAATCAGGATATTCATAAGGCAAACGCCATACTTCTAGCAATCAGAAGGGTATGAGTTCAACTCAGCCAATAGCTACTATGGCCAAAGCTGAGGGCTCAGGAATCAAGCAATAACTATAACGAGACTTGCCTTTAAGAGTCTTACATTCTCTTGCCTCTTCCCTCTTACTATGGATGATAACTGCTTTGGGACTTAGAGGTCTCTTGTATTTACTTTCCTTAAGACATAATAAACAAATAAAAATATCAGAGGAGTAAAAAAATAAAAATATCAGAGAAACAAAATAAAATATCAGAGGAGTAAAGACTCAGCCCTCGTTATCAATTTTCTTTCCATTTTCTATCGTTATTTCTGCTTTTTAAGCTTCTGTACATACTTTATTTCTTCTAGTGAGATACTGAATTGGAAATCAAGAGACCCGGTTTTTAATTCCAGGTGTGCCACTAAGTAACCTTGTGTGTTGGGATTAGTGTTCCCTCCCCCACCCAGGTACCCAAGGGACTAAGACTCAAGCCAGGTCACCTTCAATGCAGCTTCCTGGTGGACTCAGGCTCTGTTGATATGGCATCCTGCTCTCTTATAGGCATAAAAAGACCTACCTATGTGGAATCAGAGATTCTTCAGATTTGGCAGATGTCCTAAGACCATTAAGTAATTAAATGGGGTGTACAAGGCATTCAGGGAGGACTAGTTTCTCTGGTATGGCAGCTTGCTGAATACTTTTCAAGGCTGCTCATCCACCTTTAGTGTCCACCTTTCATATAACATTCACCTGCAACTCTAATAAACTGTAGCATGAATAGCAGCCATACCCAAGGAACACTATCTTAAAATACAACACTCATTCCTATTGAAAACACTAGAAACCATAGGAATAAAAGGTCCTTTCCTTAAAATAATAAGTATATTTACTTAAAACCATCAGCAAATATAATCTGCAATGAGAATAAGTTAGAAGCCTTCCTAGTAAGATCAGGAGTGAAGCAAGGATGCCCATCATCACTGCTATTATTTAATATTGTACCAGAAGTGCTAGCTGTAGAAATTTAGAGATGAAAAAAGAAATGGAAGAAATTAAAGTAGGCAGTGAGGAAACTAAACTATCACTTTTGGTGGATGACATGATAGTATAATTAGGGAATCCTAGAAAATCAACTAAAAAACTAGTTGAAATTAGTAATAATTTTAGCTAAGTTGCAGAATACAAAATAAGTCCACATAAATCATCCTCATTTCTATATATTTCCCAGTAACACTGTCTTTGTCAGATGGGTCAAACCAGTTTGAAAGTAACTGGTAAGGGAATGTCTATCCCAAGCATGTAAAGATTTCCCCTGGCAGAATGGGCAGATGAGAACAATTTATTCCAAAGGCCACAAAGGTGACTAACCTGATCAGACATCAAAGATGCCAAAGTCATCCATTGCATCCTGTGTCATCATTGGTCATCTTGACATTTGTTCTGTTACTGGACTTTGATGGCTCTGAAAGAGAGGCCAACAACTTTGTGAAAGTCTGCCTCACTCAAATCCAATTCACACACAAGTCAAGATATTACTCAAGTTTAAATCTGGCCTCAAGCACTTAATAATTGTGTGGTACTGAATAAGTCATTTAAACCTCTCTGTGCCTCAGTTTCCTCATCTGTTAAATCAGGTCAGATGAGAAGATATATAATATTACTTTGAACTTAGAAATTATATGATTCTCTATGATTTCCCAAAGTCCTCTGTATATAGTAGGAACTTAAACAATTACTGAATTTAAATATTTTTGTTGACCTGGGCTATTTAATGAAGTAAACATCCCTTAGTTACTGTTCTGTCTCTATTGCATAGCTTTACTTTTGAGGAATAAGTGTTTGTTGTGCTTCAGAAATGATTGACTAAGCCTGGGAATTCAGCTCTTAGTGCCTCTGCACATGACTCTTTGGATAACCTCTCAGTGGAATAGACTTGCAATTTTATGAGATCAAATAGATAGAGGGACAAAAAAGGAAACCACATTCATGTTTGTATAAATTCATAACTGCATCAATAGGTAGCATTTCAATTTTTTAAATTTGGCAATTTCATTAAAAAAACTCACTAGCAAATGTATAAAAGTCATTATAAGAAAACATTGTAGTCTTTAATTCAATAAGCTTGGAAATCTGTAAGCTTATTTGCATCAGACATTTCTTGGTAAAGAGGAATTAAATAATCTTAAAATAAAGCTAGGATTAATCTTCACAGTGGGTAGCTCCTGTACTGATTCCAGTTCCTAGGTAGGAAGCATTATTTTTAATGTTTTAATTTCCTACTCTCATTTGTATAGAAATAAACATAAAGTTGTAAGACTTTAGGGAAGATCATTCTCTTTGGTTTCAAGACCTGTAATAAAGTTTTTACAAACTCTAACATTAGATAAATTACTGATGAGATTCCTATAAATCGTTTTTTTTTAAGTTTTTTTAAAATAGTTTTTAAAAAGACATATTTTTCCCTTTAACTCTTACCTTCCATCTTAGAATCACTACGTGTATTGGTTCCAAAGCAGACAAGTGATAGGGGCAAGTTAATATGGTATAAGTGACTTGCCCTGGGTCACACAGCTAGAAAGTGTCTGAGGTAAGATTTGAACCCAGCTCCTTCTGATTCCATCTGACTCTCAATCCACTGTGCAATCTACCTGCCCCTACACAGATTCTTTTACCTGAAACATCAAAATAATTAAGGCAGAAGTGTTTGGGGTTTGAATCATTCCATCACTTTATGCTATCTATTACTATATTCACCACAGTCCCTGTATACATTTGAAGCAGCTAGGGATAACGGTACATAAAGCTCTGGTACTGGAGTCAGGAGGACCTGAGTTCAAATCTACCTTCACTCACTTACTAGCTGTGTGATCCCAAGCAAGTCATTTAATCTCTCTCTATTTCAGTTTCATTAACTGTAAAATGCGGATAATAGCACCTGCATCCCAGGATTGTTGTGAGACTCAAATGAGATAATATTTGCAAAGTGCTTGGTACAGTTCCTAGCACATGATAGGTGCTTAATAAGTGTTTGTTTCCTTCTCCTCATACATATTAGATACTCAGTAGGTGTTTAGTAGATGAACAAATGAGTAGAAAATTCAAACAATATGATTTTTAATTTATTTTTCAAAAACCAAATCAGAATCTTAAATAGCTTGTGTTCTCATCATTTTTTAAAAGTGAGATGTTTTGAATGGGACCAAGCAATTTCTCTCAAAGGTGCTTCTGATTTCTGCTTTCTGAAATATTGAAATCATTGGAACATCATTATCTGTTCGAAAAAAGTATTGGCCATAGGACTCAGACAACAAAAGAGTTGGGCTTTAAGTCTTCTGTATCTAATTAGTTATGCAACCCTAGCCAAGGTACTGAGTCTCTGTGGGCCTCAGTTTCCTCATCTATAAAATAATAGGCTTGAAGAATATGATTTTTAAGGTCTTTTTAAGTTGAAGTAAAATGTCCTGGGTGGGACCATTAAATTGAAGCTTTCTAAGCTAACCACTGGAAATTCTCTTTCATATTTAAGGACCTTGAGCCATGCCACCACCCTCATTTTTTGTTAAATCTCTTCTTTGGTCTGATGTGGTGGTGATGGTGTGATATGGGTGGGAACACTTTTAGATTCATTGTTAGGCATAAAATAAAACCTCCACTGAGTGCTTTGTCATTACAAAATGCTTTAGTGTGCTTACAGATTTGTCATTGTTCTGTAAGAGGCCACACATTGCCGTAGCTGTTAACAGATGGCAGACATTTACTAGACCTCTGTAGTAGAGCTTTTGAGTTCATGGATGAACTCTTCTGCTCACAGGCACAAAGCTGATAGATGTTTTGATCAGGTCAGTGCTCAGTTTTAATGAATAGAATATTCCAGTTCAAGGGTAGGGTTTACACTTCATCTGAAACTTTCATATTCTACAATAAGCAATTGAAGCTATAGACCATGAAAATACATACCATAACTATTGATGCTTTGAAGTGTATATGAGTTTACAGGTAGTAAACATACCCCAAGAAATTGGTAAACAGACTCCTTTTTAAATGTGTAATGGGACAACTGTACTGTTCCATCTCTTTCTCTGTCTCTCTCTCTCTCTCTTTGGTCTTCATTCAAGTCCCAGTTAAAATCTCTCCTACAAGAAGCCTTTCTTAACCCTCCTTAATACTATTGCTTTCTCTCTGTTGATTACCTTCAATTTATATTTTATATATATATATATATACATAAGAATGCATAATGTATATTTTAGACATGCATGTGTATATGTATTGTTTGCATTGTCACTTCACCCATTAGACTATGAATTTCTTGAGAGCAAGAACTGTTTTTGCCTGTATATCTCCATTGTTTGGCACACTATGTGTCATTTAATTTATCTTAGTCTCAGTTTCCTCATCTTTAAAATTTTAATATTTAAGAGCATTTAATGTATTTTATAAATTATATAGACTAATAATACTAATTTTAATGACATTTAATAATAATAGTACCTGTTCCTTGGGATTGTTGTAAGGATCAAACAAGTTAATGTTTTAATGCACTTTGCAAACCTTAAAGCTCTATTATATAAGTGCCAATTGCTCCTTCTCTCATCATCATTATCATTATTACTGGTTACATTGTTCAAAAGGGTTAACTTGTTATATAAATGTGAATAGCCTTTCTACTCAGGTTTTGGCTGTGATAATTATTATAGTGAAGTCTGACAAACCCAATTTTTAAATTTAGAAATGAGTCCTTACTATACTAACTTATAGGCAGAGAGGAAGCATGTGAATTGAATAATTTTTTCTTATATTTTCTGTTAACTTCTCTTCACTGGAGAAAGTACAAAGAATGATAAAAATAAAACAATCCCAGAAGGGTCATTTGATCTATAAATATAACTAACTGATGGGTTACTGCACAGAAAGACCTACATTGTAGAAGTTGGCTTTCATTTTCTGAATGTGATTTTAGTATTTCCTACCAGGAGCAGGGTCTCAAAATGACATCAGCCTAAAATTGGAAACAAGATTTTAGATTGAGGTTGAAAACTGTCTCCAAACCTAACAGTGGGTTAGCCAAAATTAGAACCAGTAGTGCTATTTCACTACGTATCTTAGCCCTGAATTGAGTTGGGGTTAGCCACTTGGTCAGAAAAGCATATGCCACTGAATCTGAATGGCAAGCATTGGCCAAGATTTTAGTGATTTGTGGAGACTAATTAATGGTGTCATTCTAGGGGGTTGATGCTGAATAGCAGAGCTCATTTTAACAACTTGGATGAAATAGATCAGTTCCTTCACCCATCTGCCGAGCTAATTCAGTTATTTTGACCATTCTTTTACAGTCAAAATGGTTGACACAGTTGTATGCATAGATACATCCTATGACACTTAGTATTATCTTAAAATCTGCTTGTAACATGGGGTTTACATTATTTTCATGTGTGCTTTTAGAAAATAGGAAGAAAAACTTAACTCACCAAATATCTGCCATCACATTGGTATGATTATGAACTATTTTTATTAGACCATAAAGGAACAACACAGACCCTCCATGAAAAAGAGCATTATGTTTATTTAAAGAGATTTTCCATCTCTAAATGATTTTCTCTTTTCTGTTTTTAGAGTTCATGCTTTTCTTCCTAAAATGTTCAAATGTTTTTAATAAGATCCTAGACTTAGAGCTAGCAGAGACTTTAAAGGTAATTGAATCTAATGCTCTCATTTTTACAGCTGAGTAAACTGAGGCTGAGTTCATCATTCTAACTACTAAACTGTGCTGCTTGTTTAGACTAATCTTGTATCAATATTCTAAGTCTTTATTTAAATCTCATAAAAAATTAAAAGGTTAAATTTAGTCATAATTTAAAACTTACATATTATTTGAAACACAAATTTTTTTTTAGATTTTTAAAACATAACATTATGAGTGGTGACAAAAAACTTACATTATAGCTTTGAAACTACAAGATCATAGTTCTGTCTCTCCATTGTTCTTCAGAGGCTGTTACATCTAGCAAAAATACGGTATTAGAATATAAAAGGTAAATCTTACCTCTTTATGCTATTTCATTGATTTAGGGGAGGCTCAGCATGGGTGTGAAATTCTATTTCTTTTAGTAAAAAACACCACTAGAGGCTTTAGAGTGGAGTCATTGCCTCATTTTAATAACCTATTTCCCTCACTTCTCCCGTCTTTAATTTTTAGGGTCGCCAGGGCTTAGGCTCCATCTTTGTGTGGGCTTCAGGAAATGGAGGAAGAGAAGGTGATTATTGTTCCTGTGATGGCTACACCAATAGCATCTATACTATCTCTGTCAGTAGTACCACAGAAAATGGCTACAAACCTTGGTATCTTGAAGAGTGTGCTTCTACACTGGCGACAACCTACAGCAGTGGAGCATTTTATGAAGGAAAAATTGTAAGTTGTATGTGTTTCTTTCTAATCTACTTAAAGGAATTATGATAATTTTAAATTTCTATCCTGGGTTTTAGTTAAGAAAGATATTTGATATTGTATGTAAGATGGGCAGAATGGAATAATTATTGTCATCAGCAGCTTCATTTTTATCTCAGAATTAACTATTTAAACTTAAAGGTAAGTCATAGAACTTTGGAATTCAAAACAGAAGAAAATATATTCATTTCTTATTTCTTGAATTTTTCTTTATGATGTTAACAACAAAAAATTCCACAAAGTTTTCATAATAGAAAAATGCCAATTAAGGACCAATTTAAATAAAAAAATCAATTTTGACAAAAAGAAAACAGTAGACAGAAGTAAAGACAATAATTCAAATACCATTTCTTGAGAAATTTGACCTATGTAAGACAGTTTCCATGGCTAGAGAAAGAATTGCCTCATTGAAAAAAACGCAATCTCCTTGTAAAGCAGGAAAACATGGCAGCCAAAGTCAACACCTTGGCTTTTTAGAGCATGTGTAAAATATTATGGAGAAGAATAGAAAACCAAAGTGTTATCATCTCACAAAATAATAGCAGTTGAAGAAAAGAACACTAAAGAGAATTTAGCATGATATCTAGATATATTAAATAATCCCAAGAGTTTTTGTGCATGAAGTCAAAAGAGACAGCCAGTGGATTTGAAGTAGAACAGACCTACTAGCATTTTAATAGTCAGCTATTTTTGGCAGTGGGGAATACCATAACAACCACAGTTAGACTCCGCCTCCTCAGTACCTGATGTACCTACCTTATGGAAAAGTAACTGGGGCACTATAAGAATGGGAAGTTTAGGGAAGGAGGTGGGAACAGCACCTAGCCAAACAAATATAAAAGAAATTTTTGCTAAGAAAATATAATCCAACGGAAACTTGGGGATCAACTTTCAAATTATCTTGAACAGATGAAAAACCTTTGGGACCTGACCCATGAGATTTTAGAATAGCAATGCCTTCAGCCCAGTGCCCTCAACCATCATTCTGGGAAGCAACCCCAGTGGAGATATAGCCCAGAAACCTGTCCTGCAAATTCTATAGCCACTGCAATTGAAGACCCAGAAAATGAAGTTCTTGCTACCAAAGACCTTGGCAATGTGACATACTGATATGATTTTATCAGTTGAAATAACATAAGGAAGAGGCATTCCCATCTGTTGCACCTTTAGAACCATAGGATTTTTCCATCTTACTTGTGACTGAAACTGGCAATGTGTTATCTCCCACATTAAAACATGAGTTCCTTGAGAACAGGGGAGGCCTTCCTTTTCTGTTTGTATCCCCAGCATTTAGCCCAGTGCTTTGCACCTACTAAGCTCTTCTTAAAAGTTTTATTTTTTCATTCATTCATTCATTTATTTCATACAAAATGTTGGGAAAGATCACAGATTTTTTAATCATTAAAAGATGATTAAAAAATAATGCCTATCATGTTAATAGTGCTTTACAGTTTATAAAGTACTTTACATATAGTATGTCAATTGATCCACTATCTAATTTGATCAATTATCAGCCACCATACTCACTTAATCATCTCCTTAAACTCTTTTTGAGAATTGAGAGTTTATGCCCCTTCAAAAAAGTAATCAACCTAGTCGATACTCCTACTACTTCACAAAGTACTCAGACCCTTATCAGACATTTAGGAGAATCACAGTTTACAAATATTCCAAAGTTAGGGACCAACTATGTGGCTTAGTAGATTGAGAGCCAGGTCTAGAGATGGGAGATCCTGGAGTGAAATGTGGCATCAGACACCTCCTAACTGTGTGATCTTGGGCAAGTCATTTAACCCTCATTGCCTAACCATATGCTCTTCTGCTTTGAAACCAGCATTTAGTATTGATTCTAAGATGAGAGGGTAAAGTTTTAAATATATATATTCCAAGGACAGTAGAAATCCATTAATCAATAAACATTTATTAAGTACTTACTCTGTGTCAGGCACTGTGCTAAGCACCAAGGAGACAAAAGGGGTTAAAAGATAGTTTCTGACCTTAAGAGGCTTACAATCTAATGAGAAAGACAACAGGCAAACAAATATATACCAAGCAAACTATATACAGGATAAATAGGAAATAATTAAAAGAGAGAAAGCATTGGATTTAAGAGAAATTAAGGAAAGCTTCCTGCATAAGCAGGTTGAAGCATTTACTAACAATAACTTGCCCAGGATAAGTGCCAGCCATAAAAGGCATTTCTGCCAACACGTATGACTGTAAAAGATGGTGGACCCATCATGTAGTGAGAATAGGAGATAATATAAGTATAGCAAAGTTGTTCCATTAATACCCTCTGTTTAAAGAAAAAAAAAGTAACAAGAAAAAGGCCTACAATGATACTGGGTGATTCCTATGAAAATGAATTTTTGAAATGCACAGATAGGAATTGCATAAGAGAGAAGGTGTGAGGGGACTGTAACATACACTGGATGGGAGGACCAGATACCCATGAAATGATGGATTTATCAAACCATATCAAGCCAACCATTGTCAAGGTGTTTCAGAACTTTTTTATAGTAAAGATATTTTTAACTGAGATTTAGGAGACCTGGGTTTTAGTTCTAATTCTGCCACAAAACTGTTGTGTGACCTGGGACAAATCACTTCTTCTCACTGGCCCTCAGTTTCCTAGAGTGCTAGATCAGATGTCCTCTGTGAACCATTCTTTATTTTTTCAACCCTTACCTTCTGTCTTAGAATCAATAATAAGTATTGGTATCAAGGCAGAAGAGTAGTAAGGACTAAGCAGTTAGAATTAAATAACTTGTCCAGAGGTCACAAAGCTGAAGTGTCTGAGGCTGGATTTGACCAGTTGTCCTGACCCCAGACCTGGCACTCTATCCACTGAGTACCCTAGCTGCCCCTTCTAGTTCTAATATCCAATAAATCTTGCTAGCTCTAAAATTCTGTTTCCACTGGGGTTCTGTCAACAAGTTCATTTTCCTTGTGTAAATGGAATAAGGGAAGGATACTACTCTATGTAAGATGTTTAGAGATAAGTTTTTACACTGATACAGCTTGAATGTCCTCAGTTTTCATCAATTATCCTTTTCTACTTATAGAATTTTTTTCCTTTGTACATTAAAGCAACAGTTTAGAATTTGAATCTATAAACTCAAGAGAAATGAGCATTAGTTTAACTCTAATTCATCTTAACACAAAGTGTTTTTCTTTAAGTATTTGGGTGGATTTAAAGATTGATATTTTACTAACTTTTTAAACTGTCTTAAATTTAAAATTAATGCATAATTCAAATTATTGGTTATTAAAAGTGGCCATTTTATACATGGTTAGACCAAAACTGTAATGTTAGACAGAAACAGTTTAATTTTAAAGCTCACTAGCATTGCTTTATTACCCCTGCTGCCGAGCCACATCTTTAGAAATTATGTGCAAATTTATTTTTATGTTTTTCTGTAGAAGCACACAGGCTTCCTGTTCTGGTCTGCTCTGAACCAACCAGAAAGGTCAGCTATAATAGTTTTCAGCACAGCCTGGCAGCAACTCTGACTAGTTTACTATGTTATTAATTCAATGTAGTATTTTCCTTTTCTCTTGGAATATGTGTTCCCAGGATATGCTGCTGAGATTCTGAATGGTGTCCTTATCTACTGACTTCTCTGCTGCCTGTGAACTTGCCTAGAGCTTGCTCCTCCATCCCTAGAAAACCTTTACTTGACCCTGCAATCCATTCAATCTATTATTCTATAGCTCTTCTCCCTTTCACAGTCAAACTCCTAGAAAAAAGCTGTCTACACTCATTTCTTCTTACATTGTTGTTTCTTCATCATTTTTAAATCCCTTTTAATCCATCTCTGTCCCTAGTGCTTCATGAAACTTGTCTCTGTAATTGAGTGATCTCTTAATTGCTATGTTAGAATGTCTTTTCAAAGTCTTCCTTGTATGCTCTGCATCTTTTGACATAATTGGCCACGTTCTCCTGTTAAATACTTTCTCCTCCCTAGATTTTCATTAATGTATTTATCTGCTGGTTTTTCTTCCTGCTCGTCGGACCACTCCTTCCCAATATCTTTTACTGGTTCAACATCCATTCCCTTCCCTCTAAACATGGCTGTATCTCAGAACTCTATTCTCAGCTCCATGAATTCAATGATCATCCCTGTACAGATGAACTTCCATATTTATATATCATCAAGTCCTCTCTTTCCTCTAAGCTCTTGTGCCCCATCAGTGGCCTGGGATATTTTTTTTTTGAGGCCAAATATCCCATCTCAAACTCAGTGTGCCCAAATCAAACTCATTTAACCTACTCCTGCTACACATTTTTATTATGACTCTTATAGGCACCAACATCATCAAGTCACACTCTGAGAGGCATTCTTGACTCTTTCCTCACCCCTATGTTCAAGCAGTTGCTATATCTGATAATCTCTATCTTTATAACACTTTTACATCTGTCCCTTTTTTCTCTTTCTACAAGGCTACCTCCTAGTTCAGGGCCTCATTACCTCTTGCTTAAACTACACAAAAGCTTCCTACTTGATCTTCCTATTTCTACTCTTACATCTCTGAGGATAATCATCTGTGAGGATTTCTCCACTGTGTTGCCCAAATCTTCCTTAAGGATAGATATGAACGTGGCATTTCTCTACTCAGGAACCTTTGATGGCTACTTATTAACTCTAAAATACAATACAAACTTTTCAGTTTGGTATTTAAAGCTTTTCAGAACCTGCTTCAGCCCAGCTTTCTATGTTCTTAACAAACTAGCCTACGTCTTATTCCCTAGACTTGACATTCCATCTCCTACCTCTTTGCCTTTGTATAGACTGTTGGCTCATGCTTCTCCTCCCCTTTGCCTCATAGAAAGAATACTTAGTTTATTTCAAGGCTTGTATACCATTTACTATAGGAATCTTTTCTTGATAGGTACCATAATGTAGTGGAAAAATCAACGGTTTAAGGCCAGTAGGTTTGGTTCAAATCTAACCTTTACCACTTACTACCTGTGTGACTTTAGGCAAGTCATTTAATTTCTCCAAGCATATGTCTTATCTTTAAAATGAAGGAGTTGAAAAATAAATGTTTCTAAAATGAAAACATGAGACTAGATGGCAGCTAAGTGCTTTCTAGCTGTGACCTTTAGAGGCTGGCACTAAAGAAAAAGTGCCAAGCTGAAGAGTGTGTGAAATTGATCACCTTGACGAGGGAGGGGTGCCATGAGTTTGGATTATATACAGGATTGTATAATAATACAGGAAGCAGTAAACCCACAAGAATAAAATTTGTCACCACATAACACAGAATTAGAGCATATTAATGGGCAACAGCTAGGAAAAGAGTTGGGAAATATAGAAATCACTGAAATAGGGTCAGACCAAGAAACAAAATCTGACACATTAAAAAATGTTATCCTGTGATCTTGTACTTACATTGTTTTTTCTCCAGTAGAACATAAGTAGAATGTAAGATGCTTGAGAAGGTACATTTTGCTTTTGCCATTCTATCCTTGATGTTTCATATATGATAAGCATTGAATAAATGTAAAGGCTTATTGAGTTATATGGAAATTAAGCTAAATTTAAGTATTGACTTGCCCAGGTCTTACTTAACCAAAGCTTAAGTTGAAGCCTGACGGGGGCCCATTGACTGAACAGGGGCCAGTTGGAGCATGTGTTATTGTGTACTGTAGACTTTGTGCTGATTAGATGTTATTTCTCAACCAATGGAAGCTATGACATGGCTTTATTTGCTTAATAGGCACACTGAGGTGTGTATAGATGCAAGGGACTGGGAAATAAGCAAAATACTTTGGTACCAATTAAGACTCTTCTTTTCTCTTAGAGATAATGTGATAAGATAGGAAGAATTCCTTTTTTCTGAAAGAATAAAAATTTTAAAAAAGCATGCTTAGTGGAAATTAGTTATAATAGAATGACAACTTGGACATTTTATACACACACACCCTGCACCCTAGTAAAAAAAATTCCTGTATAATCCTGTTTCTGGTTTTGCTCCTGGTCTTTTCAAATACCCATCATTCATAGCCGTACTTTCCCATTCTCTTTCACAAGGAAAGCCTGTACTGGTAACTGTAGGATTAGATTTGGCGGAACTAGGAGAAATGCAAATCTCTCCAGGCACATGCCAGACAGTCCCTCCTTTGAAAGATACTTGCTATTCTCATTTTTTTCTTACTTTTTTACCCAGCTGCTATGGTTATATTGGCAGGGATGGGGAAGAGAGTACATTACTACATAATATTATGCATATACTCATTCAGGTCAGATTCCCTGCTTCATTAAACTCTATACATGCCACCCCCTACATTCACCCACTAAAACATTTAGAAGGAGAAACTATAATACTTTTTTTAAACCCTTAACTTCCATCTTAAAATCAATACTGTGTCTCGGTTCCAAGGCAGAAAAGTGGTAAAGGCTAGGCAATGGGGGTTCAGTGACTTGCCCCAGGTCACACAGCTAGGAAGTATTTACGGTCATATTTGAATCCAGGTCCTCCAGACTCCAGACTCGGCTCTCTATCCACTGAGTCACCCAGGTGCCCTAACCTATAATACTTTGGAGAACATCTGGCTGGGAGTCATTAGTACAAATTTTATTCTGAAAAGTTAAGCAGAACTGTTATGTAGTTCTAGGAACTTCAGGGTAATTGCACCCTTCAACTCTTGATACTCTTAGTAGGAGATCATCTGCCTTACAACTAATTACTCCCCAAGATCCTTCCTTTGGCTCTTGCCATCTGATCTATTACCCTTCTTGCCTAAGTCTTACCTCAGTCTTTCCCTCTGTGATGAACTAAAATGTAAACTCGAACTTTCCTTTATGTCTTGTCTCACTCAGACTATGATCTTCTTGAGAGGTAGAAATGCCTCAGTTTTTGATTAGTATCCCCAAAATTTGGCCAATACCAAGTGCTTAATAAATGCTTTTCCATTCCGTTGCACAATTAAGATAATAATTCTTGGAACATATACGTGAAGATGAGCAATAACTTCCCAGATACTCATGGATTAATGCAACAAAAGTAACTCCCTGCTGTTTCATTCCTACTCCCACCTTTTATGATTTGAGAACAATAGTATCCAAATAGCTAACAGAGAAGAGGCACCATATGGCAGACCAGTAGCCACCTGTTGATAGATAATTTGCAGCCTGAGGTCACAGAACTCAGGTTAAAGTGAAGTGTGAGCTCAGAAAACAATCCATCTCCTTTCCTAAAAGAACTGTAAACTATTTTTTGAGCCCCCTGGATAAGTGCCAGTGAGTGGGAGATTGTTCCAGGTTTACATGCTTCTACAAAGAAAAAAAAAAAGTGTTTTGCATAGGCAGCCTCAAAGCTCTGGTGGTAGCTATCTGTGGAGAAAAAACAAGAATTGAGACCTATCTTATTTTTTGATGTGAAGGCAGAAGTGCTTTTCTGAACCATATGGTCACCTACATGAGAAGTGTTGACATAACTCACATCCAAAGATTTCCTACTGCTTTAAATTGCTAGAGTGATTCATGTTGTTAGCAGCTAGTGCCACTGGCAAATGGTTTTATCTGTAGTGACTCACTGGACAACAGTGAGTGAGAAACCCAGTACCCAGGAAACCCAAGGGGGGAATGGAAGTGTGAGATAGCCTTAATTTTTTGTAGGAATGATGAAGCTAATATACAATATCACTATACCTCTTTATGGCAGGTTTAAATTTGTGGGTTCTCTGCCTACATCCATAGTCCCAACAACCATGGTCCTTGATGAGCCACATTTTTTTTACATCAAAGCAAAGTAATTGCACAAAGAATTGGAAATATCCTAAAACCCTGAATTTTTAATTAGTTCATGTCCTTGATTTTGATTTCCAAATCAAACTGCTCACTCCTAAAGGAGAGGTCTTCCTCTGTACATCTTCATGCAGATACATCTTAAATAAATCCTTATTCTCTGATCTCAGATCTATTTTATTGACTCTGCAGTGAAATCACAGAATGAGCCTCACTGTGTCCTGTGACACTCTCGTCCATAGGTTACCACTGATTTACGTCAGCGCTGTACTGACGGCCACACAGGGACTTCTGTGTCAGCACCTATGGTGGCTGGCATTATTGCCTTGGCTTTAGAAGCAAAGTAAGTTAACACTTTCATTATTATTTTGTTGTTGTTGTTGTTGTTTTAAGCCAATGGATACTGAATGCTTATGTAGCCTATTGTTATTAGGACCATAAGAACCCTCTCTGTGTTTGGTTTTTATGAGGACAGACACAACTTAATCTGCTTGTGGAGACATAGTTGAGCCCTATTAATGACAGCAATGCTGTCTCCTTTTCTGTGTTCTACACTAATAATGCCTTTGTACTGCATTAGCTTTCCTAATGCTAATAAATTGCTAGTAAAATGTTAAGGGTTTTTTTTGGCTGTTGGCCACAGAGAAACTTAAGAGATGTTTGTATGTGGATGGCGGTGGAAAAAGGAGAGGATTGGCTGAGTTTGCCTTCTCAGGGTCAAAAGAGAATGTTAATTTGTTTAAAACAAATGTCCACCATAAATGGACCATAACAAGTCGGTCATTTATTGTATCCATTTGTTGTAGATTTAAGATTTTAAAAAAGATTTTAAAAGAACTCTTAAAATGTTTAAATACTCCTAATTATGTATTTTTGAAGATGTTAATATGCCTGAAGCTAACTGGAATAGAATATGATTACTATGAGTTTAACAAAGAAACTATTAAATGTTTCTAGTTCAAGTACAAATAAGTCAGTTTCTATGTCCTGAGGCTCTTGAAAAACTCTGTTACTTTCAGGGAAAGTTGTATCCACATACTCAGTAATTTATTATTTTTTTAAATATTTCCTCCCTTTTCTTTTTGGAAAATTTGTGATAAATTTATTATTCAATGTCAATAGCATAAGCTAACCAGATTTAGCCTTCATTTATTGTCAAATCCTCTTAACTTTGATGCAAGTAAAGCCTGTGTGGTAGGAAATCAGATGGTAGTCTTGCTCGTCATTTCAACTGCTTCTCAGAAATATATTCATAGCTAAAGAGATATAACTCATCTAAACCAACTTATATCTGGAATTTTTTACTTATAGGGAGTGAGTTTATTTCACGGAAATTGAACATGACCTGGAAACATCTTAAGAGGCAGCCTTTAAGTTATGTGCTCATATTGCTGTCCCATTCTATTAACCATTATAAATTCTTGAACCAAAGGAGAAAAGGAACAAAAAGTATCAGAAAGATATGAGTGTGAAACCAAGGTATTCCCTAAAAGGAAGATCTCATGGTACACAGGTGGCAAGGGCACAAAGAACCTTACTCAAGAAACAGTTGGCTCAATTTGTTATGGATTGTTTTTTTTTTCCCCAAGGAGAGCTCTCTTCTCAGTGTGGTAGAGTAGAAAATATACCGGATTTGGAATTAGAGGCTTCAGCATAATCTGGGCAAATTCTTTAATTTCTTTGGGCCTCAGTTTCCTTGTCTGTAAAAACGAGAGGGTTTGACTAGACCTCAGAAGTTCCCTTCAGATCAAAATCTCTGATCCTATGAACATAAATCTGACAATTTTATCATGAAAATCAAAGGGGGAAATAGAATTTTCTTAACAGAAACTTGGTTTTATACTTTGTTAGAACCCATCTATTTTGTTCTAAAGCAATAGATATCCCTATGTTAAAACTTTCCCAATGACTAGTTTTAGCCTCAGTTAGTTAGGCACAGTGTATTTTTTTTATTATAGGAAGCTGTCATTTTTATTCCTGAACCTGCGAAAGAGCATTGGACTGGGAACCAGGAAACCTGAGTTCTAGTACCAGCTCTGCCACTAACTAGGGGGTAAGTTTCAAATGAAGGAATTGGACTAGATGATCCCTAGAGTCCCTTCCAACTTGGATCTCCTATGATTCTATGAATATGTGTTTGGAAACATTGAGTTCAGAGGTACTATAGTAATTAATTCTGTCCTACCATGAGGATTTTAGAAAACATACAGGGTAAGTCACTGGGGCAGGTATTATATGAGATGGTACCTGATATGTTTCTTCCTGCTCCTATTCCCCTGTACCTGAAAAAAAAAATGGGGAAAAAAATCAAATTTAGCCTTTCAGTGATAAGGAAATCCCTACTCACTTCCTACCTCCTTCACCAGTGATACCAATTGGAAGAGCCAGAAGTAACTTTGGCTAGTATCATTGGGATGGGCAGCATGGCAAGACTGGACCCTAGAACCCAGTCTCATTATCCATCCTCTAGTTCTAGCATATATGGAACCCCTGGAACAGCCCAAGCTGTCCCAAATCAACACAGCCTTCTAAAAACAACACCTACACACATATGTATACACCCACATATGCACATCCCAACATCACAATACAAAAGAGGAAACCAAGAACTAGTTATCTTCAGTACTACAACTGTTCCCTATTTCTCAGCCTCAAATCCCTCCCCCCCCCCTTTCATTCCACTCACTTTCACAACATATTTTCTTAACACAAATGGTAGGTAGTTTGTTTTTTTCCAAGATGCACTAGGCTTCTTCCCTTATCTGTCTTCTCTGACAAAAGTGCTGGGGTAGGCAACTACCTCTTGATTCGTCTATTTCTCAAAGTCCCAGATTATCCTTTGTTCAGTGGGAGACATCAGGTATTCTCCCTTTCACCTCTGGGCCCTACTGAGTATTATCCTCCCTATTATTCTAATATTCTAAATAGGAGCACCAGTAGGTGTCCCTGTCCCTGTCCCTGGGATTCCCCTATGTTAAAAAAGAAAAGTAATATTAGACTTGAGAGATTCTTCCTAAGCCATTTCCCCCATAAAGGATCCCTCTTCCCTGATAATACCAATAAAAATGACAAGAAATAGAATTCCCTATGACTTTTCCCCTTTTCCTTTCAAATTGGATCAGTGAGACCACCTTAATTCATTGCGAGGGAAACTAAAAGGAATGGTTTTGAACTGTTAGTTTTAGGAATGTGAATAGAGCTAATATGTGCTGGCGATTCAAGATAGCCATCAGGACTTCTCAAAGAATTATTTTTCAAGAGAAAAAGAGTTGTAGGCCAATTGTAAAGCAGATAGTACATAGAAGAGAGTGAAAGAAATTCAGAAGGGGACACATGCAAACAATTTAACATACATGTTTAAGAAGAATTAACTAGAGGCTGTGCTGGGTCAAGCCAAAGTTCACCAGATCTACAGTTTCTAGTTAGGGAGAGGCAAAGGGCAGGAACAGGATCCAAAACGGTGATCTAAAGCTGGGGAATTAGCATGGGGTTATGGAAATTTTATCCTGGGGGAGCAGTAGCTCTCTGTAAAATCATAGGATCATAAGATTTACAGCTGGAAAAGGACCTTCCAAATCATCTAGTCTAATGCTTTATTTTATAGCAAAGGAAACTGAGGTCCAAAGAGTTAAGGCAACTTGTTCAAAGTTACATACCGAAATGTTGAAGTCAGAATTTGAACCTAGGTTCTCTGACTCTGAATCCAAGTTTCTTTTTACTTTATCAAGCTGCCTCTTTGATGGTTTATCTTAAGCAATATCCTTGCCCTGGGCAGCAGTGTTGTTTTTGTAATGACAGTGACATATTAGCCATTCCTCTTCCTTTCTGTGGTGTGTTGGCGCTATTGTGAGCTAGAATGCTTGCCATGTTCCTCCTTGGACCATTACTGGTTTGTAGTAGGCTGAGAAATTAAGGTTGTTTGGGGATTGCAGATATAACAAGGATATGCTCATTCACAGAAGACACTTACTAGGGACTGAAAAGTGGTAAAAATCGCAGGAACTTTGATGAAGGCTGGGGACATGATGAAAAACTAGAAAGTGCCTTTGCCTTCAAGGAACTTGCATTCTACTGGGAGAAACAACATATAAAGACAAACAGGGAGGGGGGGGCAGGCAGAAAATGTATATATAGATAGTAAAGATTAAGATAGAATAGCTCCAAGGTAACCTTAGAAGGTTTGCTAGGTGGAGCAGTGCATAGAGCACCAGACTTGGAGTCAGGAAGGCTCATCTCTATTAGTTCAAATCTGGCCTCAGACACTTACTTGCAGTTTGACAGCAAGTCATTTAACTCTATTTGCTTCAGTTTCCTTATCTGAAAAAAAAAGAGAGAGAGAGAGAGATCCAGGGAATGAAATAGCAAATCAGTCCAGTTTCTTTGCCATGAAAACCCCAAATGGCATTATGAAGCATCAGGTATGAGTGATAAGAGTGATAAGTATGAGTCAGAAATACAGGGGGTGGGGGTGGGGAGGAAACCAGGAGAGACCAATGTCAGGAAAGTCCAGAGAGGAGAGTATCCAGGAAGATACTAGTCAACAATGTAAAATACTGAAAACAAGTCAATAAGTATGGGAGATGAGAAAAGGCTATCAGATTTGGCATTTAAGAGATAATTACTTCAAATAAAGTAGTTTCAGTTCAATGATACAGTTAGAAGCCATCATATAGTAGGTGAGAGAGGCAAAAGAGAGTAGAGAAAGTGGAGACACCAAATATCTATGGCCTTTCAAGTAATTTAACAAAGAAGAGAAAGATTTAGGACTATATTTGGAGGGATCATAAGTAATTTTATTTTTAAAGATTAGAAGCCTTGGGTCATGGTTGTTGATTAAGAAAGAACAGGTAAATAGGAAATGATTGAAGATTAGAGAAACAAAGGGAGGATAATAGTGGAAACAATTTGCTGGAGAAGTCAGGAAGGATTAGGACCTAGGAAGTTAGGACAGTGAGTATATACCACAGGAAGTTAGAAAGTAAAAGAAAGCTGAAAGATATGTGATTAGCAAGAGTTGATTGGGGCTGCAGGTAGCCTTATGGATAGAGTGCTGGCATGGAATCAGGAAGACTCATTTTTCTGATTTCAAATCTGGCCTCAGACACTTAGTAGCTGTGTGACCCTGGGCAAGTCACTTAACTTTGCCTTAGTTTCCTCACTTGTAAAATAAATGGGAGAAGGTAATGTCAAGCTAGTCCAGTATCTTAGCCACAAAACCCCCAAATGAGGTCATGAAGAGTTGGACACAACTGAAAGGATGTGAGGTTAACAGAGATGTGCACATATTTTTAGTTGGAGAGGAAAGAATCAGGAGGAAGGGAAAGGTTGCAGATTCAAAACAGATTGAGCATGACTAATCTATCTAGGACCCAGAAGTGGGATGGAGAAGATAAAAGCACTGGTCTTGGTAGGAAAGAAGAAAATTTCTTTATTTGAGGCAGGAGTGAAGGAAGAAAGAATGAGTTGGTATGAATATGAATACATTTTGTGGAGGGCACTTGAAGAAATTCATGGACCAAGCTTTCCATAAAAAAGAAACCACAAGTAAAAGATCCCTGTTATATGACAACTTATCTTTCCTCTTGATTCTTTGAGCTTTATGCAATCCAGGTTGTCTTCTGGTTTCATGACACCTGACTTCCATCCCACATTTTCAGTCAAGCAGTTCACCTGAATATCTGCTGTATATTTCTCACTTCAATTGATATTGGATCTTAATATCCCTTCCTGTCATGCCCTTAGCATCAGCCTTTGCCAACTTCCTGCCTAACCCTCCTCAACCCTACCCCAGGACTTGGACCTATGCTGCCATCCAGGCCACAGGAACTGGGCAAATAACCTCTAACTTTCCACTATCCTCAAATGGACTTGATAGCCCACTTTTGATGGCTTCAATCATCTCAGTTAGGTAGGAAAGCAAGCTTATCAGCTGATAGTGAGAAAGGTGAGGTAGAGAGTTAGGTGAGGGGAGTTAGAAGGGAATAGCAAAGGTTTGGACAAGTTGTTATAGGATATCATAGGGATTCAGTACCTTAAAGAGATCGTTCACTGACTTAGACAATGTAGGTATTCCCTTCCCCACCTCAAATAAGCACCTTTTTATGATTGGATAGATAATGCTGGAGAGATGCTGTGTCCAAAAAGATAACCAGCCAAAAGCTTAATCCCTCTATTGGTGTTCTGGTAATGAACATCCCCCAGTGAAGGTACATTTGTCCTTAGAAGGCACAAATGCAATCTGTCACCAAGCCTGTGATTTAAAGCCTTTGTACCTTGATAGCTCAGATTGCACTGGCATTGAAAAGCTCAGGTCTACTCCATGCCATATTGAGATATCAAAAGAGGACTTTAATAAAGAGAAGCAACAAGAGATGAATAAAAGAATAATCAGGCAATTGTATGGGTCCAATTAAGGTTGCATATAACATGGATTTATTGAGAATTTATATTTTATATAATTTGTATTATAATGTCTTATATGTGAATTTCTCCAGCAAAGCATAGAAGCCTTGGAGAAGAAAAGAAATGCAAAACCCCCTCAAATTCAGGCTATTTGGCAGAATGGAGATGAAGTAAAAGTTGAAGAAGTAGAAGATGCTAGGGGAAAGGCAGGATGTTTGTAAGGACATTGTTGGATTGACTGACCATGGGTCCCTGACTGAGTAGAAGTAAAAGCCATATAAAGTGCAGTGGACTTGGAGAGTACTTAAAGAGTCAGGGACCTAGAGGTAACAATAATGATAAAGAATTAACGCAATTATAATCAAAGGGTAATATTTATGGAGGGAGAGGGGCTTGTGGGAAGCGCAGAGAATTTCTGAGTTAGAGACCTAGAGGTATAATAGTTTTAAATGATGATGAGACCAAAAGTGTGGTCATGTTAGAGGAGAGCCAAGACTATGTGGAGGTAAAGCTTCTTTATCTGGTACTAAAAATAAAAGACATAGATGAATCTGAGATTCAAGAACACTTGATGTCAGAGAAATCAAAAGTCTCCTCCCTACTCGGGTTCCAACGTTCTCAGGGTGAACAAATGGAGAGAGGGACCATGGTCTCCTTTAAGCTCCCCTCCTCCAGAACCTCAAGGGATTCTCCCTCCCATCTCAGGGCAACCCAGCTATAGAACCTGGGGGTGGGAGTATGGTGGAGCCCTAGAGAAGATGAACTCTAGTCCCAGGGGCTTGTCTCTACCAAAGGGTTTTTGTGGGTTGGGGAGTAGTGAGTGCAGATGAAGGGAGATTTCTTTGTCCTACCATACTCTCTTTCTCCAAGAATAACTTCCTGCCTAGGATGATGCTTCTGTTTGTAATAAAAAAATAAATCTATAACTTGTAATTATTCTTTTCTACAATAAATGAACCTGTGCATGAGAAAAATATTGTAATATGGAAGATAGATATATAAGTAAGGAAAATACCAATGAGTTGATGCATTTTACACTAAATTTTGCTATTTTAAAATAAAATTAATATATTATATATATGGCTGAAGATCTAAATTTTATAACTTTCACACTTAAGCTACAATAAGCTGAATTGGGGAATTTTTGTGGACTGTAGTCTTAAATTATTGTATACTTTGAAAATATACTATGAAAACTTATTTCCCTCACAACATTTAGGTTAGGAGTAGGATCTCAATAAATGTTGTGAAAGAAATTATCCAAAGAAAGAACTTTTACTGTAACTATGCTAGGAGAAAGGAAGAAGGAAAAAAGTATTTATTAAATTCCTGTGCCAGTCCTGCTCTTAAGCATTTCACAAATGTTATTTTACCCTCCCAACAACCTTGGGAAGGAGAGCTGTTATTATTGTCATTCTACAGCTAAGGAACCTGAGACAGACAGAAATTAAGTGACTTGCCCATGGTCTAACAGCTAGTGAATGCCTGAAATTGGATTTGAAATCGGGTCTTCCTGTCTCCAGATCCAGCAGACTTTCTACCACTTTCTCTAATGTTTTCCCAGCCCTTCCTACTTAACCTTATTCCGCTTGTGGAAAATCATAGATTATGGTACAAATGGAAAACAAGTCTAGATTTTGGATGCTTGCAGGTTTTAGCAATATGGATTTTGAATCTTCTATTAAATTTCATCTCTGAATTCAGTTGCTAAAAAAACTATTTCTTAAGGATCAGGATTCATTAAGGATGCAGTACAAATCCAGTTCCTTAAGATGCAATACAAAGTGCAAAAAATGTACTCTTGAGTCTCATGATGTTTGCTGCAGTCTAAATTCTACATGCCTCCAACGTGGAATGCATCAGTTGGCATTTCAGGGCATCATCATCATCATCATCATCAACCTGTTTTCATATTTTCGTAGCAACCAGTTAACCTGGAGGGACGTTCAGCATCTTCTTGTGAAAACATCCAGGCCAGCTCATCTGAAAGCTAGTGACTGGAAAGTAAATGGAGCAGGTCACAAAGGTGTGGTAAACATTTTCAATTGCTTTTGATACTGTTTTTTTAATGGACCAATAATGCTGAACCCTGATTTTGTACAATGTCTCCCTTTATCTTAAAGTGTGTTTGAATTTTGTATTTCAGCAATAATATTTAGCATTTATAGATAGTGCCTTAAGGCTTGCAAAGCATGTTACGTTTATTTTCTCATTTTATCTTCACAGTAACCCTAAAAGGAAGGTAAAGGCTATTAGGAACTCCATTTACTGATGAGACAACTGAGGCAGTGAGAGTTTAAATGACTTACTCAGTCACAACAGCTAATAAGCTAATAATAAGCTAATAAGCTAGATTTGAATTCAGGTTATCTTGATTCCAGGTCTAGTACTCTATCCACTGAGCCACGTAGCTTACTTTTATAAGCAAAAGTAAGTTCAATTCTCTTAAATGTTTAAAAAACAGTAAATTGTGCTTGTGTGTATAAAATCTTTACCAGATTTCTGTCTCTGGGAGGGAGAGGGGAAGGAGAGGAGGAGGGAAAGAACTTTGAACTCAAAGGTTTTTTTTTTTAATTAATGTTAAAAATTGTTTTTCCATGTAATTGGGGGAAAATGAAATATTATTTTTAAAAATAAAAAAGCAGTATGTTGGCCTTGCTGTAACAAATTTATATAACAATTCAAGGTTCACAAAGTGCTTCTAAGGGAGCAGCTAGGTGGCTCAGTGGATTGAGAGCCAGGCCTAGAGATGGGAGTTCCTGAGTTCAAATCTGACCTCAGACACTTCCTAGATGTGTGACCTTGGGCAAGTAATTTAACCCTCATTGCCAGGCCCTTACCTTTCTATCTTGGAACTAATACACAGTATTGATTCTAAGAAAGAAGGTACGGTGGTTTTTTTTTTTTTATAAGTGCTTCTCATACCAATATGCATAATTTTATCCTAGCATCAACCCTGTGGAGTTGATTATATATGTATGTATGTATGTATGTATGTGAAAGGAAAAAAGGAAGGTGACCTGGAGGAAATCATGGGAAAGATGGGGCAGAAGAATCCCAAAGCCTGGCTTTGAAATCTCCATTGGTTGGGAACCCTTCTTTGTTGCCAACTTAAATGATGAGTGTGCCATGACTCTTCATGGCAAAGAATACTGTGCCATGAGGAAAAACAATTTCAGAGCCACTAATTTAAGTTCACTTTCAGTTCCAAAATTCTCTCATCATCCAAGATAGTTAACAAAATATCCAAAGCAGCAATACAACAAGTCCAGAGCCTAGACCCCAGGTTTTTGCCAGCTTTAGCTTTAAGTCTCGGATGAGATTTCAAGGGAACCCAAACAATAGTATTAGAGTGAGGCTTCCAGTGTATTCCCTATAAACCTAAAAAAGGCTTTCTAGAAATCAGAGAGGGATTTAGGAATTTCAAAAAGGTAAGAAGCCACTGGAGCAGGACTTAACTTTTTTTGGGGGGAGGAGGGTGTATTAAGGCAGCTACATATTCCAATAGATAGAGTGCTTGCCCTAGAGTCAGGATATTTTACTAGCTGCATGACCTTGGACAAATCACTTAACCTCAGTTTCCTCTACTGTAAATGGGAATAATAATAACACCTCTTCAGAAAGTTGTTGTGAGAATCAAATGAATAGTATTTGTATTTGGCACAATTCCTGGCACATAGTAAGTGCTATATACTTATCCTGTTTCCATTTCTCCCCATACCCACCATGGACCCCACTGGCAATAGGGTAATGCCTAAGGACTCCTAAGAATCACATTATAAATGCACAAAATTAGATACTTTAAATGGGGTTACCAAGACAACCAGTTATATAGAAATAGTTCTATAAAATTGTTTTTTAAGTTCATGGAACTCCCCCATCCCTACCCCTTGCACTAAAGTATACACAAAAAGGAGGTGGTTGATAATGGAGATTTTGCAGTAGGATTACTTCTGTTTGACTCATGGATATTTTGAAAGATGGGAGGGAGGAAGAGAGGAGAAGAGATAGACAGACAGAGACAGAAAGAGAAACAGAGAGAAAGACTGTAGTTATATTTCTTTATAGCAGCCTAAAACCAATTCTCTCTACTTTATATTTATTTAGTTTTTAAAATAAAAATCAAATCTTAATATAATTTCAGGGGATACTTTTAATTCATTTGAGCTCCATTATATCAAATGTTATTAAAAGATAAATATGTGGGGCAGCTAAGTGACTCAATGGATAGAAAGCCTGGCCTGGAGATTTGAGGTTCTGGATTCAGATCTGGTCTTAAGACATTTCCTAGCCTGTGACCCTGGGTAAGTCACTTAAGCATTCCCAATCACCTAGCCTTTTTTCTTCTGCCTTGGAATCAATATTTGGTATAGATACTAAGATAGAAGGTAAGGGTCTTTTAAAAAAAAAAAAGGTAAACTGACCACTGATTAAGACTTAGGGTGTGTCCTCAGACATTTCCTAGCTGTGTGACCCTGGGCAAGTCACTTTAACCCCTATTGCCTAGCCCCTTACCATTCTTCTGCCTTAGAACCAATACATCATATTGATTCTAAGATGGAAGGTAAGCGCTAAAAAAAAAAGACTTAGGATGGGGAGGGGTGGGGAGCTTTGTTTTTAACATTTTTGTGGAGGTGGGATACTGTGCCAGAGTTTTATTTGTATTAAAATTTTAGCTTGTTAAAACAAAAATGTATCACCTTAAAACTTTCCCTGTCTTTCAAATTAGACTTTTAAATGTCCTTTCCTTGGTGGTTTTGATCACCAATAATAATAGGTAGGTTGCTAGTAGTTCTGATCATCTTCTCTAATTACCTAATATAGTACCACAAAAATAATACCAGTATATTGAGATTTCTAGTGTGTATTCCCTATAAACTCTAAAACAGACTGTTTAGAAATCAAAAAATAAAATTTAGGAACTTCATTAAATGAAGAAATTACTGGATCAGGGCTTCTTAACTATTTTTTATCACAATATCTATATTACCCAATGGAAAGTATGATTATGGCCTACATATAGTTGGGTTTTTTAAAATAGGGTAGCAAGACAGGTGAATTTAGCATGATTTCAATTTTATTTATCCTACATTGCATTTAATAATGACTTTCAATTTTAGTTACAGAATAACAAAAATTTGGGAGTTGGAAGGAACCTCAGAAGCCATCTAATCTAAACCACACACAAAAGGAATCCCCACTATTATGCCCATCAAGTGTTTTCTATTGTCCAATCATATTCAACTTTTTCTGACCTCATTTGGAGTTTTCTTCCCAAAGACACTGGAGTGGCTTGCCATTTCCTTGTCTAGCTCATTTTATAGATGAGGAAAATGAGGTCAACAGGGTTAAGTTAACTAATCAAAAGTGGTTATCTAGTCTCAAAGGACTGAAGTCTAAGGAAAGGAAATCCATGACCTCTGTTGGCAGCGTATTCCTCTTTTGGACAATTCTATATTTTTCCTAAGATCAGGCCTAAATTTACCTATTTACTACTTCGATTCAGTGTTCCTGATTCTGTTCATAGAGTCCAAATGAAGTAAATCTAGTCTCTCCTCCATGTGACAGTTCTTCAAATATTTGAAGACAACTACCATGTCCCCCAAAGAGTCTTTTTTTTTGAGCTAACCATTCTCAGTTCCTTCAAAAAGAAGATTTTTCATTCATTTCAAACAAGAACAAAGCTTGAAGTCTATTATTGCCTTGCATGGCCAGTCAGCTCCCTCATTCCCTGACCACTCACCAATTAATCTGACTTTTTAAGGAAGACAGGGGTTGGAATCCTTCCTCAGATGGTTATTATTTGTGGGACTCTGAGCTAGTCACTTAGCCTCTCTGAGACTCAATTTCCTTTTCTATAAAATGGAAATTCTAATGGCAGCCAAAGAGGGTTGTCTTTAGGATCAAATCAGGATATATATAAAGTGATTTGAATACCTGAAAGTGCTATATAAAGAGGACCAGGAGAAACCTTTTTAATTTGTCTGCCAACCTGGCATTTCCTTGCCATATAGCTTGGGTATCATGGTCAGTGTAATAATAGCAGCAGAATCCAGCCATCAGTGATTTCAAAAAGACCCAAACAAAAAGAGCCAGATTTTGAAGCTTCTCTCTTTTTAGTTAGCCATCTCTATGGATTTGGCTTGGTGGATGCAGAAGGGATTGTGATTGAAGCTAAAAAATGGAAGGCTGTCCCCTCTCAACACACATGCATTGCAGCATCAGACAAGAGACCCAGGTGAGTTTTTGCTTTGGCTTTGTATGACTTTTCATGTGAATATTTGTCATTTTATTTTTAAATATTTTAAGGTGAGCGTGCATGTAAACACACAAGCACACATGGAAATGTTCCTAAGGAACCCTGTGGCTTCTTCTTTTCGGGATTGGTTTGGAGAAAGTCAGGGCCTCTGAATATGGGGAAGAAGAGTCCTCATAATTCACTATATGTTACACCTAAACAACCCTTATCACTCTTCTGCCTTAGGATTGATACTAAAATGGAAGGTAAGGGTTCATTTGTTTTTTAACCATTTAAATCTTTATTTGGTCAATAATAAAAACACCATTAGTTTGTCAATTCTGATCTAACTTTTGAGAGGTTACTCATAAGAACAGCCCTACAGAATCAAACCATTGGTCCATCCATTTCAGTTTCCTATCTCTGTGAGATATGGAAGGAATGATCATTACTTTTTATGTCATCACATTTTAAAAGTTAGAAAGATATTCATAAATAACTATCTTTCTAATAGCTCCTTATTTTGCTTTTATTCATATCTAAAGTACTTCATCTAGTTATCACCCAAAGAATTGTGCTTCTGTTAATGGCTTTAGAACACCTTTTCAAATGTCGAGTTCTAGTATTCAATACAATTCAACAAATAGATATTGAGGCTCTGTTATATACAAAGCACCATGCTAGGTGCTGAGGATATAAAGATTTTAAAATGGCATATAGGAAATAAAGTGATGATGAATTAAAAGCCAGCAAGGATTTCACATCCTGCTTTAGAGACTTACTGGCTCTGTGACTTTGAGCAAGTTGAAAACTTCTCTTTTCCCTCATCTGTCAGTCATTAAACATGTATTCAGGGCCTTTCTGTGCTAAGCACTAGAGATAAGACAGTATCAGTTTTCAATGAGCTCATAGTTTATTGGATGATTGGATTCCTTAAAATATAAAGACCCTTTCAACTTTGCATTTATGATTCTGCCATTAAGGAGGCTACATTCTATGGGAGGGACCACAACTTATACACAGATATTCTAGGACTTAGTGACCAAGTTCATACTCACCCTTGGGAGTACCCTTAGGGTATCACAACCATATTGAGGTCTGTTTTTCAGGTATTTCTGTTTTGGTCTGACTGAAACTGGATTTGCTTTTTATTTCAGGTTTCTAAAAAATTAAAGGTATTCATTCATTGGGAATTTTAAAATAAGATTTCTAGTCTATAAAGTGAATCAGACATAAGATCCTAAATGCATTAGTAGAGAAAAGCAGATTTTGTACTCCATATGAATTCTATATTGTAATTATCCTAGTTTAAAAGGGAAAGAGTATCCTTATAGTCCTTATTCATTGAAAAATGGCTATAAATATTATTACTGAATAATGTGCTTGAGAATGAAATTTTGATAAATCTCTAAAAGGTGGTGGTTATTTCTTTTAAATTTGTGAACTAAGAATAGCATGTGTCAAAACATATCTTTCTGAAATAGCTCCAATTCTTCTAATAAATACCCTACCCTACTGGCAGAGACATTTGAGAAAATATTAGAGCTAACATGAAGGGAGGTATTTTGTTTTGTTTTTTCTTTTTAGAAGTTGTATTTTCATAATCTTCTAACTCCATTGATTGTCACCTGAGTACTCTCTCTCATATACCTCATAGACAGACATGCAAACATTCAAATAGCAGTCTTAAAACTCTGAAAGACCATTTACTGTAGAGCCTATGACTGTCTCATTCAGAAGTAGACTTCATAAAATAAAAAGGTGAGGTTTTTCATGTTTATTTATTTTAAGAGATACTGTGGGTAAATCAAGAGAGTCAAATCAACATCCATCCAATTAAATTTCTTATCTCTTTGAGGTTTTATATCAGGGAAAGATAATTGCCTTCTATGTCATCAAGTTTAAAAGTTAGAGATTCCCAAATAACTCTAAATTTTTAATAACTCATTATTTTTCTTGGGCTGTGATGACTTGTAAGAACATTTAGAACCAAAAGACTCAACTTGTGTATGTAAGATAGTTGTCCCTGCAACTTCGCTTCAATTTGTTCACCAAATGTTTAACTTCTTACACAAGTATTGGTGTCTCCAATTTAAAACAGATCTGTTTATGTTTTCCCTTTCAGGGCAACTCCTGAATAAAGCATTTTTACCACTTCCAAAATACATATATTTTTAAGGGAGAGTGGTGCCTAGGCAGGGAATGATTGTTTTTATTTTATTTTTTCAATAAAAGCACAAAGTCTAGACTGTGAGTTGAAGGGAACTGCTATAACATACAATGTAGCATTGTTCTTTTTCTTTGCAGAAAGGAAAAACTCAACTGGTTTCATTAGGAGATGAATTAGACACCTATTAAATAAGCATTATGATTTATTTTTCATTCAAGGCTATCCATAACTATTCAGGATACCCAGCAAAGTTATTGCCCCCAATTTTGTAGTTATTTTCATCATCAACACACCCAATCCCACCTCAACCATCTCTAAGGAAATGAAAATCAGATAGTTTGATATGTGACTTTGTAGAAATAAGAGGTGTGAAATATTGTTTTCCTTTTTTTAAAACCTTTTCCCCTTTGACACAGCCTTAGCTGACTCTAGTTCATGTTGATTATTCCTACAAATGATTGTTTGAGCTCCATCAGACTTGAGAAAAAGCTTGGGACAAGAGTTTAAGCCCTTTGGTAAAGTGAAGGACCATTTGTTTTCCCTAACTATACCTTTAAAAAACTGCTTCCCGTGGCTTTTAAGGTCTTTTGGTGGTTCCATGACTGTTAGTTTTACTCATTTAAAATAAAAGGTGTGGGGGGAAGGAGTAGCCTTTAGAGTTGGCTCAGTTGCCATGGCGAGCAACAACTTTGCTTTATTCCTTTTATCTTCATGTCTTCTGGGTGTGGTATCTACCTGCCTGCATCTATCTGGTTCTTGAGCTTTCCTCCAACTCTGCCTTTTTCAGCATCTCTCCCTCTCATCCTGGAATCAGTTTTTGAGCAGTTCCTAGGATCTTCTGTCCATCCCAAACCAGGTCAAAGCCTCCTCCTTCAATGGTGAGTAGCAGAAAGAGAGAGAGAGAAAGAGAGAGAAATAGAATCTTTTCCCATAGATTCCTCTTTTACATGTGTGCTTGTGTACTTCCTCTTACATAGAAGGAGAATGCTCTTCTGGGATGGGACAAATGGTTGGATAGCTCTGCTCATAGAACTGAACTTTAGAAAAGACTTGGAAAAAGATTTAGAATTGTCCCTGATTCCTGACTCTCCTGGAAGTATTCTGAATTTGAAGGATAATGGGATGCGATATTAATCAGTACTTTGATGTTTTGAGGTCCTTGTACAGCCTCATGAGTGATGATAACAGCGGAAGAAGTCATAATAAGATGTATCTGGTCCAGTCTCTCCATCTAGCTCTATCACTTAGCCTAATCCCTTTGGGACAAAATTATTCTTAAAGAGAGATAATCACATTTAAGTTGGATCTAATGTTGAAAGCTTTGCCCCTAAGGTGTCAACTTGGTTCTCTCAGCCAATACTCAGGAAATAGCATTTCTGCTTTTATTAGCTGGACTTATACCTTCACTCTTGGGTTGGGATTTTGTGAAAATGGGAAAAATTAGTTGCCATTCAGAAAAATGGCATTTAATTTCTTTAGCAAAAGATGGCATGCTCCATATAAAAAAGAATACTCTTTGCTGCTTAAGCTAAAACGTCATTCAGAAAAGACCCTAACCTATAAATATAATACTAGAAATAGAAGAATTTATATTTCCAGATGGGGCATCATAGAACTTAGAGGGTAGTTAGATGTAGATAATTTTGGTAAATTCATATAACCTGTCTCAATTCTGACTTTCTTCTTATTAAGCAATTATAATATGTACTTTTTCATAGGATAACTGTAAGTGAGCTGAATGAAAATAAGGGATAGTACACTGAAAAAATATGAACAGTGTAAGAAAAGATTTGTAAGATTTGAAGAGAGAAGAAGATCTGTTTTTTTTTTTTACAACAGCATACTGTCCATTACTTTCTTTGAGCTCACTAACAGGAATTTATATTATAATGGTAGAGATATTACAAATACTGTGATAATAAGAGATTCTTCTTTTTAATACTTTGTTGTACAAATGATTTCATCAGTGTAGGTATTTCCCATGGTATCTATTAAAACTGAAGGCCAAGAAAATTTGGATAATGTGTCAGGAAAACAATCAGTAAATTTCTCATGAAATTATAGGACTAGATTTTTTTAAGCCATATATCATGATTCTGTTTATACTTATATTGTGGAGGAAAATAATTTGTTAGAGTAATATGCTGTGATTAAAGATGCCAGAAGACAAAAGTTTTGGCTAAGCCTAGGGTCCTGCTGTGAAACTCAAATATAATTATAAAAACTAATCAATTTTCATTTGCTCATGGAGCTCTAATGGCCTTAATCTAGGCTGAGCATCTCACTTTGACAACAGAAGTATAAGCATAACCCCATTTAGAAAATTGATAAGTTTTTCCCTGCTGCAAACTATGCAAATGTCTTTATTCCATGGGAATGGAGCTGAAATTATGTTTATTTTGTTTTTTAGATTTAAATTACTTCAATGTTTTGGGACAAAAAGGAATGTGGTTTTTAAATGTCTTGTGTATCCCTTGAGACTCTTCAAATCTGTTTTATCCTTGCTTTCTTAATAATTCAGAGTTCTATGAAAAATGCTAAGATTTCCTTTATTCAACTATGAAGTAGCATAGTTTTAGATAGTTATTAGGACAACTATTAAGTCAAATTTTAGACTTGAAGAAAGCCTCCAATAAATAAGGTAGACCCTCTGTAGAGGATCAAAGGAAAAGCATCAATTAGAATCACATAGGATAGGAGCTAGAGATGGATTATAATCGTCAGGTATGGAAGGAATCCTCCCATTGAAGAAATCATTAATCTATTGAATTATCAAACATTAGACAAGCTTAAAGACAGTAAGACATGATTTAGGCATTTTGTTTGTTTAAACTGATTTGAGAAATTACAATCCATCCTGGGTTGATAGCTCAGTGTTGGTCTGTGCTTACCTAAATGAAAAGAAATGTGTAATCTACAGATAACAGTTGATTCTCTATGCTAATGGTGGAGAAAGAAGGCACAGATTCAATTTAATTAAAATGAGAGAGTCAGATTAGATGATCTAATTAGGGTCCCTTACAATATGAAGTGCCTACTGTTCATTTGTTCATTAAATGACTATTTGTTAAATGCTTACTATATTCAAAATACTATGCTAGTCTATGGGATAGAGATAGAAAAATATTTAAACATGATCTTTATCTGCCCTTATAGATCTTACAGTCTAGCTTGGAGGACATGAAAAACACATATGTGCAATAGTAAAAAATAACTAGACTGAAGAATAAAATATAGGAACTTAAATGTGGGTAGGTGGGTAAAACTAGAAGAATGAAATCTCATTTCTTAGTACAGAAATCAGGGAAAACTTTCTGGAGGAGATAATATTTGAAGTGGGTCTTAGAGAATGAATAGACCATCCAAAGGCAGAGATGAATGGAAGGGAATTCCAAATGTAGTAAATGGTATAACAAAGGCCCTATATGCCTAGCACTGTCCTAGGTGATTTAAAGAATAAAAAAGAAATGAAACCTCTGATTCATTTTTACTAGCAATGTCTCAGTCTCACTGAGGAGACAGTCCCAACTTTCAATAAGCTTATATTCTAATAGGATTGACAAGCTCATATAAAACAAATGCTGGATAAATATAAGGTTAATTTAAAAATGTATTTAAAAAGTAGTTATATGCAAGATAATTTGGGAAGGAAGGCACTAGAAATTGGTTCAGGGGAGCCAAGAAAGGCTTCCTGTCTGAGTTGTAGAGAAGAGAAAGACTTTTTATAAGAGGGAAATGAGGGGACAGTCTGAGGACTGAGAAAATGACATCAGATATAGCATTTAAAATATCATTGACTGCCATGGATAGAGAGTAGGTTTTAGTTACCTGAAGAGGAGAAAAAATTGAACTGAATTGAAAAGTGAGTGAAATAAGAGGAAATAGAGATAAACATAGACAATTTTTACTAGAAGGTTAACAGTGAAAATGAGGTAAGATATGGATAATAGGTTGAGGGGATTGCAGAGTCAAGTGAAGGTTTAAAGGATCAGCAGACCTAAACTTGATTGTAGGCAGCAGGGAAGAAGCCAGTCGAGACAGAAAGTGACTAATTGGGAGAGAGCAAGCTACCTGAAAAGATAGAAGGGGATGGATTCGAAGTTACAAGGTGTGGGTAGGTCTTGGCTGGGTAAATTAGAGCAAAGAAGGAAATAATGAAGGATAATATGAAGAGTGTCTGAGATATAAAATAGGAGAAAAGGAAGAGGAAAAGATTTTTTAAACCAACTGTATAGAGTATAATAATCAAATAACAATGAATTTTAAAAGTTATCATGCAGTAATAAGATTAGTTAATTTATGATAGGTCTACTCAGCATAATTGCATTACTTCCCCATTCAGCAGCACATGAGTAAAGTCAGAGAAAGTAGATGGTGGGGGTAACTAAAGGTGGTGGATCAATAAGGACCTCCAATAAAAAAGAGAAGGAATTTTTTTTCAAAATTAGAACAGTATATTATTGAGTGGCTTTATTCTACATTCAAGATTGAGATAGGATGAAAATGAGTCAAAGAAGGAGTAATGACGTAGGATAGCACTGAATTAAATGACTTGCTCCTGTAATGAGGACAAGAAGAATTTTAGGAGAAATGAGAAAAAGGAAAAAATAAGAAATCATGTTGAGATAAATTTTAGAATTCATAGGCTCATAGGAAGTGAAACTTATTTGTATGGTGGTGAGATCAAGGATTGTACCATTCTTTAGTGTGGCTAAGGTGGAAATCCTGAGATGAAAAGGTGAAAAGCCTGTAAGTGTCTAAGACCAGATTTGAACTCAGAAAGATGAGTCTTTTAGGGAGGTCTAGCACTCTATCTACTGTGCCACCTTGCTGCCCATCCAATATTTAGAACTCAGTACTTAAATGAACTAGGTCTTCAAGAATATAAATTGATGTCCCCAAGAATAAGAGCAAGGGCTATATGATAGAGATGTAGACTGTAAAAAGAATATGATGAAAGTAATAGTGTTTTGGGGAAAATAAGATGGCCTTAGTGTCTGGGTTAAATTGGAGAGGAGTGAGAGAAAAAGAAAGAGCAATTAGGAAGCTACAGTTGTAATATGGGTATGAGTTCAAGTCTTACACTAGGTAAGGAAAAGAATGGGCTTAGGAGGACTTAGGAATAAGGAAAGATAAGAAGTTGTGTTCAGATAGGGTCTTGACCATGGAAACTGGAAGCGATATTTTACAGACTCTGGCAAGGTATAATACAAATTTCACTTTGGCATATTATGAGAAATCTACACAGATACCATATCCAGACCTTCATTGCACTCCTATAGCACTCATTATTATCTCTCCCATGTGTGGAGAGGATTGGCATGGTATGAGGAAAATAGCAATTCCACTCCAATATTAATTTGCAGAAGCAGCTAAGTGTCTCAGTGGTTACAGCTGCAGTCCTGGAGTCAGGAGGAATCAAATCTGGCCTCAGACATTTCCTAGCTGGGTGACCCTGGGGTGATTCATTTAACTCCAATTACCTACCACTTAACCATTCTTCTGCCTTGGAACTAATATTTGTATTGATTTTAAGACAGAAGGTAAGGATTTAAAATTAGGGTGGGGGGAGTCTGAGGACCTCGGTTCAAATCCACTCTGCTACAGACTACCTATATAGTCATCTCTAGGCCTCCATTTCATATGATTTTAGACCTAGAAGGGAAGTTAGAAATGTTCTGATCTGATCTACTCATTTTATAGATGAGAAAACTGTGAATAAGAAACTAATTTACCCAAGGTCCCACAACATTCTCTTAACTATTTAGCCCTGTCTCTCCCCAGGCCTTAGGTAGGTTCATCTATCAAGGGAAGCAGTTGAGCTAGATAACCTAAAGGCCCAAGGAAGAGAAGAGATCATGAAGCTTCCTGGGCTCCCAAGTAGAAATACAAACACCTTTCTTTATTATTTAAATCCCTCCATTTTCCAGCACCAACCTAATTTCACATTGACTTTTTCTCAGGCATAGTTGATTCCACACCTATATACAATATTCCATCTCCAGCTTCTTTGTCTAGGTGGACATGCCATGAATGTTATGATCACTTTCCTCTATCTCTTGGAATCTCTAGCTCCACTGAATGTTCGCTTCAAGTGCCACCTCCTTCCTGAAGCCTCTCCTGATCTCTCTAATTGTTAATTCTCTCCTTTGCCAAGATTCTTTTATTATCCTCCCTCTGTCTCTGTCTTTCTCTCTCAGCCTCTGTGTGTGTGTGTATGTATGTGTGTATGAATATATGTATTTGCTTATCTGTACCTGTCTATATATACATACATCTTTGTATGTATTTGCTTACCTGTGTCCCCCTTCTAGAACAATGCCAGGAACATTATGAGCACTTACTGAAGCTTTTCATATCAACTCTACTGAATTGAATTGTCTCTAAAATCCCTTCCAGCACTTATGTCTATTGGTCCTTTGATAGGCTATGTTTTCTAGCAGTCTCCACTTGTGAATATTGAACAGAACAGTGGGACATGTCTGGAGCCCCTCTCTGAGAAGACAATTACTCTTTGAGGAAAATGCCTTCTGTTATGCTGATTCAGAGTATTAATAAGTTACTAGTGGGTTGGTTACATACCAATCACTCTACCCACCTGCTCTTTGATGTTACCAGAGTGGGAGATGTGTTCTTGGTGTCCCTATTTTGAACTTGGAATACATTTTGCAAGTTCTGAGGGAAAATGCATTCCAAGTACAAAGAACTGATTTTCAAACAAGATTTGGAATATAACCTAGAAATTACTTATATTGTAATTTATTCATGTGCTTTATCATATCTCCCCAGCTAGAATGTAAGTAAGTAGAAAGTAAGAAATTTTATAGAATGATGTTATCCTGTGTGATGCCTTAGCATGAAGTAGCATATGATAAATAAATGAATGTAGGACTGTTCTCAACCACTCAGATATCACCTCATTTTTTATTTTTAGTTTTGATCCCCTTTAAGTAAGTCCTGATTAAGCAGACATTGTTTCATTGTGGAAAGTCAACCCAGAAGATACTCTATGTTTTTAATTCAAAGAGATTTTGTTTTCCCAATTATATGTAATAATATTTTCCATATATGTTTTCCAAAATTATAAGATCTAAACTATCTCCCTCCCTTCCTTCTCTCCCTCTACTTGGAGAGGGTACGAAATTTGATCTGGGCCATATAAGTATTACCATGTGAAATGTATTTTCATATTGGTCATTGTTGTAAGAGCATACTCATACAAAACCAAAACCCCCAAATAAAACCATAAATACACTGATGTGAAAGATAGTATGCTTTGGTCTGCATCTATCCAACTCCAACAATTTTTTCTCTAGAAGTGGGTAACGGATAATCTATTTAAAGATAATCCAAAGTTGGCTGTAGTTTTACCCCAAAGTGCATTAACCATCATCAACAACAACAAATTATCTCTCTCTAGCCATGAATGGGGCTTTGTATATTGTACTTTGTATGAGCTCAACAAATAGAAACCATAGAAGGACAGTAGTAACTCACTATATCTTATCTCTTCACTCAGTTCATCTCAAAGAAACATTCCTTCTAAGGGAGGCACTCCAAAGTGCAGAGGAAAAGAAAACCAATTTCCTAGAAATCTAAATACTAAATGTTATACTACCTGATTAATTAATCTATAGCAAACTTATCTATCCATTCAGACTGTTAGGTAGCTTCTTTATTAAAATTTTTTTTTCAAAACTAAGAATGGAATCAGTTTGTTTACAATATAAAAGATCTACTAATCAAAGAAAACTTCATTGAATAAGCAATATAAGATATAAATTTGTAGTTATATGAATTCCTAAAACAATGTATCTTCTATCTACACTAATTATAATCTTAGAAGAGGCACTATCCCCATTTTTAGAGGTAGTTTGTCTCCTAGCCTCAAAATCTTAGTATCAAAATCCTCTCTGATTGCTCATTTAATCTACCTTGAATTCTCCTTTATTGTTCAGTAAAAAATAGAGCCCAAATAATTTGAACCTTCAGTCCAATTTTCCCTCCTCTGTACTCTGTTTTCATGAGAGACACAATAAGGCTGTATCAAGGATTTGGTAAGAAGAAACAACAATAAAAATATTCAGAAGGTCTCAGTACACACATCCAGTTCATCTCTTTAATAGATACTGCAAGAGCAGCTCTCTATATATATATAGAAGACTGAATTTAAGGCTGAAAAATCATATTTTAACTCTGACTACAATGCTAATTAGCTATGTAACCCTGAACAAATGATTTTAGCCACTCTGAACCTATTTACTACTCTATAAAATAAGCATAATAACATATTGCCTCTTTTAGAAGATGATATGAGCACTGAATGAGATAATATATGCAAACAGTTTTATACAATGAATCTTAAAGGCTGATCTCACACACTCAGAATTGGAAGAGATCTTTTAGCCCCACTCATAAATGAGCTATAATGCCTTGTGGGATATCACTGACAAATAATGGATGATCATCCAGGCCCTGCTTGAAGATTGCCAGTAGTGGGAACTCAAGATCTTCTGAGGAAGCCAATTTTGCTTTGGGGTGGCTCATATTACTAGGAAATTTTCCCTTGTATCCAGTCAAAATCTACTTTGCAACTTTGATTAGTTGCTTCTAGTTCTGCCCTATACAAACAAGTAGAATAAATCTAACTGATCTGCCATATGATGGACTTTCAAATCTTGGGAGCAAAAATCAAACAAAAACTCTGATCTACCACACCTGAATATTTGAAGATAGCCCATCTCCCTTAAATTTTCTCCATACAAATCAAATGAATTTCATTATCTTGACTATCATGGCCATGATTATTTGGTCAATGTCCTTCCTGAAATTTGATGCCCCAAACTGAATATGATATTCCAGATATGATATGAGCAATCTGGAGTATAGCAGGACTACTGCTTTCCTATTTATGGATGCTTTGCATCTTTTAATATAACTTAAGATTACCTTAGCCTTAAAAAAAAAAAAACAAACCTGCATGGCATGCCTTGGACTCATTGAGTTTTCTAAATGTACACTAAAATTCCTGTCTTTTTCACATCATCTGTTGTTGCCTTGCTACATCTATCATAGCCTATACTTGGGCAGTTGAATTGTGACCTTTACATTTGGTCCTTTTACATTTTATCTTTAATAATGGTACTTGAAACCAAAAAAATTACCTTGAGACCCTTCTTGAGGAGGAGTAAACTGAACATTCTGAAGAAGTAACTGTTTTTCTTCCAAGAAATCTTCCAAGAAATGACAAATTCATAAAAGTGATAAAATGAGAGTAAGGGACAAAGGAAAATATAATAATGGTGACTGATGATTACTTAGTAAGTAGTACATTTGTTGACCTAATAACAATAGAAAAACCTATTGTCTTCCTAGGATACATATGTAAAAAAAAACAAAAACCAACAGAGAACTTCAACAAATTACTATTACCAACTTCTGATGATTCACATGGGCACAAATGAAATTGTCAAAAGAAATCTAAAATCTAAGGCAAGAGATTGATTATATTTTCCTACTCTGGTTAAAAAGATGGTGTCTGAGAATAGAATCTGGCATCCCTTTCCACAGTTTAAAACACAACAATTATAGTTTTCTAGCCAGGTTTAGAGTATACTTAACAAAGGCTGGTAAGAATGTATTTATCTAGTATCTTACAAATCTAATAAAAAGGACTTTAAAATATAAAGGATTGTTGTTGCTGTTTAGGCACTCAGTCATATCTGACTCTTCATGACCTCATTTGGAGTTTTCTTAGCAAAAATACTGGAGTGGTTTGTCATTTCCTTTTCCAGTTCATTTTACAGATAAGGAACTGAGTAAAACAAGGTTAAGTGATTTGCCTGGGGTCACTCAATAAATATTTGAGATCAGATTTGAGTTCATAAAGGTGAACCTTCCTAATTCCAAGCCCAGTGCTCCATCTACTATGCCACCTAGCTGCCCAAAAGGAATAGTTGGTGGTAGACAAATATGTGTATATCCACTAATTAGATATAATAGAAAGCAGATACAGTGAAGGAGGGAAAATAGTAAATGAGATGTCTAGGAATTCATAGGAGACAAAATCCAAGAAAATGAAAAGTAGTAAAATCCATGACTTTAGATGTCTACAAATGTGCCTCAAGTGTAGGCAACAAGCTAAGGGAACTAAAGATCCTAAAGCAAGATGACAAATTTGTCCTCATAGTAATAATGAGAACTTAGATGATATTCATGGTAATTATATAGCCCTGAATGAGTCTACTTCATTCAAAAGTAATAGATGAGATAAAAGGCTCTGGTGATGGAGAAGCATTAAAGGAGTATATGAAGAAGACATGCACCTGAAGAAATCCAGAGGTAGAAGAAGCATTTGAGGCAGAAACAGCAGCAGTTTTGTCGGAGTAGAATACAGAAAAGGAAAATGGGTCAAGAATTTAGGAAGTAGATCACAAGCTTGACATAGAAACATAACATAGTAGTGATAGGAAACTTCTATTACCTGGACATTTTCTGGAGCTGTCTCTTCGACAAAAACATAAAAGATGCTAACTTGTTGATATGATTTAATGATATTTCCATCCTTCAAAAAGTAGAGAAACCAACAAGAGGAATTTTTTAAAAATTCAAATTCTCACTAACAGGGAAAACTGGTTGCTGGAATAAAAATGATAGTAACCTTAAAAGAAGTAATTGCTCCCTCCTGAAGTTTATGTTAGAAAAGAAAAACCAAGGAATAGTGTGGTATGCATTCTAGTTTTGGGGAAAGATGCTTTTAAGGGGTTGAAAGAAAGATTAGATATAAGGGCTGCTACAGATTAAAATTCTGTGGGGGAAGTCAACCCAAGAAAGATGATGGGAAATTCTCAGAATTAAATTCTGAACTAGCAAGGAGGAACAGTTTTGTTGGACAGAGGAGAAGTGCGTTGCTTGAGTAGACTAGTGTTGGTACAGAGGAAATGTACCAATTTAGATTTTTTTTATAAAAATAAATACATAAAAAGACACAAAAGAGAAAGTAACAGAAGTGCTAAAGATCTGAATGAGCTGAGACTCACAAAAGTATAAAAACATTGAAAAGTGTTTTTAAGCTATTTGGGGGGAAAAAAGAGAAGAAAGGATAAAAGAAGGAATACAACTATCATTTGGGGTGGATGGGATAATGATAGCTGACAATAAAGGGAAAGCATAACCATTTAACTTTTTATTTCTGATTTTTCTGCAAAGGAGAATGACCTTTGCACAGGAAATGACAACAAAAATAGCTCTCTGGGAGGTGATCCCCAATTTAAGCAAGTAGACTTAGGCAATAGAACAACTGACTACCTCTGATGAATTCAAATCACCTGAGTCATATGAATTATCTCCTAGTAGGCTAAAATAACTGGCAGGTATGATTACTGTTATTTAAAGATTTTAGATAAGATTAAAGATTTTTAAATTGTGGAGAGGAAAAATAGGATTGTTTTTCCAAAAAATGATAATAAGTTCTATAAACCATAAACCAATGAACTTGAATTTGATTCTGAGAAAACTTTAGAATAAGTCTTTTTATTTTATTTTATTTTTTTGTTTAGAATAGATCTTTTTAAAGGGTTCAGGACATTTAGAAAAGGAAATGGTAATTACAAAGAGCCAGCATGGCTTCATCCAAAACAGGTCATGCCAAGTTAACCTTTTTTTTTTCTTTTGACAGTTACTAAACTGGTAGAACAGGGTACTATTACAGATAAAATTTGCTTAACTTTAGCAAAGCCTTTGCTGAATTATATTCTTGTGGAAAAGATCAAGAGATATTAGCTAAGTTATAGTATTATTGAATGGATTTGAAACTGGTTGAATCACTAGACTCAAAGAGCATTTGTTAACGATCCATAATGTTATCTTAACCCTCTTGACAGGAGGTCTCCAATGGATTGTCCCAAAGATTTTTGTTATTTAATATTTTTATCAGTGTGATATAGTTAAAGGCATTAAGGACATGTTTATCAAATAAGAATTGGGTATATTATAGCAGCAACGTCTTGTTTTTTATGGTTTGGACTAGATGACCATTGAAGTGCCTTCCCATTATGAAATTCTATGACTCTGTGAAATTTGGCACATTACTTTAATCTGTAAGTATCTTTTTTAGAACGTTTTAAATTTCTTATCCAACATGTTAGTGGTCCTTCCAAGTTTCATGACATCAATCAGTTTGATAAGATTGCCATCTATGTATGCCTTGATCTAAATGACATATAAATATTTAAACTGATCCTTTGGTTTACATTATTTGTCATTCAGCTAGTTCCAAATATACCTTATCATACTATCATGTAGCCCTCAAGTTTCATACTGTATAATGAGCAACTCTGTCACATGCCTCACTAAATTCAGACATTCCACATCTTCTTTCTCTTGATTTACCAGTTTAATAATCCTGTAAGAAAGGAAATTAAGTTAATCCAGGCAAAATCTATCCTTCCTGTATAAGCTGATTAGTTCCTTGTGTATCTACTTCAGTCTCCTTAAACAAATCCCATTTTTGTAGCCCTTGGTGATCACCATTTTGCTTAATAGTCCCAATCAATCTAGAGTTTTTGCCACTAATTAAAGTAATTAGTCTGTGGTTTAAATACTCCTTATTTTCCTCTTTATTGGAAATCTGCACATTTGCCCATCCAATCTTGTGGAAGTATTCCCACTCACCATAGTTTTTATTAAATCACCCAAAATAGTTTGGCAATCATATTTTCAATCCTTACATTATCTGGATGTGGTTCAGCCAGTCTTGGTAACTTGAATTTAATGAGGAAAGCTAAATTCTTTCCTACTACTTTCTCAAATTTCTTGGGTTTCAAAATACTGTTAACTATCCTTATTCTATCCTGCTATCTCTGAAAGTCATTGTCCTCATTAAAGAATAATTACTTCAGTGTGCTAAACAAGGATTTTTTTATTTCATCAATAATGGTACTCCTACCAGTGAATATTATAACTCCTCTATAGCTTGAAAGATGCTTAAGAAGTGTTGTTGACTGTATTATCCTATGGACTCTTGGTGATATATCTCCAAACTTAGTCTGATCTATAGATAGGAGGCATACTGTCACTTGTACACTAAATCATTATTTAAAATTTTCCATCTAGGTAAACAGAAGTTCAATAAAAGTTGGTTGATTATGTTTTCTTCATATCATTCATTATCATCTATCCTTAGTTTCATCGTTTTCATCTCTAATTTTCCTCTTGTTACCAACATTTTAAATGGGGTTTTTTTCTGTCCTTCATATTTATAACCAGCCATTCCATGAGAAGCTCACTCTCAATTTTAGCATGCCTAAAATTATTCCCACAAGTTTATACCATTTCTTTATTTTTATCCTTAGTTAATAGTCCTTGCTTCCAATTTCTGCTTGACTTTTGAATTTCTAAATTGGATCAATGAGTTCCCTTTGTATACATATGGGTGTCTCTCTTTGGTATCACTTATGTTATCAGAATTTTGTTCATAAGAACATCTCCTTTTTTAGTCTGCTCCCCCTATGAAATTGGAGTTCATATAATCCTACTTTTTCCTCTTAATTTTATTCTCTCAAATCTAGGGTATACATTGGATTATGCCTGATTTCCCTGTCCTATCTATTGTGGACTTTATTATAGAATGTTCATTTTCTCTCAAAGTTTCCATGACTTGTTCTTTAGCAGTAAGTTTCTTCTTATTGGTTGGAACCAGGTCCGAATGAGTTATCACCTACATTACTTCTTCTACTTCCTAAAATTTAAATTATCATTAAAGTAAGTAAAAAACTCATCAGCTCCTCTGCTTAATATAGGGAAGCTCAAAGAGGTGCCCTGGTAAATTAAATCTCCCAATTCTATAATACTATGTTTCTCTTTCAGGTTTGTGATTTGTTTCTTGAACTTTTATCTACTTTGTATCATATTATTGCTTTTGAAGTGCTCACACCACAATATTGTTTCTCTTTCTTTTGACCCTTAGCCCAATTTTCCCCAAATATTTCTCCCCACCCTTTCATAGATTTCTTTTCAGGAGTATATAGCTTTTCAGAATTTTATGTAATAGATTCATTTTGAATAAGGTATGCCCTTCCATGGTCACATTCCATTTATAAACCCCATTTCATCAAATCATAGCAATACCTACAAAATCAACCTCATTGAGTTACAAACAATATATTTTCCCTTGCTTATTTTCCATAGTCTTCACATTTGTGGATTGATATCTAGAGCCATTCATTTTATTACTATACCTCTTCTTGGATATTGTTTCCTGTGAATTACAGGTCCTCTCCATTGATAGTCTTTTTCTTATGTTATACTTGCTATCAATTCTATTATAACTGTTGGTGGATAAGATGCAAGATGTCCTTTCTCTCCCTCCATTTTAAATTTAAAACTCTTTTGTTCAACTCCATAAGTATCCTGGAAAATATACTTTTTTTAGCAGCTCTGATTAGATTCCACACTGTCTATTCAGGCTTTAAATCTTTGATGACCCATGTCTTTTAAGACATTATTAAAAATAATAGCTTACCTGTCAATGTAAGTTATTACCATTAAGCTATTAATATTACTACACAATACTATGAAATGAAAATTGCTCTTCTGAGAGTTGACCCTGGGGCCCTGAAAGATCCTTTTTCATCAAAGATTCATTTATGTTCAGCAGTCTGCTCTTACAAAGGTAAGAAAGGACTAATACATTATAGACAGATTTTCAATAACAAAAGAAATGTAAGTTGGGGATTGTCTGTAATTCTTTTGAATTCCTTCTGAAAGCTTTGAATACAATATTCATTTAATAGAGAGAGAGAATAGAACTTCAGAGCCAGATGGGATCTTATCCTCTTGCTTACCTAATATTATAGACAAAGAATGAGATGGAAAGGTTAAGTGACATGACCGGTTCATGCAGCTTTAGTGGCAGTCAGAACTAAAAACTACATCTTGCTTCTCCTACTTTATCCATTATATCACACTATGGCACACAAAAGGATGGGACCATCCTTAAAGGTGCCAAGTTAGGGTGATATTGAGGAGAGAAAGAGGATGGGAAGATGTTAAGAGCTATAAAGGACCATAAAAGATTATAAAATCACAAATGATTTGAACTAAAAAGAGAACTTAGACATCATCTAGACTATGAAGAGATGAGGAAACCAAGGCATAGAGAAATGAAGTTACCCATTCACTAGTAGGATGCTTCTTGTACCCTTCTTCATCTCTGAAAATGTTGTTGTGTGAATGTAAAGGAATCCAGAATACTATAAACCCCTAGGGTTTTTCCCCTTTAAATTTAGAAGTATTGTATCTTTGACATTATGTTTGCCTCTTATTTAAGGAAGAAAAGACAACATATTGGAGGGAAATAGAAACTCAAGTAGCAACTGACTAATGGTCTTCCAGCTCTTGGAGAGCAATTATCTAGACTTTTGACTAGTTTTTCTCTTCATTGATATGTGGAAATGACCTGAAAAAAGAATACAAGTTCAGTAAAATGTGACATGAAATCAACTTGAATATAAAAGGGATTCAACTCTGGCATATATTTGCAAAAGAAATATCATTTCTTTATCATTCAAGATCCTTTTAAAATAAATTAACCTATTATATCTCTTCGAATCTTCTTCGACAAGATTACATGGAATAATTTTTCACTAATTAGTCAGAGAGAGGTGTCCTAGACTCAAAGGATAACTCGAAGGGGTTTGACCTCAGCTAAAACCGATCATTCCCAAATGGGGAACTGTAATTACAATTCTGTCCTCATTCAGTCTTGAGTGACAACTCAAGTGGTATTCACATTTCTAGCATCAAGAGATGGGCCACTTAACCTACTGGGGTCCTTTCTAGCTCTTTGATTCTGATTTTATATATACAGAATGCCAAGTTTGTGCATCATGGCAGCTAGATGCCCCAGTGGATAGAGAACTGGACTTGAAAACAGGAACTCATCTTCATAGGTTCAAATCTGGCCTCATACACTTACTAGCTGTGAGACCCTGGACAAATCACTTAACTCTGTGGATTTGTTTATCTTCATCTGTAAAATGATCTGGAGAAGGAAAGAGCAAACCAGTTCAGTCTCTTTGCCAAGAAAACCCCAAACGGTGTTAGGAAGAGTTGGACCTGACTGAACAACAACAACAAATTGTGCATGATACAAGATGCATGATTTTCTGTTCTTTCATGTTCTTAGAATTTCCTTCTAACTGAGTTGCTTTTGTTAGCATGATGGAATCATTTCTCCCATGTTCACTAATTCCCCCTTCAAATGAGTAAATAGGATTCAATTTGATTGCATTATCCATTTACTTCAAATTAAAGACTAGGTGCAGGTGCTTAACTATTTGATAGGTTGTGATACAATTTCTGATATGGGCCTATTCATTTCTCTCTCTCTCTCTTTTTTTTTAATTAAAATGAACCATGACCTTTTTGTTTCCTAGTGAGTGATGGATGTTGATATCTGTCTGTATTATTTATTTGTGAAATATTTGTGGTTCTGAGTCATTGGTGTTAGCCTTGATAACACAAGGTACTTCAAAGCCTGATATTTGAGGGCTTTTTTATTTGCATTGTTCTTCTGGACTTCCACAAAAGTCCTACTTAGAAGTCTTATCATTGCTTGGGAATGAACCTAAATTCTTGAAGTTTTGCTAGTGAAATAGAAGCTCCAGCAGGCCCCCAAAATCAGAAAGATAAGAGGTAGCAAAGTGGTTCTTTAGATAGAGAGCCAAACCTGGAGATGGCAGGTCCTGGGTTCAGATCTGACCTCGGACACTTCCTAGCTGTGCACCCCTGGGTAAGGCACTTAATCCCCATTGCCTAGACTTTATCGTTCTCCTGCCTTAGAACTAATACACACTATTGATTATTGATTCTAAGAAAGAAAGTTCCAAAAAAAAAAAAAAGACAGACAGACTACAGTCTTTGAGTATAGTTCAAGGAGATATCTTCTTTGGAAGGATTAGCCTCAATAAATTCAGGGGGATCATCACCAGATTGTGTTCCAGAGTGGTGAAGTTAAGAGATATGGGAATATATATTTATACTAACATATATAATGTATATATAGCATCTATTAAGACTTGATCATCATTAATCCCCAAATGTTGATATGTTGTGTGGGGAGGCAATAGTTATGATTATTCCAGCCTCCATTTCACTTCAACACAAATGCTTTTAATTCTACAAATCAAGGCTTACCCTGAGAATAAACCAAACCCACAAATGATGTACATCTGAACAAACCTCTTATGGACTAATGAGGATTTGATCTGGACATACCTTTAAACTACTCCTACTCTCTTATGATCATGTTTTCCACTCATAAGCTGTCTGTCTTTCTTCTCAGAAATTTCCAGAGACCAAAAGTGTTGTCATTGGTGCTGGCATTTTGACAGGAATGCTGAACCTGGTATCAGATAGATTCCTAAGCTTGACTCTGACGTCAGACACTTATTAGTTGTGTGACCCTGGGCAAATCACTTAACTCTATTGGCCTCATTTTCCTCATCTGTATAATGTGTTGGAGAAGGGAAATGGCAAACCATTCCAGTATCTTTGCCAAGAAAACCCCAAATGAGATCACAAAGAGTTGGACACAACTGAAATAACTGGACAACAGCAGCAATAAATAAATTACAAATTAATGACTAAATATATACATGGAGTAAATGAAATTATGTCCATATAGAGATTTGTGCCTTTAATTAAAATCTTAATTACATACTTTTCTCATTATTCCAAGAAATTATTGAGATAACAGAGTCCCTTTGCCTTCTCAGTTATATAATTTGGCATTATTATATAAAAACAAACCTTCACTAAAATCTTACTTTGTGTCTTATCATGGGTATGGAGGTGACCCTGGGCTGTCAAAGACCAGGGGCAGTTTTTGGCAAGCCTGCCAGACTGGATGGCTTTCAAGTATTGGCCTGATCTGTTGTCTGTTGTGTAAAGACCAGCCTAGCTAAGTTTATCTAGGTGACAAATTATATTTGGCCATAGCAACTTGGGAAGGAATGACTGCAATCTGAATTGATGCAGGAAGTACCCACACTGTGGAAGTTTGAGAACTTTGGAAGTATTGAAATAAGCATGTCAACTAAATTCTGAAATTAAGAATTTTGTCTTGTAACTGATGACTGTTTTGAGACTATCTAGGCGATAATGTCTATGTTTCCAAAATTAGATGGCGATTTTAACTGTTTCCAAAGGAAAGATTGTCCCACCTATAAGTTCATAGCCTCATAGACTTTAGAGCTGGCAGGGGAACCTTAAAGGTCTTCAAAACCCACTTTCTTATTTTACAGATGAAGAACATAAGACCCAGAGAACTTAAGTCATTTGCCCAGTTACAAAAGTAGTAAATACAAGAACTGGAATTCCAACTCAGTTCTTCTGACTGAGGATTCTATGTCTATTTCATAATACTATACTTCCTCTCTCACAAGGGTAAAAATTATGACTACATTAAAGAAACTAGTATAACACCTAAAAAAATAATATCACAGACTCACAGAGTTGGAGTTGGAAGGGATTGTAGAGATCATTGAGTCTAACCCTCTCATTTTATAGATGAGGAAACTGAGGCTTGGGGAGTTGAAGTGAACTTGCCTAACATCATACAGATAGTGTCTAAGGTAGGATTTAAACCCAGATTCTCCTGACTCTAAGCATAGTACTCTTTCCACTACAAATTGCTGCCTCTTTCATACATATTATAATCATATTGCAGTAGGTTGATCTTTTTTTAGGCATTGGCATTCATTGGATTCCTTTGGTTGGTTAAACATTAGTTCTATTTATTCAGTCTTTAGGCAGAAACTTTTGTGTTGCCTTGCTTGTTTGTTTGAAGTTTCTAACTTATGGAACTGGGGGAAATAAAGCCCTTTTGAATCCCTTTAAGACATCTGGTTTCACATAAAGAGCTAACATCATTCAAATAATATTTCTATGGTATAATGAAAATCACAAGAATTACCAGAAACTTTGGCTTGTTGATACAATTTCTGAGTCACATTAAGGTTTCTGTTTGTAGTTTACTTTGATATAGAGTGGTATGCATTAAAAAAGTGTAAAAAATGGGGCTATCAGTTGTTTTATTACTATGTTTTTAGTTATAGAAACCTGTTTCTGAGTTCTCTGAAAAATAATAGATTATCCCCAGTCAGTCGATTGGGGTGGGGGTAGGGGGTTCCCTCTTCATGCCCTACCTGACTGCATCTCCTTCCCCACTTTTTTCCTTATTGCATGAAAAATAATTTACCTGGATGTGTACAACATGGTAGTGGGTTGAGAATCTCTCAAAAGCTTTCCAAGTCTGTTCTCCATCTGTCATGGTGGGTACCACTAAACAACAAACATAAGCAGTAAAACTTTGGAGGAGGCAATGAAAGGAGCCAGCATCTCTAAATCAATTGGTGGTATATGCAAATCATGTTTTCAAATATTTACAGATTCTCAGAGGGAATTACATCACTGTTTATAACTATTTTGATTGTTTTTTATGACTAAAGCAAAATGGAGCCAAACGATGTAATTCCTAAGAGCCTCCAAGCATATGTTTACAAACCTCCCAAGAGGGAAATCTGGGGCATAATAGCAAAACTGCTCCCTCTAATAAATTTTGCATTAACAACATGGTAGGGGAATTATTAACATGATGGTGGGTGGTGGTTGTTTATATAGCAAAGAATGCAATCTTTCTTCATTTTGAAAATCTTGATTGTTAAAGACCCAGAATCTATGAAGATGTGAAAAAAATGTTGAGGCAGAATGGGTAGATTTGTGCCACAGGAATTTAAGTGTAGTATTTAGATTGAATTTCATTTTAGCCAGTTGTTTTGTCTGGAGAACACATTAGATAATGCATATGGAAACAAGTCTCATGTAACTGATCTGTCAGATTTCTTCTTGAATATGAAAACTGCAATGAGTTTATAATATAAATCAATGGTGTCAAACTCAAATAGAAATTGGAATCAATAAATTGTGATTAAGGATCTCTACAACTGCATATTGACTTAGAAATCCACATATTAACATTTTACATGTTCTATTATAGTTTTGCTTAGTTAAATGTTTCTCAGTTACTTTTAATCTGGTTCAGGCCACAGTTGGGAGAGGTGAATGCCACCATGTTGCTTTGTGTCTGACACCTCTGTTGCCTTTTCATTTTCTTTCCTTATTAGGAGAACAAAAGAAAGCCAGGAAAATGGGGCTTTAGTCCAACTTGTGGAGGGAGTATATTTTCTCTGTAGGATACTTCTAGCCATTTATTGATTCTTGGGTCATGATAGAGTAAGAAGGAATAGTACCAACAAATGTCTCTTCTTTTCTTTCTGTCACCTCACACCTTTCCTCAGTCATTTTTTTTAATCTACCATTTTCTTGTGTTCCAAGCCACACTTTCTTCAATAGCAGGACCCACAACTCTAAAATCCAATCCTTAAATGAGGTTTGTGGTACAATTGTATCTTCATCACAAACCCTTTAGTAAGAAATACTAAAAAGTATGATCACCACTTAGATCGAAGTGGGGCACACCCTTACACACAAAAAAAACTTCTCAAACCTCTAGCCCTCAAAAATAGAAAAACAATTGTTTTATAATCCTGCCCTCTGTGAGCTAAAATGTATACCTCAGTCTTGTCTTTGGAGAGGCAAAAGGGAAGGAGTAAAGGCCTCAGGTTCAAGCAGTAGAATCATGATTCCTATTTGAACACGTGAACAGTTTGCCTTATTGGCAGCTCTCCTGGGTGCCCTGCCCAAGTCTTTTTCCTTTGATGCTTCTTCCCCAGACATAGCAGACCAGTAATACTTTAGAGAACTGCCCCACTCTGTGGGCTTCTCCTTAAACTGATCAGATTTCTTAGATGGATGCAGAGAATTCACACAAGAGAATGAGCATTCAGAACACCACAAGACCATCATGGCTATGTCACTGTGATGAAGCACCATTGTCCTTCTCTCACACATTTATGTGCTATTCTTCACTCTGCCCAGCAGAATAGTGTTAGCCATCTTCCACTATGAGTAGTCCTATCCTCTTCATAACATGGTTGATTGCCAGCCTCTTGGATGGGATTCTTTAACTGTGTCTTTAACTGGAGTCAGCACCAGTGCACTGCTGCCTGCTTTTCCTATTTGGGAACCACCTCTTACCTTCTTGGTGATGACATCTATAGGAAAATTCCAACATTAAATATAGAAAAAGCTTTGTGTGCTGTTTCCCACCGTGAGATACAAGGATATCACTTGCATGCTTGCTTGCTGCTAATACCTCTAGGACAAAAACTCAGGAAATGGGAGAAAGTCTAAAATACTTATTTTCCAGAGTGGGATACAAGGAGATCATCCTTTGGAGGTCTCCAGGGCCAAAAAGTATCCCTTATGTTTTATTTCATACATATCAATGCAAAAATTGAACTTAATAGGCTTGACCCATCAATCAATCAATTAATAAGAATGTATTAAATCCCAAAAGAGATAATTTATTAAATCCAAAAAGTGATAAAAGATGCCACATCCTTTGGTGGGGCATAATGTGGAGGGAGGGATATATTTATAAATATTTACACAATTGAAGAAGGTTGTTTAAAATGACAAGTAATATAGGTTAAAAGGAGTAGATGCTGGGGAAAAGAATAGTATAGGACATAGGGATTATTTTGTGGATGGGAATGAAAGGAGAACAAGTTAGAGCATTGAGGATATTATTTTTTTAAAAAATTTTTAAGGATGGAAGGCCATGAGTGTAAAAGGAACTGATTTATCAAAGTTGAAATTAATAAGATGCTGGAGAGATTCTTAACAAAAATATGGGGAAGTTAATCTCTTTAGGCATACATATATAAAGAGAATGCTTCATTCCCCCCCCCCCTCTCTTTGTTTCTACAGAATTATTCCCATTGAACAAACTCTACGGACAACAGCCCTGACAAATGCCTGTGCAGACCATTTTGACCAACGAGTGGTTTTTCTAGAACATGTTGTGGTTCGACTTTCTATCTCACACCCACGGCGAGGAGACCTTCAGATTCACCTGATTTCTCCCTCAGGAACCAAGTCTCAACTTTTGGCAAGGAGGTAAAAATTCAAGCTGTGCTTGAGAGGTGTGTGGTATCAGTCAGTATTTACAGCTGCAGATGACACTAGTCAGTTTTGAGTACAGAATGTCCCTAAAAGAACTCTCACTTAGAACAAAAAGAGTAAAACCTGCTCCACATGATTTCCGGTCTATCAGTTTCTCTCTCATTTTTGTTGTTGTTGTTGTTCCCAAGCAACTACAAGTGTAGTGTGTAGGGTTTGTTTGTTTGTTTTTTATAACAACATAGAGCAGTGGATAGAGTGCCAAGCCTGAAGTTAGGTAAAATCATCTTCCTGAGTTCAAATATGACCTCAAATACTTACTAGCTGGGTACCCCTGGGCAAATTACTTAACATTCTCCCTCATTTTCCTCATCTGTAAAATGATCTGAAGAAGGGACATGGCAAACCACTCTAATATCTTTGTCAAGAAAACCCCAAATGGGATTACACAGAGTCAGATACAATTGAAGGACTGAACAACAACAAAAAAGTTTCAAGTATCTATATCTGTTTTGATATATGTATCCATATATTTGTATGTATGCATAAGCATCCATGAATACTAGATAGATAGATAGATAGATAGATAGATAGATAGATAGATAGATAGATAGATAGATAGAAAGAAAGAAAATGTCATCTATTTTTTTAAAGTCCTGGAGACAAACTATTTTTTATTCTTCCTTGGAAAACATTCAATGCAAAAAAAGAAGGGAATATGTTTAGTGGAAAACGTTGTAGAATAGTCTTTATGAATTTAATTGCACGTGAGATATGCTTTAGAGTGATTTTTAGCCATATATTCTTTTGGAATTTTAATTGAAGACCTCCATAGTCACATTTTATTTCTCTTCTTTTCCAGCATTTAATTGAATTTTAGAGCTTGAATGTACTGGAAAGATTTGTTTTGGAGACTGTTTGTTTTGGGGGTGAGAGGCCAGGTCTGTACAGAAGGCTTAACAGCACTGGATGTTAGCATAACCCATGAGAAATTTCCCATATTTAGGACTCAAAGTAAGTCTTTGAGTGCTTTAGCTAAAGCTAGATGTAGGTTAGTTTAGAAACTATTGAGTCATCTCTGAAATTTAGAAAAACTGGGAAGGTTTTGTTGCAACTGTATGATATGCAAATAATTGGAAATGAATTCACTTTGGCAGATGTTTAGGTTGGGCAGAAGAGGGAAAGATAAGCACTGAGAAAGTTTTCTTTCTCTTTTAATGAGGACAAAGTAATGGAGGAGGAGGAGAGGAAAGGCAAAGGGGGAAGAGAAGTAGGTTAGGATAAAGGAGGCAGGATGGAGGAGTCCTGAGAGACAAGTACTACATGTAACAGTGGATATTGTACTTATTTTGGAATCAAAAGACTTGAGTTCAAATGCCACCTATGATGCTGATTTTACCTGTGTAACTTTGGACAAACCATTTAATCTCTGAGGGCCTTTTACAGGGCCTCAATCCTATAAAATGAGGGATTTGGACTACATGGGATTTGAGGTCTCTTCCAGCTCTAAATATATGATTGATCTTCCGAGAGGAAAGAAGAGATACAAAATATGAACAAGAATGATCAGAGGCATGCTCTAGACTTTGTGCCCATTCAAAAAGTAGAATGTTGAATTGTTACCAAGAGAAAAAATAAGAATGATGCTTTCTTTTGCTCTTCTTACATATACTACCACTCCACCCTAACCCACCTCAGCTTTGCTTTTCTGCTACATTAATTAATATAATTGTTTTCTAGAAATAAATTTAATTCATACTGAGAATCTTGGAGAACCTATTCCTTTGGAGAATACTAGCCTTAGTATTAAAGCTAATAATACTAGTCACTTTTCTACAAAAATAATGCCCTCTGCAAATACAGATTAGGTTCTTTAAAAAAATAAAAAACCTTACCTTCCATCTTGGAATCAATACTGTGTATTGGTTCCAAGGCAGAAGAGTGGTAAGGGCTAGGCAATGGGGGTTCAGTGACTTGCCCAGGGTCACACAGCTGGGAAGTCTCTGAGGCCAGATTTGAACCTAGGACCTCCCATCTCTAGGCCTGACTCTCAATCCACTGCTCAGTGCCCCCCAGATTAGGTTTTTGACAGATAGTCCGGTATGTGACCTGAGATGTTTTTCCAGAGGTGTCAATGTTAATGCCTTAGCTAATCTATTCAACATTTATTCTTTAAGCCATATCTCTCTCTCTCTCTCTCTCTCTCTCTCTCTCTCTCTCTCTCTCTCTCTCTCTCTCTCTCTCTTCTCTTCTCTTCTCTTCTCTTCTCTTCTCTTCTCTTCTCTTTCTCTCTCTCTCTTCTCTCTCTCTCTCTCTCTCTCTCTCTCTCTCTCTCTCTCTCTCTCTCACACACACACACACACACACACACACACACACGCATGCACAATTGCAAAACAGCTAAATCCACTTAGGAATGGATATTGTGGTCCTAGCATGGAGTTTTTGTTAGAATATTCCTATGTACTTAATGGAGGGCACATCCATAACCTTTGGCTTCATTAGTTCTGTGAGCAAGCCAAATAAGTTAACCAGCCATGGCATTCTAGAATAATGAGGCCATTCCTAGAGGAAAGTTCCATTATACTACCTCTGACTTCAAGATTTCTATACAAAATTCAGTGTATGTTCTTAATATACAATGCTATCCAATCTTCCCAACATACACATGCACAAATTATCCTGTTTCTTTTCAATAAATGTTATCCTTCCAGAGTCTCAGTCTAGTCTTGGTTGTTAATCCCACAAAATCTCAGTGATTCTTATGATTTCAAAGTGATTTCCTTCTTTAAGGATCTCTGATTTATCTTGCTTGTTTCCTGGAGTAATTTCATGTGTAAATATCACTGAAACCATAGGTTTCCATAAGTTCTCCTTTTTTAAGTGTCTCCTGTTAACTTGAGTTTCTCAATTTCTTTTCTTTCCACATTTGAGCTACTTTCTGTGGTATTTCAATTGGAGGATCTATGTAGAGAATCTTCTCTCCTTTCCTTTACCTTTAAAAGCCCTTTTGATTAGATTGGTAAGATTCTAGGTGAGTGCATTCATTTGGAGTAGCTCTTATTAGTAACACCTATCCCTAACTAGGAAACAGCTATTTCTGTATCTTGAGCCCTGGTCCAGAAATTGAAACTCCTTTTCATCTTCTTAGGCAACTAGCTGCTCATTTCCTAAATCTGATTCTCTTACCTTTGTCCCTTGCTTTCAGTGATAAACAGTGAAGAAAGCAGCATCTATGCCTGCATAGTCTTCATATTTTTATGCAAAGCATGTCAAAAAATCAACATATCCAAAACTTTGTCTTCCAGTCACTCATGTTCACAAACTGGATTGTCACACCAAAATTTCTGACCAATCCGTAATAAAACCTCTGTGGTAGAACTCTGAGTCAATAACCATTTATTAAAAGAACCTGATCCTTTTTAATGAATGAGACCTTATTATCTGAGAAGCCCCCTTGTGCTCTAGTACAGATTTTATAATCCTCAAGTCCCAGACAGTCCAGATGGTGAACCAGAGAATACAAATTCCGAATGGTGGCCACGTGCGTGGTCTCAAGCAATGGATAGGCAGATCTTTACCCACACCCTAGCAACCGGCAGAAGTTGGGCAATCATCCAGCAAGCAGAATCCCACCCAATGTTGGGCAATCAAGGGAAATGACAAAAGGATCAGAGGGCACCTAAAATAGCTTGGGGGAGATGGTAAGGGTCATCTCTGCTCACTGGATGTGCATCCATCATTGATTAAGGGATCATAAGATGGGCAAAAGAATGTTTATCTCCCCAAGTTGTATGAAGAGGAAATGTCAGAGGGCAAAGGTCTAGAGGTCAGGATGATGCCTTTCCTCAAGTTGTCATTTCCTCATTATGAGTAGAGGTCCTCTGGCTTGGACATTTTTGTGGTTAAGTAAGTGTACTCGTGGCTCTTAATATACAGTCCTACACCTGCTCCTTATGGCCTAAAAAAGCATAATATAAGAAAGAATCCTTTTAATCTGATGTGAATATAAGGTGGATCAATATCTATATAATCAGTCTTGATTGACTACATATGAATGTGGATATATTGAGCAATCATTTATGTGATCACACTGTTTAGTTTACTTCCAAAATAGTAGTACTCAAGAGAGAGAAAACTATGGATCAATCAATCATTTTTCACAGGATGTCATCCTTAATTTGATTCCTCATTTTCACTGACCCATATATCGAATCAGTTGCCAAATCTTGTCATTTCTTTAATTCCACTCACTTCTCCTTCACATATCCCATTACTCGTCATCTTGTGCTAAGACTATTGCATTAACTCTTTGGTCTCCCTATCTCAAATCTCTCTACATTCCAATCCAAGATCCACATAGCTATCAAAGTACTTTTCCTAAAGCCCAAATCTGAACATGTTACTCTCTTCTACTCAGTAAACTCCAGTGGATCTCTAATCAAGGATCAATTATAAACCTCTATTTGGCATTTAAAAACCCTTTACAATCTGGCCACAAACTACATTTCCAACTTTGTTACAAATTATTTATTTTTCATACATATATAGTCCAGCCATACTGGCCTTCTTGATGTTTCTCATGCATGAATCTCAGCTGCCCTCCATCTAGAATTCAATTCTTTTTCTCTTCTATCTCTTATAGTTTCCTTTAAGACTCAGCTCAAGTGCCAATATCAAAGGAAACCTTTCCTTATGCCCCCAGCTTGTTCTGTATTCCCTTGAAAATTACCTTGTAACCATTATATATATATATATATATATATATATATATATATATTTATCTAGGTACTTGTCTTGTCCATCTTGATTGCTCCATAAAAGAAAGAGTAGTTTCATTTTTGTCTTTTTATCCCCAGGGCCTATAATAATGCCTGGCATATAGTAGATACTTAACAAATGCTTAATGATTGATTAAGTTATTAATTAATAATCTTTGGCAATGCTTTCCAGATTCTGGCAGTATCTTAGGTGCCTATATGAATTACAAGAAGTAGGCAGTTTTTATCCATTTTGATTAGTCTTGAGAGATTTTCTGTTACATTTTAGATATGCACTCTGAGAAAGTAATAGAGCCCTCTCTTATTATTGTTAAGGAGGTTAACAAATAACCAGTAGCTGCCTCAAGACTCCTTAGCTGGCAAGTCACCCACCACCAATCATCACCTTTCTTCTCTTCTTCTTCTGACCCTTCCTGGATAACCTTCATCTGTGATCTACTTTATCATTTCTCGGAGGTGAAACAACTGCTATTTAATCTTTCTTGGCTTCAGTTTCTTTATTCATAAACTGAAGTGGTTGGAGTAAGATGATACTCGAGCTTCCTAAATTTTATACTCCTTGACAATCCAGGACTTCAAAGGTCTATGACTTCTTCAGTATGGGTACTCCCTCCATAAACAATAAAACTTTTCTATCATCGAATAGATGACCTTTGAGAATTGCCATAGATTTCTTTAAAATTCCCACCCTATATTCTCTGAGTTGATACTGAATCTAAGACTTTGAGTCAGAAAGGAAAGAGAACTATAGATAGACACTAACCTAAAAGCAGATGCTAATATTGTTGTTGTCCAGTCAGGTCTGACTTTTCATGACCCCATTTCTTTCTCCAGCTCATCTTATAGATGAGAAAACTGAAGCAACAGGCTCGAGTGACTTGCCCAAGTTCACCCAGTTAGTGAGGGTCTGAGTTCATATCATGAACTCTATTCACTTTACCACCTAGCTCTCCAATAAATAACAATATAACCTAGGCCAAAGGGTGACCCATCTACATAGTACCCTTCTTAGTGATAAATAAAAAAAATAATCTTTCTAGCTTTCCTTTGCTTTTTTATCTTCTCTCTTTTCCTGTTTTCATTTCTTCCTATTTAACCTTTAGTTTCCCATTCTGATTCCTGTCCTTGAGGCAGTTATGATTTTTTTAAAAGAGGAATTGTATATTCTCAGTTTTATTTTAAAATAATTTATTTACTGGGGACTACCACCTATATTTGTAGCACTGTAATAAATGTCTAGGCATTTTTAAAAATGATCTGAGATTGTTGATCAGTGTCTTCTGAATTTGGGGAAGAATTTTTTTCCCAAGGCAGATAGGATAATGCAAAAAAAAAATCATCCTGGATTAATTACCCTCTCCTTTCTTTCATTTATTGCTTCATTCTGCATTTTCTTCAGGCTGCCACTGAAAATAACTTGACAACCCTTTCGGCAAGTTGGCAGTTATAAAGTTTTAAAGATTATTTACTCTTACACATTTCAATTATATTGGAACCAGTTCAGTACTATGCGAAAACAAGAATTCACTATAGCTGTTTCTCAGATGATAGAGAATTAATTACTGTCTTATTCTAAGACAAAAAGTGTACCAGGAATACTATTCTTCTGTTAATGATTTCCCATTTATCCTCTATATAGCATACTTTGTATATATTTGTTTTTACATTTTTTCCTACCATTAGATTGTGAGACCCTTGAAGTTAGGGATTGTTTTTTTTCTCTTTTTGACCGCCAGTATTTAGTATAGTTCCTTGGCACACAGTAGGTACTTAATAAATATTTGTTGACTAATTGATTTTTATTTTCTAATAAAAATTTAAAAGAATACTTTCCTTGAAGGCTTTAAGAATTTAATAATGCTAGTTAAATATATTTAGCATTCTCTGAATATTTTAAATTTTATTTTTCAAAATGGGGTTGGAAAACACCACCATGAAAAAAAGTCATCCTGCCAAGAGTCTGGGATTGTTTCAGCCAGAGAAGACAAGACTAAGAAGTGATTTAGCAGTGATCTTTGAGGAAGTGAAGGTTGTTGTCATACAAAATACTATTCAGGTGCTTTCCATCTCTTTTGAGAATAGGACAGAAAGGCAAAAACTGAGCACATGGTACTTTAAAGTTATATTTCCAGCTGGACTTTGTAGTAAAAATGAAGAAAATTAATTAGTAAACATGTATTAATTGCCTGCACTGTGCTAGGCATTATACTAAGCACTGAGGATACAAAAAAGAGACAAAAGACAGTTCCTATCCACAAGGAGCTTGCCAAAAAAGTTGTCAAATTATGAAATAGATTGAGATGTAAAGAATTTTACAGACTATAAAACTATAAATGTGATCTATTATTATTATCATTGTCAACTCATCTCATTTTTTATGGAATTCAGATAGAAATGGTTGAACATAAATTTAAATTCTGCTTTTTCTTTTATATTCAACATCTTGAAGTCTAAAACAATAGGTTTCTAAGGGTAGTGAGATATAAATTCATTTAAGTTTTATCTTTGGGACAAATCCAGTAGCAGACAGGGCCTCAAGAATAGCATATACCTAATCTTCTTCCCACAGGTTTTAATTATTCCCCATGTCCCTGAAGTATATTTTTTATGCAGTTTGGAAATTGAGTATTCATTGTGGTGTTATCTACTGAAAACATTCCTAAATTTTTTTTTATGGAGCTAAATGATATCCTGGTGGTTGTGGATATTTTTTCTATGGAGATGTTCCAGTTCCAGCATAATTTATTTGTTGAATTCTCAAGGTTATTTTGGAAGTTTATATTTGTAGTACATAGATTTGTAGTTTGTTAGCTGACAAAGAAAATAACCTTCTGGCCTATAATTCTAGCCACTTGATCTTGTCTTTCTAGGTGTCCTGTTATTATTTTTTTTATAACTGTTATCTCATTTTCCTTTTGGTCGGGGAGAACTTCATACTGAAACAATCTGAGTACAAGCCAACATCCTGCTATTGTTCTTTTATACATAATGTTACACAGATTATTGAAGAGGTGGATAAAAAAAGTAAAAAGTTAATTTTTTAAAAGTTTTTATAAGTTCACCTTATATAGACTCATTAAAAGCATCTTAAAGACAATGACAGGAGTTGACAGGACAAGAATAATATGCTCATTGTCCTGTTCCCAAGTGGGCTTTTCTTTTTAAACCCTTAACTTGAGTTGTAGTATCAATTCTAAGACAGAAGAACAACAAGGGTTCAGCAATTGGGGTTAAGCACCTTGCCCAGGGTTATACAGTTTGGAAGTGTCTAGGGCCAGATCTGAACACAGGTCCTCTTGACTCCAGACCTAGCTGTCCCTTCCAAAATGGTTTTAATTTTGTTTTATTAAAGCTCCATTTTTTAAAATGCTTCTTTTCCCACATATTTTGATCATTATGATCATTTGATATGGCAATATCTGTTGTTATTAAATTTTTATGGTTCAACTCAAGAATGATGATGCAATCAGTAATCACAATCACCAGGAAGACTGAACCTTGTGAGCATCACTTGAGCTAGGCCAGTCAAGTCTCTGAATTACATTTGGCATCAGTATTTTGAGTCCCCAGGAGCAAGGGGCCTCTCTCGGTTGTCTAAGGAAGGATGAACCACCCCAGACTGGTATTGGAGCAGGTCAAAACTGCTATGTTGACCAGTAGGGGAATTGCCCATGTGGAGCCCCTGCACGTCCAGCCTGGGAAGGATGGGGAGAACTAGTCTTTAAAGGAAAAAAAAAACTAAATAGATGAGCAAGCAAATAAATAAATGAATGAATAGAAAAAACAACTTAAATAAAGGATCCATCCTTTGTCTAGGCAGTTGTGGGCACCAGATCTGTCTCTAATGACACTCTGCTTCTAATACAGTTTTTTTGCTGAATTCTCCAGAATATTTGGGGGGTTTGTATTTGTAATAAGAGGCTTTGTTGCCTGTTAGTATATAAAAATAGCACGTTTCCAGTGTATAATAGTAACTACCTGATCATATTTCTCTAGGTATCCAATAGATGCTAATTTTTGCATCCTGTTGTACCATTTTGTTGCATATCTTTGTGGATCAATGGTTTGAGTTCCTTAAAGACAAATTCTGTGTCATTTTGAGTATCAATGACCTGATCCTCAAACACTGTCATTAATCCCTCCTTTTTCTGTAAATAAATCTGCATGGCACAACCATTTACTCTGTACATCTTTGTCAAAAATTTTAGGTTGAATAAACACAGATGTCACCTAAGGAGTTATGAACCTTCTGATTCAACTTATATAATTATTATAATAACAATTTTCATAAAATTTAAACTAATATGACTATTGGTAATGTTGATATGGTTGCACTTTACTATTATCATTAAGGAAGTCTATAAAATCTCCATTACATTTTTTAATATGACATTTTTATTTATTGAGATTGTTTACATATAAACTGTAGTGAATTAAGAGGGATGGACTAAATGATTTCTTTCAAGATTCAAGCAGGGCCCTCTCCTGTCATACTTTATGAATGATAAGGCTATATGGCAGAAACCCTTAGTTCAAATCCAGCCCTGCACACTTAGAATAACAGGATCTTCCATCTAAAACTGGAAGGGGCCTTCCGGCCCATCTGTTCCATCCTCTTCATACTACAGATATGGAAACTGAGGCCCAAGTAAGTTAAATGGCTTAACTAAGGTCACATGGATAGTAAGAATCAGAAAAGGGATTTGAACCCAGTTCCTCTGACAGTTGAGCTCCTATATCTCACTTACTATATGGGCATTTCATTTAATCTCCTTAGATCCAAGTTTCTCATCTTTAATATGAGGGTAGAATAGGAATGGACTACATTACCTTTAAGATCTCTTTTAGCTGTAAATCTATGATTATAATTTTCATGTATTATTTAGAATATTTAGAATATAAGTCCATATTCATTTTCCTGTTATGTCTCCTCAATTAAACCATAACTATTTAAAAAATTTTAGTTGTATGTGATTGGAAGGCAAACATTTTGTTAGAAAACATTGTGAAGGCATTTTAAGATATTCTTTCACTTGTTTCCTTAAAAAGAAACAGACAAAATGATATTTAGGAACAAGCTCTAAGTAAAAAAATGAAAGTTTCAGGGTTTAAGAAGGCAATGCTAATTAAGTTGTACTGCTGAAGTTGTATGCAATATGCATCATCTTTCAGAAATGAAACTGGCATAGCTGAGGTCATGAATCTGGAAGCCATATTGTCTTGACTCCCTTGGGAAGAGGAGTCTACATTTATGAAGTAATTAAGGTTAGGAGTATCATCTCCTAACAAATATTTGGAGTATAACCTATTGCTAGGAAAGAAAGCTTATGATCCTCTAAGGCAAAAGGAGGAATCCAATACTACAGGATTAAACTGAACTACACGAACATTTTCTTATCAATTTTAATGGTCATCCTTAGATATCACAAACTGGGATAATAATTCTAACACTATGATTTTGGTGAAGAGATATTTTATTCTTTGGGATTTCAATTCCCCCCCCCCCTTACTGATACTGAATCTCAAATTACAGATTACTTGATCATTCAAATGATGGATTTACAAACTGGGAATTTATGACCGTACATTGCTGGGGAGAAAAAGCTGAAGGAGAATGGACTTTAGAAATCCATGATATACCATCCCAGGTCCGTAATCCAGAGAAACAAGGTAAGTGACTTTTATGAATGGAACAACAATTTTTGTGATTTAAGAAAAAATTTTAACAAAAAAAAAAAGTTATTTCCTTACCTATAATCTTTATTCAGTGATAAATGCTTTTCACATTATTTAGCATGCCTCATTGTATGCTGCAATGGAAAACCTTTTTTTAACTTCTTCTCTTTTTGGGCAGGATAAAAAATTAGAGGTGTATATATTACTCAAAAGTCACTTTTTATTGGATTTTCACAGATGTTTCCCTTTCCTTTTCCATTTTTCTGTGACACATTCTAAAGCAGTGAATCACTTCCAAAGAGAAGGGAAGAGGGTGATTGTTGCCTCTAGACATCCCAAAATTTTAACTTTCCTGTTTTGTTAGCTGTGAAAAAGAAGCAACTGACCTGCTTTATTGCCCCTCTCCCAAAAAAGAACTCACAATTCAAAAGTCACAGTGAATTATTAAAAGAGAATGTCCCACTCCTTAAAAGGACTAAAAAAATTCCATTTGATTATTAACATTTAAGGTCACTCTGTTATCACTGACATTCAGTAATTTATTTCTTGTGTTACTGAATATCTAATGTAATCCAGTGTTGCCTGATCAATTGTTTAGACCTTTGGTTTATGAGTTATGGGAAAGAATGTGAAAACTGGTGCTATTTCAATTGATTTCTTCTTATTTGTACATCTGATTAGTGCAACTTGTGTATTCATTGCGTCTCCTTTCCCTTGCTCCTGTTGCTATAGACCAGGTTCATCTTAGCATGGTCTATCACAGATCTCTTTGGTTCATGCCCTCACCCAGGGTTTCTGCTGAGAACACCAAATAAAAAACAAGTCTTATTGAATCAAACAGAAAAAGCACAAGACCTCCCTTTCTTCCCGGAACATTTTACAGACACTTTAGTGGGTCACTGTGCTGAGGCTAATTCATATGTGAACAAAGAACTCGGGATTCCTAGGGAGTCAAACACTCATCTTCTGGTGGATCCTAATCAACCTTGAGACTCATTTAGTTCACATCACTAATAATACAAACTAAGAGATAGATTTCCATTACTTCTCCACTTCGTGCCTCCTTTCTATTCTAATCCTGTTTTCCTTTCTTTTCTATGTAGGCAGTACAGCCTGGAAGCTTCTATCCATGTCCTAGGGAGGCGAGGTGTTTCAATCTCCTCTCCAACCTTCTATAACCCAGAATCTATCTCCTTGTCTCTGCATTTTCATTTGTAAATGCTTCCTTCAGTCCTCAGGGACCACATGGAGGCACTAGGCTTTTTCTAGGTCCTAGTGTGTATCTCTATTGCCAATTCCTCTATTATTTACATCTCTTGAATCCCATGGCCCAAGATACCCCAGAAATCCAGGCTAGCAAGGACCACAAAGAAATCATTTGGTCTTTGACTTGTTTAGAAATGTAACATGTCAGCCAATAAGTATTTATTAAGTGCTTACTATGTATCAGGCATTGTGCTACATGTTGAGAATACAAATACAAAGAGAAAGAAAGACAAACCCTGCTCTCTAGGAGCTTCTATTCTAATAAGGGAAGATAATGTATAAAAAGAAGCTAAAAGTTGAGGGGCGGGATGTAAGAAAGGAGTACAGACTGTAGAAGAATGAGGCACAGCTAACTGAGTCCCTTCAAAGTTCTAGGAAGAGTCCACCTTAGAGGAGAAGCTTTGGGTTTAGAGGGTCCTTCCACTGTGAATTCCAGTGTTGCAATGAGACTTTAGGATGAAGCCTCTACCATGCTAGGATGGGAGATGAAATTATAATTGAGATGACAAGAACATTTGGCCTCAAATCTTCCTTCAGATAGTTTACTAACTTAGTGACTGAGCAAGTCAGAAAGCAATTTCATATACATATGTGTATATATGTGTGTGTGTGTGTGTGTGTGTGTGTGTGTGTGTGTGTGTTTGCCTTCTATCTTGAGATAGATTATAAATTTCTTGAGAACTTTGTATCCCACATAGTACCTAGCATATGCTGGATATAAAAAGTGTGAATAAAGATTTGAATAATTTGATGCCAAACACATAACCTACAGCCCAAATCTGGCTCACTTTAAATTACCACTCAGGATTAATAACAGATTTTTTTTTTAGAAACACTTCCTTCTAAGAGCTATACTATAATTCAATTTACACACTTTTTAAAAAACTCAACCTAACCTTTTCCAAAGAAAGCTATTCATCCCATTATTAATTTTAATTTGGAATCCTGTCTTTTAATGATAGGGTAGAAATTAGAGACACACTTTTTCTTTTGAATGACCAGAATCTTTTCTACTTATTTGGCCCTATTTTTCCTAGCATATGTGTGATATTTAGACAAATGTGTATATGTGTGATTACTGTGTGTCAAATATTGTGCTAAATGTTGAGAATACAAATACAAGAAGAAAAAGGATTGTTCCCATCCACAATGAGCTCATATTTTAACAAGGAAAGACAAAATATAAAAGAAAGCTGGAAAGAAAGAGGATGGGGATTAGTAAGAAAGAAATACTGCCTGTAGAGGAATGTCTCATAGCTGGCAGGAGTATCCTCCTTAAGTTGGTTCAGGAGGGGTCCTCCAATCAGAAAGAGAGGCTCTGGGGCAGAGGGCACTTCCAGTGTGTAAATTCAAGTATTGCAGTGAGAGTTCAGAATGAAACCTTGGCCATATATGTATACATGTGAATATGTATATCTCTGTATATCTCTATCTAGATATAGCTATACTAATAGTCATTGTGTATTCACTAAGGACTCCATTAGTAAGTCTCTCCTTTCTTACAGTAACAAATGAAGTGTAGCCAGGATGACAGCCCCGTTGTTTCTAGGAGCAAATCAACATAAATTCCCTCATAACTAAATTCTCTTTCTTGTCAGAGAAAATGAAGATAAAGGAGGCTTAAAATCACTATCTTCACACTTTCAGAAACTGTCATGACTTTTACAATAGGATTCTTTTTTCACATTTGCATGGAGACATGAATTAACATTCATGAGAGTATAATATTCTGTTCTGTAGAATTAAATTATATTTCACTTAGAAAGCTTTTATTGACCACCTACTGTGTGCCAGACAATTTGCTAAATAGTCCTGGGTATAAAGATATATCACATGCTCCAAGCCTTTGAGGAATGGAAAATTTCACTCTCCCTTCTCTGGAAGGCACAGATATTGACATTGAGAGCCTGCATTTCAAATGGATCTAGAAAATAAGAGATATTTGTTTATTTTATGAATGGCAAAAGATAGAAAGCCTTTTGTGAGACCCTTGAATTTAAATCTATGTCCTTTAAGTGTACCAAAATTACAGTCAACCAATCTTGAGGGAACTAAATATACCAAATTATTATGTAGCCATTAAAAGCACCAGTCAGGTCATGGATAGATTCTTGGATATCACCCAATGTGATTCATATATAAGACCTTTATATAGACTACCTTTTAATGTGGTCCAGTTGCATTGACCCAGTTATGTACTATTACATCACTACTAATGTAGAACCATCATTTTTTGTAAATGCATGGTAGAGTATTGATTGCCCTTATATATAATGCTGCTCTTACTTCTACGTCCTATGATTTGTATAATTTAGGAAAATAACCAATTTCACCTTAAAATTTTTATTATTGCTTCAAACTTTTGTTACTGTGCTCACATTTATAATGTAAAGCAGAAAGATTATAAGTAAAATGCCATTCAATTACAGGTGAATGTTTCAACATGTTAGTAGATGTGCAATACAAAAAAAGGTAGGGACTAATTCCCCTTTTTTTAACCATTAGTCTCCAGATTTGGAATGGGAACACAGAGAAATTATGCACCAAATTGTATGCCAAAAGAAATAAATGGAAAAAAGCTCAGTGAGGAAAAGTTAGAGTTAGAGTTATTTTGTCCAAATCAGTGGCTCTCTAGTAATTGCTAAATTATCTTTTATAATAATATAATTTTTTTAAAAGACAGTGGCTACATTTTTGCTTCTGGCCTGAATAATATCCTATATTATTATCACATCAAAAGAAATGCCAATTTTTAAAATTGATTTTGATGTGTTTTCACAATTGGTGATTGATGGAGCCTTTTCTGTTTCCTAAATGGCCCATAGACTGTAAAAGTTGGGAAACCACTAGGACAGTAAATAACCAGTTGAAGAATTCTTTACTGTCTATAACTCTTTGAAGGATTAATTATTGGAAAGATCTACTAGGCAGTTTCATACAGTTGAAGAACAATTAATTAGGACTTAGTAGGTTCTTATTATTCTACCATTAATTTGATATATGAATTTGGAATACCATAAAAATTCTGATACCTTAGTATCAGTATAGAATTGATACCCAATTCTCCAAGTATTAGTCTGGTAATAATAAACTATGTCTTATTGTCCAAAGTCCAGTCTAGTTCAGTTGGAGGAAAAGCCCATCATCATCAGGAGGTCAGCCACAAAATGATTAATGGGTCACCAAGTGATCCATGAGATAGGCAAAATTCAAAGTGGTCTTTAATCTTGGCACCTTACTCTTCTGCTTACACTGTGACATTGTTGAGTAAAAGAAAAAGGCTAAGAGGGTTCTTAAGAACCAAACAGTAATTCTTTGACTAAATATAAATACTCATTTAACTGTTGGAGCTAGCATGTGATCTTTGTTACAAACATAATATAGGTAGAAAATAAGAGAAAGAATGGAGGAAGATATACATTGCTGTTGACATCCTCACCAGCAAGTAAAATCAAAAGGCATAAAGAGGTTGCAGGCCAATGAAAGAATACCTATAAAGATTCCTCAGAGAATCAAATAAAGGAATTAGTGGAAATTGTTCATTATATGCCTAAAGGCAATAAGGAAATGTTTCATTTCATTGAGTACTTAGCCAGCCTTCTCTTTCAATTGTTATTATTAGCATATCAAACAAAGAGCTATGAAGAAAGATGTAACCCTCAAACCAATATCTGTTGCAGAAAACAATGTAGGGAAATTCTATGAATAAAATGTTAAGATCCTTAGATTAAATCAAGATAAACTTTTAATTTTGATATACTCAATCCAAAACTGGGCACAGAGAAGGATGGCTAAAACTGTATTGGGCAAATTAATAATCAAAAGCAAGCACAAAAGAAGAAATTTTAAATGTTGAAGGAAAAAATAAACAGAATTTATAATAAAAATCATCAAACTAATAAAACAAAGCATTGCTTTTTTAAAAATCCTAATAAGTTTCATAAAGTGAACTAATTTGATTAGGAAAATCAAATTAACCAAATTAAAAATGAAAAGCTAGAATTCATAAAAATGGAGAGGAAATAAAATTATCAGAAAGCACTATAACTACTTATATGACAACAAAACTGAACCTATAAATGAGATAAATTTATATCTACAAAAATATAAAAGATCAAAATTAACAAAATTGGGCATTAAGTACTTTAATAATCTAATCTAGGGAAAGAAATAGAACAAACCAAAAATGAAGTCTCATAGAAAAAACTCACATCACAAGAGATTGGCAAATAAATTCCATTAAAATAGTTTTAAAAAACCAGTTGCTGTACTACCAAAAACTATGTTCAAAAGAATTTTTAAAGACATTCTACTAAATTCTTTCTTTGAGATATTCATGGTTCTAATTCCCAAACCATGGTAGAATAAAGAAGAGAAAGAGAATTGCATGCAAATATCACAAATAATTTTATTGATTCAAAAATATTAAATAAAATATTGATAAAGAGTACAAAAATATATCCAAAACTATTTTCATTACAAACTTATGATCAAATTAGATGAGTCCAAGAATCAAAATTATGAAAATAATTAGCTTTAAAAGTCATATTATTACTAAAAACTACATAATTGTGTTGAAGAATAATGGGGGGTCCTTCAATAAAAAGCATTTACTTATTTTGAAAATAGTAAAAAGCCCAGGAATTATTTCTTTGACATGATTAAAAGCATTTATACAAATCCTAGAGCTAGCATTGTTTACAACAGGGGTCCCCAAACTATGGCCCAGGAGCCATATGCGGGCCCCTGAGGCCATGTATCTGGCCCCCACCACACTTCCAGAAGAGGCACCTCTTTCGTTGTTGGTCAGGGAGAGGAGCATTGTATGTGGCGGTGCTGCAAAGTGTGGCATCACTCACGTACAGTACTAGTTCCAGTGACATAATCCTTTGCATGGTGCCTTGTTCTGAGAGTAACTGAACAAGAATGAGGCGCCACACAAAGGATTATGTGGCTGCCCAATGGAAGATGTCAGCATAGTGAGTGGAGATCTGGGGGAGGGGATTCAACACTGTGTATACTGCTGCCTGGTATAGTGGTGGCAGTGATGGGCTTGTGAAAGGTATGACAGGCCCATCACAGCCATGTTAAGATTAAAAAATTAGTTTCTCTGCTAAAGGTATTATATTTTTATGAGGTTTATTAAAGATTAAGAAATAAAGAAAATACGAATATAGAAAGCACGTGGCTAGGAGGGCCGAAAGGCCCATTCAATTTCACTTACTACATCTTGGGAGATGCATGTCCCTAGAAGTAGAATCCGAGAGAGAGTTCAAGTGGGCAGAGAGCCCCTTTAAATAATAATTGGTGATCTCATACTCAGGGAGATTAGAGAGAATTCTGAGAGCTAGCAAGGAATTCTAGGGGTTGAAATCTGGGGTTCAAATCTCCATTTTTACAATTCACCATTTGATCCTGTTGGGAAAAGATTTTTCCCCAAAAGGATCATGAAAACATAATCAACTTAAAGATTACAATAATTTGAGAATAAGAAGAAAAAAGAACAAAACCAATAATTGCTAGATGCATTGACAAAAGCCAGTTAGGGGGCAGTCCCCTTTGGCATGAAAGTATACCTACAAATAAATGTTCAATCAACCACATCCAAAGTTCAGTCTTGATCTTCTCGTGTAGCTTGTGGTCTGGAGGCTTCTTCATGGTGTCTTCTCCAAACATTTCAGTTTCTGGATTCGGAGAGGTATCATCTTTCTTTACCTAAAATTCTTCTTAAAAGGAATTTAAACTTTGCAGTTTAAAATAATAATATTTTTACATTTCCCCATGAAGAAGGTGATTGAAAAACACAGGATCACTTAGGGATGCATGGCTGAGTTATAAGGTATATGAATCAATTGGCAAGAGATATTAAAAAAGACATCAGAAAAATTCATATAAAAAATTTCTAGATGAAAATATAGACTATGAAAGTTGTACATGTAAAAATTCTAAGTAAAGGAAAAAGAAATCTATAACAGGTCCTTGAATCAGGGCCCAATTAAAATGATCTAAGCAAGTAAACATTTACCCAGTCAGTAGCCAGGACTACATAAAGTTTGCCACACTATGAAAGACAGAAAAGGGACTAGATTATAGGAGCCACATTCGGGATACTTGTCTGTAAGTATTTTCAAAGAGAGTGTGGATACAAGGAAGGCCTATGACTTAACATATGTCAAACGTCGCAACCTTGAGTCCACATTAATATATCCTGTGTGCTCTTTCGTGTGGCACTAATCAGCTTTAGCTTTGCATTGGCTTAGAAGTGCATCAATCCGTCTTGGATTGGTTTATCTTTGGCCCTGTGCAATGGCTCTTTTGTGCATCTTGTCCTGGAATCAGACAGAATCATTAAGCAAAGTCTCATAAATTTTTTAAACAATTAGTGGCACCATTTTTATAGTCTCAAGCTTTTGGGTATGCATTGACATTATAGCAAGTATATTTTAAATTTATATTACTGCAAAAATCAAAAAACTTAATACTGGTGACATAAAAAGGAAATAAAAAATAAAAAACTGAAATAGTATAAGAAAAATACAATAAAAGTTTTAAAAATTCAAAAATGTAGCTTATAATCATTGACACACTGTGTCAGCCAAAAAAATATAGAATACAAGGCTTTTTCACCAAAAATGAGATCCATTTCCTCTTCATGCCTGGCCATGATCCACTGTGAGTACAAGGCAAATGAATTTCACAAGGTTTTAACTTTTTTTTATATAAAGAACAGTAGTACAGTAGTACAAATATGTAGTTATCAATATCCCCAAAATTCTCAATAGTCCAGTTAATTATAATAACAAACCACTATCTTTTTTCACATAAGTTGCTGTATGGCATTTTTAAAAGCCTATGAACAGATGGATATTTGCCACAATTTTTACAAACGTAGCAAATCTTTCAAACTTGGTAAATATATTTTTAAACAAAGTAAAACTTATTTTGGGATTAGAACATTATCAAAAAATCTAGATATCATTCTGGTAGAGGTAAAATGAGCTGAGGAGTTACAAATGAGGGGTGCTCCCTTTTTTTTGTTTGGGAGGCTTTTTAGGGGTACAATGCCCTGGGATTAACTGCCCAGCTTCCATTCACATTTCTATAAATGGGGGAGGTTGGGGGTTATAATTGTATTTCACTTCAGCTACTAGAATGGACCTTGCCTCGTGGTAGGGGCAGGCAAAATGACCAGAGATTGTTAAGAAAAATTCTAAAATTCATGTCTAAAGAACCCTTAAAATTACAATTAAATTTTCCAAAGGTTGTTTTAGCAATTTTCTGATGGAGTACATCTCTCCTCTATGTGACAATTTACAAAGTCAAAAATAGAAAAGCTGGGTTTTTTTTTAATATGGACCTACTCTAATGTTTGTTCAATATAGTTATAGGGGGAAAGCAACAGAATATAACAGTAGTTAAAACCCAGTACATTAAACTGATTCAGTGTAACAGAATAGTATTGAATAAAATCACAAAGTTAAACCTTAAAGAAAAAAAATCAGCAAAATGCAATAGAATACAGAGATTTTTATAAAACATTGGAGTCTGAAATGCCTTAAAAATATAGCCTCCTGTCTCTTTAAAGTTCCTTGGGTTTTTTTTTTTATCCATTTAGATGCCTATTGTCAGAAGACAGAAGATTGGTAATGGGTAGGCAATGGGGGTCAAGGGACCCGTCCAGGGCCACAGCGCCAGGAAGTGTCTGAGGACAGATTTCAACCAAGGACCTCCCGTCTCTAGGGCTGGCTCTCAATTCACTAAGCCTCTGAGCTGCTTCTCCATAGTGAGGAATCTCAAATTTGGCTAAAGAGTTGCAGGGAGCTGAATTTTTCCCCTGGCACGCAGGTGAAATAAATGAAATTATCAGTATAGTCAAAAGATAACCTTTTAAAGTAGCCATGCTTTAAGTTTCTGTTTGGAAAAGCCTTTTCCTTCTTTTCTTTCTTTCTCCCTTCCTGCGATCCCTTGCCACCAGTCCACGTGGAGGCTAATCATAGCCTAAGGAAAAATCACTCCGTTTTTGTTACCATCTGGTTTTTGATCCTGAAGAAATTGGGTCTACTACCAGCAGCCTGGGTCCTGGGGCTGGGCTTGGGGCGATGATCCGTCTGGGTCGGAGGCCAGAGGTACAGGAATCAGCTGGGCCAGGTGAGCGAGAGATTGCTGGGGTGCAGAAGCAGGTAGGTAGTCGAGCTGAGCCGAGAGGGTGGGGTGGCAATAGCCAGGAGCAGGAGCCAGAGTCAGGGAGGACAGGGCCAAGATGAGTCAAGAGGCTTGCTAAAAAGTCTAGGAGAGATGCAGCTTAAAAAAAAATCTAGTAGCTATTAAAAGCTGAACTTAGTAACTTAGTAACAGTAGAGAAAAGAATCAGAAGATTGAAGGTATTTCGTCACATCCCTTCATGGTCACCAATTGTTAAGATTGAAAATTTAGTTTCTCTACTAAAGGTATTATATTTTTATGAGGTTTATTAAAGATTAAGAAATAAAGAAAACACGAATATACAAAGGCCTATTCAATTTCACTCACTACGTCTTGGGAGATGCGTGTCCCTAGAAGCGGAATCCAAGAGAGAGTTCAAGTGGGTGGAGATCCCCTTTAAATAATAATTTGTGATCTCTCACTCAGAGAGATTAGAGAGAATTCTGGGAGCTAGCAAGGACTTCTGGGGATTGAAGTTTGGGGTTCAAATCTCCATTTTTACAGCCAGCACTGCAGCCTCCGCTATCCCAGATAGCTGTATACAGATTTGTTCATAGTTGGGTTTTTTTTTATAGTCTGGCCCTCCAGTGGTCTGAGGGACAGTGAAATGGCCCCCTGTGTAAAAAGTTTGGGGACCCCTGGTTTACAACAAAGAAACCCTGGAATATTCTCAAACAGGTTAAAGCAGACATCCTTCCTCTCTAATAACAAAAATTATAAAATGAGAGGTAACATGTAGTGTTCTACATTGATATAGTAAATAGTTATTAATTGTTCGTTCCCCTACCTACCCCAAAAAAGTACATACCTGGAAAAGAAGGAAGGAAAGAAAAAAAGCATTTATTAAGAGCCTGTTATGTACCAAGCACTGTATTATACACTTCCCAAATATTATCTCATTTAATCCTCACATCAACCCCTGTGAGGTAAATGCCATTTTACATTTGAAAAAACTAAGGCATAGTTTAAATGAGTTGCCCAGAATCACACAACTAGTGAGTGTCTAGGGTTATATTTGAACTCAGTTCTTCCTTGACTCCAAGTCCAGGACTGTTATCTATTTCACTGACTAACTCACTCATTGATGGCAATAATCATGTGACAAGAAATTCTAATTAAATCAAAGACCTGAGATTAATTTTGTGGGTACCTCATCCACTAATGTAGACTATAATCTATCTAAAATTTAGTCTTTAAAAATTTCCTGAGCCTCAAAGAGATTAAACAATTTGCCCATGATCACACAGATATCAGAGATTAGAATTCAGCCTAGGCTTTCCCAACCAAGTCTGGTTCTCTATCCACTTTGCATACTGCCTATATTCTTCACACCTCAGAGGAAATAAATTTAGATATACTAAGAGATATTAAAAATGAAGGGTATTTCCTAATGATGAAAATGATTAAAAGAATAGAAAACAAGAGTTCATGTATTTTCCATCCTTATAAATCTTTAGACATAAATAACAGTCATTATCCTTATATGACTCTGTCAAAGGACTGAATTAAATATTTCTCATTATTTCCTCCAGCTTTGAAATGCTATAATTTGATGGAATTATCTTGATATATACTGAAGTATTGTCAAGGAATTTTCTTTGCTTATTCCCATAGAAGGTTGTAGAGATAGCATAAACCTTCCAAGATTTGCTACTCCCCTTGTCTTTTGCCAGAAATAACAAGTGCAGGCAAGTGTTATGTCATTGTTGTATTAAGATAAATTCTTTCTCTTAATGAGGAGGACTGATTTCTAGGAGATGATTAACCTTTCTGTTTCAATCTTCTTAACCATTGCAATCAGCAGCTCTTTCTCCTCATTTCTTTTATAGACTAAGGAAAGACTAGCTCACCATTGATTCAACTGGAATCTTTCTTTCTACCTTTAGTGTTTTAAATGCACCTTCTGATTAGATACTGCAGTTATACAGCTACATCCCTGTTGAGTCTATTTGCAATACCTACATCTGACCATGGAAGCTATAGCCACCTACGAAGCCATGTCCTAGAGTGTAGGAGCATCCCTGATGAAATAGAGGAACAAATAGAAAAGAGCAAAAGAGGGAGGTCTCTGTTTTGCTAGAAGGCTTATTATCCATCTGTCATATGAGGGCACATACCTCATTTTATTTATATAGTTTCACTTTGCATTGAGCTTTTTGAAAACAAAGTTATTTCACATATATTGTCCCAACTGATTTGTTTCCCAGAACAATAATAGTCTATATATTTTAATCTTTCAAGGGATCTGTAATCCTGTCAACATGAATACTCCCATCAGTAGTGCATATCATGTCATTTGCACCTTCTCATTTTATGTGACCTTTCTCTTGTGTCTTCCCTTAAATCTTCCCACATGGTGTTTTCTACCCATTATGCTCAGGTCTTCCTCTAGCTATTTTGTGGTGTTACCAATGGGCCACATAGTCTGTCATTCATGTTTTCATAGTCTTTTCTGTACTTTTTTCATTGTCTTTATTAATTTATTTTGTTTAAGCTTGCTTTCACAAAAGGATTAACATGAAAAAATATTTGACATGATTGCACATGTAAAATCTATATGAAAGTGTTTGCCATCTGTAAAGGTGAAATTTAATGGCTGGACAATAATTTTATGAAATTATTTGGTAGCCAATATTTATTATATCTTGAGTCCAAGTATTTTATTGAGTCCAAGGTTTATATCTTGAGTACAAGTACTTATAAATAGAGAGGAAACAGTAAAGAAAAGAAATGTGAGGGGGTTAGAGAAGTTATCTGTCCTGTCCTAAATGTGTTGCCCCGGGTCTGCTTAATCCAGGCAGAGATTAATTAGCTCTCAACCAGGAAGGCTGGTGGTGAATAATCATGTGGCCTCCTCCAAGATGGAAGCTAGTCTCTTAGGAAACTAGGAAAGTAGTCAGCCTTTCACTAACCTAACAAAGTAGTCCAGGAGTCTTAAGTTGAAGCCAAGCGCCAAGCCCAGGATCCAAAGCTCCCTTGAAGACTCTCCCTATTTAGAAAACTACCTCCAGAAGACAATCTCTTCAGACTATTTTCTCAAAGACCATCTGCTCTGAGGGAGTTCAGGCTTGTTTTTATGGTGACTTCTTGCCTCCTCCCCTCTTCACAAGGGCTAATCACAGTCTCCAAATTGTCTAGCACTGTCTGTGTCTAGTCTCTAGACACTTCCAGTGTCTAGATACTGGCAGTGTCTATGGGATTGACCGTCTCCCCTTCTGAAGGTCAATTTCTCATCAAAAAGATTCAGTTTCCTGATTGAATAGCTTCTGAGGATGTGGACTCTTGTCTGAACTCTTAAAAGAGTTAATAAGTTTCTGAATGATTGAGTTTTTAAAAAGGGTGGAGCTCTCCAAGTATCTTGCTGGCTTCTAATCTAGCACTAAGTAGGGTGTTCAATCTTTTGTTGATTCAATTTTAAAAGGTAGACAAAGAAGAATTAATACTATCTTCAGTCTAGTGAGTTACTAAGTAGAGAGTACTTAAGTTAATGTTAACCAAAGTGTCAACCCAACCAGGCAAAGAGAATAAAGGATTCCCTTTTCACAAGTGTAAACTCAGAACAAAGAATTCCCTTTCACACATCTCAGGAAGGGTTAGGGAGGAGAGGTAGAGAATTTGAGACTCATTGGAAAATGTTTTTACATGTAACTGAAGAAAATATGAAATTAAATTTAGAGTTCTTAAATGTTTGCAAAGGATTTTCTTCACAATAACCTATAAGATCAATAGTATAAATATTATTTTTCCTATTTTATAGGTTAAGAGACTGAGATGTAGATAACATTCATGAGTCAAACACAACTACACAACTGATAAACAGCATAGAAAAAGCATAAAGACCAATTAGGAAGCCATTACATAATTTAGCTCTTTTTTTTTTCATCTCTCCTAGGAATGTTAGTTGGATTTATGCTTAAGCTGCATTTTTCTTTCAAGTTTTGTAAGTAGAATTATTTTAAACCCTTACCTTCCATCTTAGAATCAATACTATGTATTGGTTCTAAGGTAGAAGAGTGGTAAGGGCCAGGCAATGGGGGTCAAGTGACTTGCCCAGGGTCACACAGCAAGGAAGTGTCTGAGGCCAGATTTGAACCCAGGACCTCCTATATCTGAGCCTGGCTCTCAATCCACTGAGCTACCCAGCTGCCCCCATAAGAGATATGTTGGAGCCATTCTTTTATGGGTTTGTGTTTTGGACATTCCTGTCACCATAATAGCTCTTTGTGGTAGGATTGGTTTTTTTGTTCATTCTCTCAGTCTACTGCTTGACTTTGAACTTTATTTCACATTATTCCAGAGTCTTAGGGAAAACTCAGACTGGGGATCCATAAGCATTGGGTCCAGTTCCCTGCCCTCCTGGTCTGAGCTCAACAAATTCTTGACCCAAGTTTGGATCTGCACAACACTCCTGTGGGTTTGTCCTTGTTTTGAAGTTCCAGTAGCCTATTGCCGGGCTCAGCTAAAATCACTTAGCTGGGATGCTCTGCAGGTTCAAAGTGACAGAATTGTAGGTTCCCCTTTGGTCCAGTGGGATTCTTGCCCTGGTTATTACACTCCAACTTTCAGACTGGGCTTGGGGCTGGAGTTGAGATCTTCCTCTCTTTGTGGGGTCAGAGTGGCATAATTACTGCTTGCTTCTGAATTTGTTCATTGGCACACAGCCTAGGATCTATTGTTCCCTGACCTGGTATGCCACCGTGTTGCAAATCTCTTCACTCTGCTCTAGATCTCTGACTCAGAATTGAGTAGTGAGTGATAGAACTGCCACTTGGCAAGTCTTCTAGCTCCCCACATGAATTCATTCTGCCCTTTTATGGGTCTGTGATCCTGTCTTGCCCTGTTACATATATTTATCCTCTTTCATCTCTTATATTCTGGAATGTCCTACCCAACATCCTCTTGGACAGACCTTATTCTCAGTGTCCACAAATCTCTCTATCTCCTTAACCCAATCTGGTGTTTTTCTTGCATTTCCCAATTAGGATTTGTTTTGATGTGTTTTCTAGATCTTTATGGAGATGTATTAGAGAAGTAGGGCTATTCTTCTTTCTACTACTCTGCCATGTGGACTCCAGTCCATTACAATAGTATAAATAAGAAAAAAGGAAGGCCAAATTAGGGCATTTGCAGTAGAAGTGGAATTGAAGTGTCTGATTTGAGAAATATGAGAAACAATAGAACATAGGAACTAATTATATGAGGAAATAGGTAGGTGTGAGGGAGAAAGAAGAATCCAAAATGATTCCAGGATTTTGAGTGTAGGTGAGTGACTAGGAAGATATTAGAGGGTGGTACATTATAACAGAAATAGAAAAATTGGTGGGAAGCAAACATAGAGGAGAGAGAGATTCTGTTTTAAGCATGTGTTTCCTAGCCAGCGGACTATCCAGGAGACAAGAACTTGAATGAGCAAGTAGAGTTAGCTGTTATTTAAAGTGGGCTCTCAGGAGCCCAGAATATTAAAATGACATAACCCCTACAGCACTTGAGCAAAAGATAGTATGCAGAACAGTTTTTAATTGGCTCATAGTCTAGTTATTAGTTATGAGACATTAGTCATGTTGACTGCCAGGTTTTCTGCAAAGACCCATAGCTAGGTGCAAAAGTTGGCTGTAGAGTCAAGACTCCTTTGCTTTTGAGTCAGTGGCCAAAGGTCAATTTGTGGATTTTCAATGAACAATTCTCTAATTAGTCAGAATCTGGATGATTATCAGCACCCCAAGAAGTAAGAGGGTCAGCACCCTGGCACACAGCTTTAAAAAAAAAGAAAGAAAGAAAGGTATTGACCTTATAAAAATCTAGCAACATTCCAAACTTTTCCATTCTTCTGGGAGGAGATGGCTATAGCTGATCTGCCAAGCATGGTAGCTATTCAGATACCTGATGAAGCATCATTGACTATTCAAATACCATGCTAATAAGAATTTAGCCAGAAACAAGATGCATCTATCAAACTTTAGACGGAAAGGAAGACAGCTTATCCAAAGGGAAGTCACAAAAGCAGAAAAGCAATACACACAATTACTATGAAGTGCAAATGGAAGAAACAATCACAAAACAATTAAAACTCAATGGTGTAAAGTTCAAATAATGAAGAAGAGATGATAAGGCACCACTTCTTCCATATTTGTGGAAGTGAGGGACTATCAGTGGGGAATGCTACCTATGTCAGACTTTTTCAAAAGATTGCTTTGGCTGAGCTGGGTAATTTTTCCTCGTATTTTATTTTATTTTTTTTACTATACATGAATATGTCAGGAAGGGAATATAGAGAGAGATATTGGAAAATGTATGTTGTATAAAGAGTGTTATCAATAGAATTTTTTTATTAAAAAGGTAAGGAAAGAGGAAGAACAAGAAAATAAGGAAATAAATGAAGTGAGAGCGAAGGGAAAGGAAATAAGAAAAGAAAGAAATGAAAAAGAGAGGGGAAGAAAGAAAGTAAAAGGAAAAAAAGAACAGCCATTAGCATTTTAGTACTTTTTTTTTTACAAGTTATGAGTTTTTTAGTAGACTCCATTACTTCATTTAGGATTCTATTTTGAGAGGATAGAGAAATTACAAAGGAGCCAGAGGGAGAAAAACTATAAAACTATTATAGTTTTGAAAAATATATCCTGGTAATAAAGGTTAAATAGTTGGGATCCTTTAAGCCTAAGGTATAACCAAAAATTTGTGAAAGTGTATTATCAGAAGGAAAGGGATCAACTATTTTTCTCCACTGAAAATCATGCAAGAAAAAATGGGTTTGGAATGTACCCAAAATGTTCTGTCAAATGCATTTGCTAGACTGGTTATTTTTATTTATCTATTTTTCTTAGTTATAACTTTATAACGTTTAATGCTCTCCAGTAGTGGAATCAGCTGTTGAAAATTGGCTCTTCTTTAACAGTGGTGCTTTTGGGGAATGTATTGAAGGAAATACTTTTTAAAGCACCAATAAAACTTTAATTTTTAAAAATGCAACAAAAACTATTTAGGTCATACATGAAGAAACCTTCCGTAATTGTTAATGATTACACTTTGCGTCTGATATATGGATGGCAGCCTTGAAGAACTTTTAACCAAGAAAAAGATTTAGACCATTTCTGGATTGTTTAAGGGTAAAGAAGGAGAATATAGTGCATGTTTTTAATGCTCTATCTATAGTTGTGTGACCTTGATGTCTCGACTCAGTTTCCTCACCTATGAAAAGGACACATTAACATATATCTCAGAGAATTGTGAGAATGAAATGAGATCTGGGTATGAAAGCACTTTGCCAAGGGTGGTTTTATTATCATCATCTTAATTATAATGCACTTTTTTAGTCTTTTCTGTAATCCTCTATAACCAGTATAACATTTGAATGTCTAATGAAAGTCTACATATGAAAAATGATAAAGCATAGGGAAGACATGATCACCACAGAAAGATGCTTATGTTCTGGATTGATCCAAAAAGTATTGATTAAAGGATTTATGTCCATCTGTTAGGTCTGTAATAGAAAGCCTAGAGGTCCTTCTGCATCATCCTATTGCATTCTTTCCTTTTGCAAAGCTCTGTCTAATCTGCATCCACATGTTTCATACATCCTCTTATCCCACTCATGATTTAGACCTTCAGCAACTTTTACTTTATTGCAACTAGTTGCCTAATGGGCTTCCTGCTCCCTGCATCCCCTCTCCAAACCAATTTTTAGAATTATCCAAATGATCTTCATAATGTACATGTCTGACTTTGTTACTCAGCATGCATTCCTAAAAAGTTTAGTGACTCCTTATTCCTATCAGATAAAATACAAACTTAGCAGCTTGATATACAAACCTACAATCTGGCTATAACCTAATTTTCCAGCATTATCTCATATTACTCCCCTTTGCCCACTCAAAGTTCTAGCCAAATGAGCCTACCAGCTGTTCCCCAAATCTAACACTCCATCGTCTCCCTCTTTGCCTTTCCACATGCATTCCTAATGCATGGAATGTACTCATTTCTCATCCAATTCTCAGAATCTTGCCTTCTTCAGACACCATATGACATTAAGAAGCTGGAAAATGTCCAGAGGATGACAGGTAAGATGATGAAGGGTCTGGAGGCCATAGCACATGAGGGAGGACCAGTTTTTTAAATTGGGCATATTTAGCCTGGAAAAAAAAAGAAAACAGAATCTTGGCAGGGATGTGTAGTGTGGAACAGGACATGATATCTATATTTAAATATTTGAAAGGTTATCATATGGAAGAAGGGTTAGATATATTCTGTTTGGTCTTAGAGAACAGAACCAGGAGGACTAGGTGGAGGCAAAACTCCACTGATGTCAAAGTGATGCCAGGAAAAATTTCCTCCTAATTAGAACTATCTAGAGGTGGAATGACTTGGCTCATTAGGTAGTGGATTCCCTTTCCTGAAGGTCTTCAAACAGAGATTGAATAACTATTCATTGAATATATGATAATGGAGATTCTTTCATGTATAAATGTGACTACATGACCACTGAAGTCCTTTCTAATTCCAAAATTCTGAGATTCTGGGATCCTTTATGAAAACTTTCTCTAACTACCTCCCAACTACCCCATCCCCTCCACTTCTATATTCCTAAGTCTTCAGTGTTCTCTGTTTTCTCAAATAACCTTGCATTTACCTATGGATGTGCATGTAACATGTTAAGGGTAAAGATTAGAGTTGTTGACTGAATATATTATACGAGTGGTCTCCAGGGATTAAAATTCAATCCTAATAAAATACTCGTCAGTTTGGGATTTTTATGGTGGTTTAATTACAATAGAAGGAAGAAATTAAAAAGGAGAGAAAACAGAGAAAGAAAACTATAGGCCAATCTCCCTAATGAATATAGATGCAAAAATCTTAAATAGGATACTAGCAAAAAGACTCCAGCAAGTCATCACAAGGGTTATCCACTCTGTTCAGGTAGGATTCATTCCAGGAATGCAAGGATGGTTCAATATTAGGAAAACCATCCACATAATTGACCATATAAACAAGCAAAGCAACAAAAATCACATGATTATTTCAATAGATGCAGAAAAAGCCTTTGACAAAATACAACACCCATACCTATTGAAAACACTAGAAAGTATAAGGAATAGAAGGGTCTTTCCTAAAAATAAACAGTATATGCCTAAAACCATCAGCAAACATCATCTGCAATGGGGAAAAACTCAAAGCCTTCCCAATAAGATCAGGAGTCAAACAAGGATGCCCATTATCACCTTTATTATTTAATATTGTACTAGAAACACTAGCAGTAGCAATTAGAGAAGAAAAAGAAATTGAAGGTATTAAAATTGGCAATGAGGAGACCAAGCTGTCACTCTTTGAGGATGATATGATGATTTACTTAAAGAATCCCAGGGAATCAACCAAAAAGCTAATCGAAATAATCAACAACTTTAGCAAAGTTGCAGGATACAAAATAAACCCACATAAGTCATTAGCATTTCTATATATCTCCAACCCAGTTCAGCAGCAAGAATTAGAAAGAGAAATTCCATTTAAAGTCACCCAAGACAATATAAAATACTTAGGAATCTATCTGCTGAGACAAACACAGGAACTATATGAACACAACTACAAAACACTCTCCACACAATTAAAACTAGATCTAAACAATTGGAAAAACATTGATTGCTCATGGGTGGGACGAGCTAACATAATAAAAATGACCATCCTACCCAAAATTATTTAGTGCCATACCCATTGAACTACCAAAAAACTATTTTACTGAATTAGAGAAAACCATAACAAAGTTCATTTGGAAGAATAAAGGATCAAGGATATCCAGGGAAATAATGAAAAAAATACAAAGGAAGGGGCCTTGCAGTCCCAGATCTCAAACTATATTACAAAGCAGTGGTCATCAAAACAATTTGGTACTGGCTAAGAGACAGAAAGGAGGATCAATGGAATAGACTTGGGGTAAATGACCTCAGTAAGACAGTCTTTGACAAACCCAAAGACCCCAGCTTTTGGGACAAAAATCCAGTATTTGATAAAAACTGCTAGGAAAATTGGAAGACAGTGTGGGAGAGATTAGGTTTGGATCAACCAACACCTCACACCCTACACCAAGATAAACTCAGAATGGGCGAATGACTTGAATATAAAGAAGGAAACTATAAGTAAATTAGGTGAACACAGAATAGTATATATGTCAGAACTTTGGGAAGGGAAAGATTTTAAAACCAAGCAAGACTTAGAAAGAGTCACAAAATGCAAAATAAATAATTTTGACTACATCAAATTAAAAAGGTTTTGTACAAACAAAACCAATGTAACTAAAATTAGAAGGAAAGCAACAAATTGGGAAACAATCTTCATAACAAAAACCTCTGACAAAGGTCTAATTACTCAAATCTATAAAGAGATAAACCAGTTGTACAAAAAATCAAGCCATTCTCCAATTGAAAAATGGGCAAGGGACATGAATAGGCAATTTTCAGTTAAAGAAATCAAGACTATTAATAAGCACATGAAAAAGTGTTCTAGATCTCTTATAATCAGAGAGATGCAAATCAAAACAACTTTGAGGTATCACCTCACAACTAGCAGATTAGCTAACATGACAGCTATGGAAAGTAATGAATGCTGGAGGGGATGTGGCAAAGTAGGGACATTAATACATTGCTGGTGGAGTTGTGAATTGATCCAACCATTCTGGAGGGCAATTTGGAACTATGCCCAAAGGATGATAAAAGACTGTCTGCCCTTTGATCCAGCCATAGCACTGTCTGGTTTGTACTCAAAGAGATAATAAGGAAAAAGACTTGTACAAGAATATTCATAGCTGCACTCTTTGTGGTGGCCAAAAATTGGAAAATGAGGGGATGCCCTTCAATTGGGGAATGGCTGAACAAATTGTGGTATATGTTGGTGATGGAATACTATTGTGCTAAAATGAATAATAAAGTGGAGACTGGAACAGAGTGAGAGGAGCAGAACCAGGAGAACATTGTACACAGAGACTGAGACATTGTGGTACAAGAGAACGTAATGGACTTCTCCAGTAATGGCTTTACAATGTCCCTGAACAACCTGCAGCGATCTATAAGAAAAAAAAAAAACTATCCTCAAGCAGAGGACAAACTGAGGGAGTAAAAACACCAAGAAAAGCAACTGCTTGACTACAGAGGTTGAGGGGACATGATCGAGGAGAGACGCTAAATGAGCGCCCTAATGCAAATACCAACAACAAGGAAATGGGTTCAGAGCAAGGACACATGTGATATACAGACGAATCACGCATCAGCTAGGGAAGGGGTGGGGGTGGGGGTGGGGGGGAGGAAAAGAAAATGATCTGTTTCCAATGAACAATGTATGAAAATGACCAAATAAAATAATGTATTAAAAAAAAAAAGAAGAAAGAGAGGAGGGCATAAGACTGTTTTGGCAAGCCAGAAGGAGTTGGAGGTCAAGGAAAGGAGGAATCAGTCACCTCACTAAGGTCACTCAGAGAAGACACCTCACCTAACCCATGCTACAGAGCTTCTCTTAGTAATCTTATCACCTAGCTGCAACCACCAAAACCTGCCAAGAGCATGCCAAAACACCACCCAGAGCTCCCCATGCTGCTGAGAGAAAGCAACCTCTCCAAGAGCGTGCGAGCAAGAGCAAGAGCAAGAGGAAGTGATGTGAAATACATAGACCATTCTTTACATCACTTTCCTGTGTCTCACATGTACCAATAGTAGCTTAAACTTGACTTAGGGCAGCCCAGTCTGTCAATTGTTTCTGATTTGTCACTTGCTAGCACATGTCAGTCATAGACCATCCTCCTCACAATTAATCCTTAAGTGGGGGTGTAGACGTTTCTTGGTTGCTAAAATTCTAAGACTAAGCAGGGTGGAGTAAAACTAAAATTCACAAACATTACTGAATAGGATGTTTCTCAAAGACAAGGTCTACTTGTATTGCTACTAGAGCAATATCTTGCCCATTGAAGGCACTTAACAAATGTTTGTTAAAATGAGAGAACTTTGAGGAGTATTACAGTGGCCTTCAAATACTTAAAGAGTTGTTTTGTGGGGGGAAAATGTGAACACGTTCTTTTTCTCCAGATGGTAGAATTTAAGCCAAATGCTGAAAGTTATTGGCACTCAGATTTTGGGTCAACATAGAATAGTGATTAGAACTATTAGTACAATGGTAAAATTTGCTATCATGGAAAGCAGGGTTATAAGGATGCTCTTGGTGACTAATCCTGAGAGCAAGTAGTCTCACTGAACCTGGAGTCAAAAAGATCTGAGTTCAGATTCTACTCAAATGCACACTAGCTGTGTGATCATGAACAAGACTGTCTGTCTCAGTCTTCTCATCTATAAAATGGAAATAATAATAGCATCTACCTTATGGGGCTTTTATAAAGATAAAACAAGATAATTATAAGGCATTTTTCAGTCCTTAAAGTGATATATGTGCTAGTTATAATTCTAATCGTCATTATCGTTATTATCACTGCCATATAGTAAAGGCTGAACAACAGTTGGTTAGGGACATGTAATAGAAGGAGTTCCTTTAGAATTAGATTTAAGTAGATGATGTGTAAAATGCCTTTTAACTCTAAGGTGTTATGATTATAGATATGGTAAGAGTGTGACTGCTTGTATGATGAAAATTAAAGTGAGATATAGATTTGGCCACTGTTTTGTTCATCTTTTCAGTGTAGTCCTGCAATATGAGTAATTTAGAAAGCATTATGGACTTTTGCTGTGTCCCTAGTATTTGATAATAGACTATCAATGCGGACAGCTTGGTGGCTCAGTGGATAGAGCCTCGGGCCCAGAGATGGGAGGTCCTGGGTTCAAATCTGGCCTCAGATACTTCCTAGCTGTGTCATCCTGAGCAAGTCACTTAACCCCCATTGCCTAGCCCTTACCACTCTTCTGCATTGGAACTAATACACAGTATGATTACAAGGTGAAAGGTAAGGGTTTTTATTTTTAAAAAGGAGAAGGAAAAGGAAAAGGAGGAGGAGGAGGAGGAGGAGAAGAAGAAACTATTACTATATAAGTAACATCACTTATCCTACAGCTTCACGTTGTCTATATTGATCAGATTTACCTAGATAATTGCCAGGACTCCATTTCCCTTAGTGCTGGGTAGATATACCTAATCCATCAGTGAAAAGCATATTAACTATCAAGTGCCCAGAAAGTAATAACATGTTAATTCTCTTCAGTGCCTCTTTTCTTGATTCTCAAAGCTGTGATTTAAAACCATGAAAGGTTTTGTTTGCAGCATAGTGGATAGAGTCAGGAGCAAGAAAAAACAGGGTTCAAATGCTGCCTCCACCTGACCCAGACCCTGTGACTAAGAAAGTCACTTGATCATCTCTTGGCACTCCAGGGAACTCCCCAAAACTTTAAATTACCAAGAAGGCACTATGTTTATGGAGGAGAGTTTCTCAGACAGAAATTCCCTAGACCAATGAAATCATAGGTCCACTCTCTACCCCTTGCCACTAAGAGACCCTTTCCTCTGAGGGAAAAGCTTTAATGTCTTTGACACGTTTCAATTTCCTTCAAATCTACATAACTTCATTGCTTGCTGTGTTATTCTTTTAACACATTTTAAATTGTTTTCAAATCCCTTAATACTGGGTGGATTCTTAAGTAATGAACTGAGCTTGATGTTGTTGTGATTCATACTCAGTCTCATGCCAAATTGAGCTTGGTTTTAAAGGATTGGTTTTTACATAGTGGGAATTTTTTTCTCCGTTCATGTAATGAATTAGCATAGTTTCAAATAGTCTTTATGTAGAACTTAGTATTTTCAGGTACAGTACTGAGTGATTTCAAAATGTTATTTCATTTGATCATCACAACCCTGGAAGACACACTATTATTATCCCAATTTTCTAGTTAGGGAAACTGAGGCAAACAGATTCCATGACTTGTCTGTGGTAACACAGCTAGTTACCCTGGACTTAAACTCAGGTCTTCCTGACTCTCATTCTCTCCACTGAGTCACCAAAGTACCCTCAAGTGTAAAGACCACTAACTCTGGTCATAAATAGAGGATTAGATTCAAATCTCACTTCTGATGATTGCTACTTGGGTGAGCTTAGACAAGTCCCTTAACTTTTCTAAGTCTCAGTTTCTTTATCTGTAAAATGAAGATATTGGACCAGATGGGCTTTGAGTTCCTTTTCTGGAAGCTGAAGATAGTTCTTTGATTACACATTTCCCTCTCCAGTTGATGGCCAGTAGGCAGTTGGAAATGGGAGTCTGAAGATCAGGAGAGAAGTTAAAGCAGGATAAGTATATTTAAGAATCATCTGCAAGGGAAGAGGGAAGAAGGGTGGGAAAGAACATGAATCCTGTAACCATGGAAAAATATTCTTAATTATCTAATTTAATTTTTAAAAAGAATTATCTTCAAAGAGATGATATTTGAATCCATGGGAGCGAATAAGATCAATCATCAAGCAAAATAAGAGAAAAAGAAGAGGTCACAGAACTTCGAGGGACACTTATGGTTAATAGGCAGGACTCTCTTTTACATCCAAAATCTAATACAAACACCTGTTTAACTTTTAAAAGACTTCATAAACTAGTCCCTTCTTCCCTTTCCAATCTTACAACTTACTCCTCTCCAGATATTCTGTGATCCAGTGACTCTGGCCTCTTCTCTGTTCCTCCCATAAGACACTCCATCTTTTCTCTGGTTGTACCCCATGCCCAGAAATTCTTTCATTCCTTGTTTTCTGCCTTCTGGGTTCCTTCAAGTCTCAGCTAAAATCCCACCTAATGTGTCAAGCCTTTCCTAACCTTTTGAATCCAATGCCTTACTTTTGAGATTATCTGAAATTTATCTTGTATATATCTTATTTGAACATAGTTGTTTTCATGTCATCTCCCCCTACTAGTTTGTGAGTTCCTTTTTGCTATTCTTTTTATCTCCATAACTTAGCACAGTACCTGGCATATAACAGGTGCTTAATAAATGCTTGTTAACGTAATAAGAATGATAACAATAACTTGCATTTGTATAATACTTTAAGGTTTACACAACACTTTACAAATATTTCCTCCTGTTATCTTCCTGGCAATCCTGAGAGGTAGGTGCCATTGTTATCCTCGAGGTGAGAAGCTGAGGCACAGAAAAATTAAATGACTTGCCCAGGGTCACACAACTAGAAAATGTACTGGATTTGAACTTGGATCTTCCTGGCTCCAAGAGTCATATCTTTCTGATGAAAATTCATGTACTTCCCCCAAATCTATATATTGATGCCCCACTTTTTCCTATCCTTTTTAAGGCTTTGGCAATTATTACTTCCTCAATTTCTGGAGCAATTATCTATACCACTCATTTAGTACTTAGCGTATATTGCATTTTGTCTTTAGTTATTTTTTTATGTATATTCTGTCTTCTCAAGTAGATTAAGAATGCCCAAAGGGCAGGGATTGGATATATAGTTGTCCCCTCATATATGCTGATTTGGTGTCTACTGATTCAGTTACCCATGGTTAACCAAAGGAAAAAAATGAAAAATTTAGAAAATTCCAAAGAACAAAAAATGAACAGTTCATAAGTTTCAAACTGCCCACCAAGTGAGTATTGGCTATAAATGGAAAAGTCTGCCAGCCCAGTATATGACTCGTCTCCCTGTGTACACATACTCAGGCTCTCATGTGAAACTTTCCTCCATTCTGCCTTTACTGTTCTCACTGACCACATTCATTGTAGTGTTATCACAATGTATTTATTTAAGAAAACTCTTATTTACTGTAACAATGGCCCCAAGATGCAGGAGTAGTGGTACTGGAACTATACTCTTATCCACAGATTTGATAATCAGGTGATCCAGTTGCCCAGAATTAACAGCAAGTGTTTGCTTATATCCATAATTTCAGCCATCCGAAGTAGGTCTTGAAATGTATCCTCTGTAGATGGGATCATATTGTACTTCTTTGCACACAGTAGGTAATATTGATTCTTTCAGTTGGATTTAGTAAGCTTTTATTAAGCACATGCTATATGCAAGACATCCTGTTAAGCCCTGGGACACAAAGACAAAAAAGGAAATAGTCCCTACCTCTAAATAATTTTTAGCTGGGGCAGTTAGGTGGCTCAGTATATAGAGAGATGACTTAGAGACAGGAGATCCTGGATTCAAATATTGCCTCAGATACCTCCTAGCTGTGTGACCCTGGGCAAGTCACTTAACCCCAATTGCGTAGCCCTTACCATTCTTCTGTCTTGGAACCCATGCTTAGTATTGATTCTAAAATGGAAGGTAAGAGTTAAAAAGGAAGAATAATTTATAGCCTACTGATTGTTGTAATTTTTCTCTGTAGGAATTTTAAAATTTCTGTGATTATTTGGCTCATAAATGCAACTGTACCCTCTCACTACCAAGTTGTAAGTCCAAACTCACCTACCACACATTTCAAGAAAGAAACTTCCTCACCCTTTTTTAAATGGTGAGAACTGCAATTTTAGGCACTGTCATTTAAATGGAAATAAATATGGAACTCCCTTCCCAATCCTCTTTATGTAATACACATAATACATCTTCTTTCATGGCCCCAAGGGGGGTTGTTTTACTTATTTGAATCCATACAGTAACAAATAAATGGTCATAGGCAATTTATTGTATTTTTAAAAGTTCTCTATTATTTTCTTAAAGAGTAAGAATTCATTTTTCTCATACCGATTAAAACTTTCTTCCTTTATTTGATATTTCCCCACCCCCTTTATATCACAGCAAGCCAACAGTTATCATGTTTTACAAATAAAAAATCACATTACATAATCTGACAAAGGGATAGCCCCTCATTATTATTATGATTATTATTATAAGATCTTATTAAAAATACACTTTCCAAAAATAAAAAATAAAAAAATACACTTTCATTTCTTTCTGAACTTTTGGTTGCTATAGGTGTAGAGCCTCCTACTACTGTACTTGCTTGTTCTCAGGCCAGATCTTGTCTCCCAAGGGATCCACAGGTTCCCCTCACCCATTTGCCATCTACTTCATCTTCAATCTCTATTTCTTCTGCCTGAGTTTCTCTCCTCCTGAATTCAATGCAAAAACTAAATGTAGTTTCACAACTTCTTTCCATGCCCCTATCTCTAAATCACATGGGTAGCCCTTATAAGCATTTATGAGAGTTTTTGCTTCTGCTAAGTATATAAAACATAGTATTGAGGGAGAGAGGAAATGTTTTTAAATCATATAATATAATTTTTTTTAATTTTAAATTAAAATTATATAGTAACAGGTATATTTAATCATACTATGAATGTAAAAGGAGGTATACCTGATCTTTCTTTCATTTTTATTTTTCATTTTAATTCAGAGAATATCCTTCCTACCTGTCTCCTCTTACCTCAGTAGGTTATGGAGAGTTAATCCATTCAGCTTTGTACTCTGGAAAGAGGGGTGATGGTTGTTGCTGAGCTTTCCTATTTAGTTAGTATGGAATTCAAAATTTTACCCAACCTATCATATCTGGCTGCTCATACAAGGAAACCAAGATGAGTATATGCTCTGCAAAACTCATATGGCTCATCCCTCTTCCCTACTTTTGATTCTTGATCTAAAAATAGCAAAAGGTATGTTATAATCACTACTAGAAAGGATGTGACAATTTCCCTGTGATTCCACTTATATTTCCTGTGATTCTCCTGATCAAGATTCCCTTCCTTGACCTCCATTATCCTATTTGTGTATAATTTTTATGTAGAACACAAGCTCCTTTAAACCAAGGACTATATTGCTTTTCTCTCCAATAACAGGTTAGTGATAGATGTTTAAAAATTACTTTTAATCATTCATTCATTGAATACTTACTAAGTCTAGCAGGCACTGTGCTAGGCACTGGGAATGCAAAGACCTCCCCACTGAAACAAAACAAACAAACAAAAAAAAAACCCAGATCTTGCTTTAAGAAGCTTTAAGAAGCTTACATTCTGCTGATAGGATAGATACTAATATTGTATATCTCATCTTGCTTATCTTCTTTTTTTTTCATTTTATTTTTATTATCATGCAAAGCATACTTCCATTTGGTCACTGTTGTAAGAGCACACTAATGCAAAACCAAAACCCCCAAAAAAAACCATAAATACACTGATGTGAAAGATAGTATGCATTCATATGCTATATGGATAGTAACTCCAACAATTCTTTCTCTGGAGGTGGATAGCATTCCCCATCATAAGTCTTTCAGGATTGTTCCAGACCATTGCATTGCTGAGAGAAGCCAATTTTTCACAGTCGATCACTGTACATTATTACTGTTACTGATGGAGGGGGGTGCAGCTGAGTGACCCAGATACTTCCTAGCTGTGTCATCCTGGGCAAGTCACTTAACCCCCATTGCCTAGCCCTTACCTCTCATCTGCCTTGGGACCAATACATAGTTTTGATTCTAAGAGGGAAGGTAAAGGTTTAAAAATATATATATTACTGTTACCGTATACAATGTTCTCCAAGTTCTACTTATTTCACTCAACATCAGTTCATATAGGTCTTCCCAAGTTTTTCTGAAATTATCTTGCTGATCATTTCTAATAGTACATTAGTATTCCATCACCACAATTTGTTCAGTTGTTCCTTAATTGATAGACAGTCCCTCAATTTCTAGTTCTTTGCCACTAAAAAAAAGCTGCTATAAATATTTTTGTACATACAGGTCCTTTCCCATTTTTTTTTTGTCACTTTGGGATACAGATTTAGGAGTGGTATTATGGTATGCAAAAGGTATACATTCTTTGATAGCCCTTTGGATGTAATTCCAAATTGCCTTCCAAAATGGTTGAATCAGTTCACAGCTCCATCAGCAAAGCATTAGTATCCCAATTTTGCAACATTCCCTCCAACCTTTATCATTTTCCTTTACTGGCATATTAGCCAATCTGATAGGTATGAGGTGGTACCTCAGAATTGTATTGATTTGTATTTCTCTAATCAAGAGGGATTTAGAACATTTTTCATATGATTATTGATAACTTATTTCTTCATCTGAAATCTGCTTATTCATATCCTTTGACCATTTATCAACTGGAAAATTACTTGTATTGTTATAAATTTGACTTAGTTCTTTATATATTTGAAAAATGAGACCTATATCAGAAACATTTGTTATAAAAAATTTCCCCCCGGCTTGTTGTTTCCCTTCTAATCTTGGTTGCATTGGTTTTGTTTATTAGGCAATGGAATTTTTAAAAATTAACTTGGATTAATTGATTCTGATTTGTGTCCACAGCTACTTAGCACAGTTATGTCAGTTGTTAAGTTGTTTTTTAATTCTGTCTAACTTTTCATGACCCCATTTGAGATTTTCTTGGCAGGGATACTGGAGTAGTTTGCCATTTCCTTCTCTAGCTCATTTTATAGATGAGGAAACTGAGGCAAATGGGTTTGAATAATTTGTTCAGGGTAGTGCAGCTAGAAGGTGACTGAAACCAGATTCAGTCTCATGAATGTGAGTCTTTCTGATTCCAAGCCAAGTGCTCTATCCATTGTCCCACCTTATTTAGGAGATCAAGGACCATCTTTCATGCCTCAGGGATATAGGTTGAATTTTCTAAGGGACAGAATTTGCCTTCTCTGTTGTGTTTGTACCCAGGGCAGAGTAGCTTCTCCTCTGCTGTTACTTCCCATGTGAGTTTTCCACAGGCACAAAAATTCCCATTTCTAACTCTGCTGGCTGCATCTCTGACTCGAATGCTTGTACCCTCCTTAACACTTAGTTATGACTCATAACAAGATGCACCTGTTACCACCAACAGGTCTGTCTGAACAGAGGCTCTGCCAGATAGCACCAGCCATATTTCCCACTGCTTCCCAATATCAGCCTTCCTTTTCAATCAGGTTAGTTATCACATTACACCCTTTATAATCTGTGCTCCCCACTGCTTGTGTCACCTAGAATGGCCTTGCTCTTCTTTTCTTAGGTAAAATCTATTTATGCTTCAAAATCACCTTCTTATGGCTCATCTTTCTCTTGAGCTCTGGTCCCATATTTCCAGTGGCCTGCTGGATGTCGCTAGGCATCTCAAACTCAATATATCAGAAAGAGAAATCATTATTTTCCGCCTCTAAATTCACCCCTTCTCTTAATTTCCCTATTTTTATTGAGGGAGGACATTACCATTATTTAAAGTACCTGGGTTCACAATTTTAGAGTCATGTTTGATGCTTCATTCTCACTCATTGCATCCTCCATTCTCATCCCCTCCCATCTGGGCAATAGCCAGATCTTACTAATTCTACCTCCATATCTCATCCCCATCACCTTCCAAATCCAATATCTCATCCTATCCATCCCTTTCTCTCTATTCATACCACCACAACTAGGATCTCATCATCTCTCACCTAAATTATTGCAATAGCCTCCTACATGGTCTTCTTGCCTCAATTATTATTATCCCCTATCCAATCTAATGTCCACATAGCTGCTTAAGTGTCATTCCCAAATCATAACTCTGACTTGTCATTCCCTTGTTCAGAAGCTTCTGTTAAGGTCAGCTTAGGGGATTGAAAGCCCCTATCGAAGATGGGAGATGGGAGGGTCTTGGTTCAAATCTGGCCTCAGACACTGTCTAGATTTGTGATTCTTAACCTCCATTGTCTAGCCTTTATCACTCTTCTGTCTTGGAAACAATATATAGTATTAATTCTAAGATGGAAGTAAGAGGCTTTTTGTTTAATTTTTTAATTTAATTAATTAATTAATTAATTAAGAATATCTTTCCATGGTTACATAATTCATGTTCTTTCCCTCCCCTTCTTCTCCCTCCCCCTCCCATATCCAACAAGCAATTCAACTGGGTTTTACATGTATCATTGATCAAGACCTATTTCCATGTTATTCATATTAGCAATAGAGTGATCACTTAGAGTCTACATCCCCATTCATATCCTCAATGAACTATGTGATCAAGGAAATGTTTTTTTCTTCTGTGTTTCTACTCCCATTGTTCTTTCTCTGGGTGTGGATAGCATTCTTCCTCATAAGTCCCTCAGAATTGTCCTGGATCATTACATTGCTGCTAGTAGAGAAGTCCATTACATTCAACTGTGCCACTGTGTATCAGTCTCTGTGTGCAATGTTCTCCTGGTTCTGCTCCTCTCACTCTGCATCAATTCCTGAAGGTCATTCCAGTTCACATGGAATTCCTCCATTTCTTTATTCCTTTTAGCACAATAATATTCTATCACCAACAGATACCACAATTTGTTCAGCCATTCCCCAATCAAAGAGAGTGGCTATAAATATTTTTGTTCAAGTCTTTTTCCTTATTATTTCTTTGGGGTAGGAAGTAAGAGGTTTTAAATATGTGTTGTTGGTTTTGTTTTTTTTTTTTTTTAAGAAGAAGCTTCTGTGACTCCTAATTTGCTTTTCATATAAAATATGTACGATCAGTCAGCATCCAGATAGATGACAGAGGTTTGTCCATTAAGTAGCCCAGAGAATCTGAATGTATTGTCTATACTCTGATGTTTCAGACCTTTCATAAACTGGCTGTAACCTCTCTCCAGGTTGTCATCTCTATAAAATCTATGTGTCCAGCCAAACAGGCTGATGTGTTGTTCCCCAAGCATGCCGTTCCTTCTCTCATTTCTCTGCCTTTGTACCAACTGTTCCCCATTCTTAAAATATTCCTGCTCCTCATCTCTGCCTCTTAGAAATCCTACCTCCTTACATGGCACCGATCAGGAGCCATCTCTATCAAAAGACCTCTCCTAATTCATCTGGTTTAATCAAAATTAGTTTGAATACATCTTGTGTTTACTCAACTGTTTAAATGCTATAACCATCCCTAGCTGGCCCTAACAAAAAATAAACTCATTAAGGGTAGCCAGGAACTATCTCACTTCTGCCTTTGTAACCCCAATCCCATGCATAATGTCTGAGGTATCACATTCTATAAATGCATTTTCTCATTCTCTGCATCTAAAGCTAACCCACATTGATGTCATTTCTCTGAATTTCTTTAACACATAATCTTTAGCACTTAATGATATCCCATCTACTTTTTTTAAGTTCTTTTATATTATTCTCTGATTTTTAAAAATATAGGTTTATAATTTCTTCCCTACTTTCCTGTAAGCTCCTTGAGGACAAGGACCATGTCATATTTTTTAATCTCCAAGATCTTAGGGCTAGGTTGCCCAGTGGATTGAATGCTGCACCTGGAGTCAGGAAAACTCATCTTCCTTAGTTCAAATCTGGCCCTAGATACTTACTAGCTCCGTGACCCTGGGCAAGTCATTTAATCCTGTTCGCCTTAGTTTCCTCACCTGTAAATTGAGCTGGAGAAGGAAATGGCAAACTGCTCTAGAATCTCTGCCAAGAAAACCCCAAAAGGGGATCACAAAGAGTCACAACTGAAAACATCTAAACAACAAAAACCACCTACTTAGCTCATGATATTCAGTTGATACTCTTTTTGCTTAACATTTAGAAGCAAAGGAGCCAGTTGGACTCACATATTTAATACTGCCTACAATAGCATTAGAACTGCCAGTCACCTTACTGGAGAATAGGGTGCTCTTGGTAGCTATAGTGCACACAGTGATAGACTGATAGACTTGGAATCAGAAACCCCTGAAACTCAGAAATCTCACCTCTGACACTTGCTAACTGGGTAAACTGAAGGCATGTCATTTAATCTCCTTGAGTCTCAGTTTCTTCATCTCTAAAAATGGGAATAATGATACCTGTGATATCGACCTCACAGGGTTCTTGTGAGATTCAAATTCACGAATGTATATAATAAAGCTCTTTGAAACCCTTAAAATTCTGTAGAAAAGTCACCTGCTACTGTCATCATCACCATCAGACTCTCTTTCATACCTATCTGGTAATATTGGTTGATCCCTGGCTCTTTTGGCCCATGGCTCTTTGTACCGACATAGGTCTGTGTCTACTCTCTAGCTCTCTTGAGCAGCTCTTACCACTGCCTCCCCCATGACCTGAAAGGTAGTTAGGTTTCCTTTGGGTATCTTAGTCCAACTCCTAGACAGTACCAACAGGGCAGAGACTGACTGCCCTCAGAATATCAAGTCCCCATAATGATAAGCCACCAATCAAAGACATAAGGCACAGAAGCAGCTACCACCCCTTCCTTTTACTTTAAGAAAAAGCAGGTTTTCTACAGCCACCTAGGAAGTGTCCATTTGCCCAATTTAAATCTGAATATTCAGTTTAGAGGCTTATCCCAGTTTCATTGGGGAAAGGCATTAACTTTATTTGACCCCTGGAGAATCCAAGAACTTGAAAATTAAGAAATTCCAGGTGGTAACCAAAAAAGGTGAACCTGAACTTTATTTCAACTGAAAAAAAAAATGAGTCTGAGAACCAGGTCCTGAACATGGCCAATAAATTTTTAGGCTGCTCATCTTTTCTTTTTGAAAACACCTTTTCTTTTTTCTCCCCAAGCAAAACAAACAAATTAAAAAATCAACTAATAGCCACCTGGCTTTAAAACTGCTTAGCCTAGATGATAGACAGCAGATTGGATTAACTTTTCTATTTCTTTTGTGTGTCTGCTTATCTGTTTTTCTGGTATCAGAGCCAACTAAACCACATTAAGAAGTTCCCACAAATCTTGGTTTTCTTAGGAACTTAGCACAGTAAACTTGACACCACCAGCTGGCTTCATTTGACTTCCATCTTCAGTTTTCTCCTACACACAAACCTGAGAGTAGAAACTGGGGATTGAAATGGCAAACCCAGGTCAGAACTTCATTATTTTTAGCCAAGATCTTACAAGACTTAAGGAGCAAGGAATGAATTCAATGTGATTAACTCTCTTTTTGTCAAGATTGATATAGAGGGAATTTTATATTTCAGTCTAGAGTTGAACTTAAATGACTTTTGGAAATCCTGTCCAACTCTGAGGTTCTGTGATTTTTAAAATAAATTACAAAGATTAAAGCAAAATGAAGTTGAGTGAGTGCAAATTCAAGATATGGGAAGGTGTTAGATGAAAGCTAAAAGTATGATAAATATATTGGAGCCTGTTTCGAGTGCCATCCTCATGGTCCCTGTTATAGGTTTGTGTTATATTAGAAGAACTTACATAACTTTTTGGCCCTTTCAGGAATTCAGCTTTCATGCATTTTCACAGACTATTCCCACCCTCATTCCTGGAATAGATTTCTTCCTCTCCCTTCAAGGTCCAATTCAGATGCCACCTCTTCTGGAAAGCTTTTCTTGATCTCCCAGGCAAAAATTAATCTTTTCTTTCTCAGATTCAGATTTTCCTAAAAAACTATGGATCTCTCTTTTGCACCCATTATTCTTATTTAGATATATGTCATAGCCCAAACTTTTAGATTGTAAGCTCCTTGAAGGCAAAAAGTATCATTTTTTTAATCTTTAAATCAATACTAAGCCTAGTCCTTTGTAGTAGATAATTAATTATTCTTAAGCTTGATTGACTTAAAAGAAAAATTAGAGATTATCTATGCCATCTATACCTTTTTCTTGCTTCATTCTGTCTTTTTCTGCCTGTTAACAAGTATTTATTTTCTCTTCCTCCTACTTCTCCCTTCTTCCCACTCCCCAAAACAATAAACAAAAACAAAAGCTTTGTAACAGATATGTAGAAGCAAAAGAAAAAAATTCCTATATTGGCCATGACCAAAAAAAAATCTCATTCTGCATTGCCAGTCTATCATTTCTTTGGTAGAAAGTAAATATCATGATTCCCTTTGGTCCTCTGGAATAATGCTTGCCCATTGCATTGATAAGAATTCTCATTTCTTTCAAAGTTATTTTTTCTTTAAAATGTTATTGTCACTGTGTGAATTATTCTTTTAGTTTTACTCACTTCACTCTGCTTCCTTTTATAGAGACTTTCCCAGTTTCTAAAACTATCCATGTTGTCACTTCTTATGGCATAATAATATTCCATTATATTCCTATATCATAATTTGTTCTACTATTACCCAAAAGATTGTCATCCCCTTAGTTTTCAGTTTTTTTGCTACTGTGAAAAAAACTGTTATAAATATTTTTATGGATCTTTTTCCTTTTTTTTTTCTATTTGGGGGTATAGGCCTAGAAGTGTCATTACTGGGTCAAAAGATAAGTGCAGTTTAGAGATTTTACTTTCCAGAATGACTATATTTAACTTCTACCAAAAATGCGTAAGTACACCTGTTTTCATGCAACCCCTCCAACATCTGTCATTTTTTTCTTTTGTCATCTTTACTAATCTGATGAGTGTGTGCTGGAATTTTATTTGTTTTAGTCTTCTCTGTTTATGATTTGGAGCACTTTTAAAAAAAGCATGGTCATTGAGAGCTTTAATTTCTCCCCTTCAAAACTGTCTTCTAATATCGTTTGACTATTTTCAAATTGTAGAAGGGCTTCTATGTTTAGGAATTTGAACCAGTTCCTTATCTATCTTAAAAATGAGATCTTTGAAAAACTTGTTGCAAAGACCCCTCCCCCCAATTAGTTGTTTCCCTTCTAATTTCAGCTGCATTGATTTTGTTTGTGCAAAGTCTTTTTAATTTTGTATAATCAAAATTTCCTAAATTTTATCTGTTGTGGTCCTTTCTATTCCATATGAACTTACAAACTCTTTCTCTATCAATAAATTTTGATAGGCAAATTCTTCTTTGTTCCTCTAATTTGTTTATGATGTCACTGTGACTACCTCACATCCATTTGAAGTTTATCTTGGTTGTGAGATGGTTGATTATGCCTAATTTCTGCCAAAAGATTACTTTTCACTTTTCCTCCAAAGTTTTTGCAAAATAGTGAGGCTCTACAAACAAAATTGGATGTTTAGGGTTCAAATGTGACCTCAGAAACTATTTAGTTGTGTGACCTTGAGCAAGTCAACACCAATTGTCTAGCCCTTATTGATATTCTGTTTTGGAACCAATCATTAGAATTGGTTCTAAAACAAAAGGTAAGGTGGTGCTCTTTTTTTAAATCAGCTGTACTTTGGGACAGCTAGACAGCACAGGGAATAGAGTGCCAGGTCTAGAGTGGGAAGGATCTGGGATCAAATTTGACCTCAGACATTTCCTAGCTATGTGGCCCCTGGCCAAGTCACCTAATCTCAATTGCTTAGCCTTTACTTCCTTTCTATCTTGGAACTGATATTTAGTATTGACTCTAAGACAGAAGGTAAGGATTGTTTGGGGTATTTTTTTTCAATACCTACTGTGGACCAGGCACTGTTCCAAACTGTTGAATTACTGATAAAAAAAAAGAAAAGAAATAGTCACTGACCTTAATTGTGTACACAAGACATAACATGTAAATCTGTACAAAACAAATGCAAGGTAATTTTTTAGTTGTCCAGAGTAACATAGTAAGTTTTTCAGTTCATGAAGATGAGTCTTCCTTATTCCAAACTCAATCTACAGAGTCATCCATGCCTTTCCAAAAAGGTAGCATAATATGAAAGATAGATAAGTGACCTCTAATTCATAAAACCTAATATTCAAGTTTTTACCTTTCACACATGTTGGCTATATGACCCTGCATGACCATTTAAGCTTTCAGTGCCCCAGGTAGCTCACTAAAACCATAAGTTACAAAGAAGATGTCCATCTCCCTTGGTTTAAGGGGTGTTCATCACTGGAAATTCTTTGAATCAATGAACTCACAGGACTAGTGAAAAAAAAGTACATATATACACACACACACACACACACCCAAGTGACTAGTCAGTTTTGAAGTATTGATATATAGGAGGAAGAGCAGATTTAAGTTAAGCTCTAAGATAGAATTTAAAATTTTTTAAGGTTTTCAATGTCTCCACTAAATTAATGAATATAGTTTTGGCAAAAATGTAATTTGCTGCATAGGGAAAAAATGTGTTTTCACTGACAGTTTTTTCTCTAGGCTACCATTTTCAATAATATTTGTTGATTTGAATTTTCACCCTAATAAAAATGGGTCATGGGACTTTTAAATTCTGTTCTTGACACTTTTCTTGATGTCTTTATATGACCAAGGGTAATATAAAGCCAGAAGCCAATTATCCATTTGGCATATGAACCAGGCTTTTGCTTTTACTTCCTCTATTGGGTTGCCTATTTTCAGATAATTCTTTGATGCTCATTTCCCACCCTCAAAATGGGAAATGAAAAGGAGGAAAGAAAATTATAATTGAGAGGTTTTGTTCAAATTCAGCAAAAATATAATCAGAGTTTACTTTATATAATTCATTTCTCTGAACCCTGAGGGACAAAGATTAATAAGAATCCTCTCTGCAATTCCATGTGAACTGGAACAACCTCCAGGAATTCATACAGAGTGAAAGGAGCAGAACCAGGAAAACATTATATACAGAGACAGATACACTGTGGTGCAATCAAATGTAATGGACTTCTCTACTAACAACAATGTAATGATCCAGGACAATTCTGAGGGACTTATGAGAAAGAACATTATCCACACCCAGAGAAAGAACTGTGAGAGTAGAAACACAGAAGAAAAACAACTGCTTGATCATACGGGTTGATAGGGATATGACTAGAGATATAGACTCTAAAGGATCACCGTAGTACAAATATCAATAATATGGAAATAGGTATTGATCAGTGACACATTTAAAACCCAGTGGAATTGCAAGTCAGCTATGTGAGGGGAGGGAAATTACATGAATCTTGTAACCATGGAAAAATATTCTAAAATAATAAAATAAAATTTTCCATATTGAGGGGGGGAAAAAAGAATCCTCCTTGCCTGTTAGACTTTTATATTCTAATCTTCCCTACAGTCTAGGGATAGGGAAAGAGGATAATAGCTATGATATATCAAAGAGTAAGATACATGCATTGAAAATTCTGAGAGTTCACAGAAAATGAAAAAATCAATTCTGGCTCAGGGAAATCAGGGTAAATTTCATAGATGGGTTGATTTTTAACCTGGACCTTGAAAAATATATAAGGTGGGCAAAGATGAAGAAAATGGGCATTCTAGATACAAGGAACACTGAAGAAAAGGTATAAAATGGTAAAGCTTTGGAGAAATTTTCTGTTGAATATCACAATCCTACAAAATCATGAGATTTTAGAGCTAGAAAGAGCCTTAGAGACCAATGAGTTCATCTCTCATTTTATAGATAAAACTGAGGCACAGAATGGTGATGCAGTGTGATGAAAGCAAAAAGTAGGAGAAAAAGAGTAGAGTGAACTGTGTCTCTTATTTCCCTACTTAGATATTGAATCCAACTAACTATATTGGAACCTATGAAAAATAAGTTTTGTTGAAAGCTGTCAAAGTGTGATTTTGAATATCAGTACCTTTTATGTATCAGTGTTCTTTATCTCTTTTTCATGTAACTGTAGAATTGGGGATTTAGAGATTGATTGTATTTGCAGAAGCACAAAGCATAACAGGATAGAATGCCTTATATACAGCAACCATATACCCTGGATTTTCCAACACAGTCTCAATTTTGAGAAAAGAAAATGGGTTTTTAATGAGGCTTTGCAGATGGAATTTCCTTTATCAGACTATGTTCTTTTTTTTTTTGGCTTGGCAAAAGCAAAAAATGGGTACTGTGGTTTTATACACAAGTGAAACAATTTTAGAAGAAGTGGAAACAAAATATTCTGGGGTAGAGTGGGAACAAAATACGCTGGATTTGGCTTTAGAAAAATTGAGTTCAAATCCCTGTTCTGCTAATTACTAACTGTGTGATCTTAAGCAAGGTATTTGTCCTCTTTGGGTATCCATTTCTTCATTTGTAAAAAGAAAGATTTAGACTAACTAATCACTCTGGGCCTTTCATTTTTATATCTTATAAAACTTCCTAATTAGGAAACATGGTGTCTGGGGGGAATTTGGAGGGAGGAAAGGAGGTATGTGAAAAAAAATACATTAGACTCAATGAAAATGCAATCTGGTATAATGAATGAAGTGTTGGTCTTTAAGTCAGAAATGACCTAAGCAAATGATGTTCAAATCCTATCTCTACTACTAGCAATTATGATCATGGACAAGTCCCTTAGCCTCTTTTTCCTTACCTGTAAAATGGGGATAATAATAAGTGAAACACCAATTTCCCAAGTTTGATGTGAGGCTCAGTGAGATAATATATGTAAAGTATTTAGTAAAACTTCAATCATTATATATAATATAGATTATATATTTAGTATATAATTTATTTACTAAATAGAGATATTTAGCAAATATATAATCTATAAAATACACCCAAGTGCCACCTCCTACATGAGATCTTTCCTGATCCCCCATAATGCTAATGCTTACGCCTCTTCTGACCAGAAGTTGGCATTGAAAAAAATACATTTCATGTTTACTTATATGTATCATGTTATTCTCCCTCCTAAAAATTTTTTTAAAAAGTTGGGACAGCTAGGTGGCTCAGTGGATTGACAGCCAGCCTAGAGATGAGGGATCCTGGGTTCAAATTTGAACTTACACACTTTCTAGCTATGTGACCCTGATCAAGTCACTTATTGCCTAGCACTAGCTCTTCTGCCTTAGAACCAATACACAGCATTGATTCTAAGATGGAAGGTAAGGATTTAAAAAAGTAATCTTTATGGAAGCAACTCTCATTTTAGTTGTTGTATCCCTAGCATCTAGGTACTTAACATATTTATAATTTTATTTATTTATTAATATATGTCAACTATATAAGGAACACTGAAAATGAAGGACGCCAAAAAGCAAAGGAGGAGGTAGATTATTAATAGGATTACGCTTCAACACATCAGCAACAAAAAAGTCTTCAGAGAGATACATGGTCAGAAAAGAATGGAGACCAGATTTGGGGGAAGAGGAAAAGAAAACCAGAAATCCATTGCTTCTGCTGGATCTGCTATAGACAGATATGGGAGGAAATTGCCAAGAATCACACAGGATGACAATATCTATACCACTGAAGGGACTACTCACACCTATGAGATCACAGATCAAATCATTTTTACACATGCTCTATTACTTTGTGAAAATGGAGCTCTTCATGATCCTTCTCTAGCATCTCTAAGTTATTTTATCAAACCTAATTACCTTGGGCCAAGAGATGAGGTAATTTTGTGTGATAGTGCACATCTCGGTAGTGGTATGCACATTTGTTCATTCATTCAACAATTATTAAGTACCTACCACATGTAATACTGAGGACTAGTAAGAAAAAAAAATCAGACCTTGCCTGCCCCTAAGAAATTTATACTCTAATAGGATATACTATATATTAAAAGTTAAGTATATAGCATTGCATTTGGATGAATGTAAGAGTATTGCTCACTTTTGTGTCCCCATAGCACTAGGCATATACTTAACTTGAATATTAGTATCTTAGCCTTGAGGTCAACACGGTTTGAGGTAATTACTTTCCTTATCTAATCAGCCGTGTTAAGTAGAATAATAACTGACATTTGTATAAACTTTGTAGTTTATAAAGTATTATATAGTTTTATACATATTTTCCCTTTTTATTCTGCAACAATCCTGTGAGGGATTTTTTACAGATGAGGCTATAAAGAAATAGGGCCTCAGTTTCCTCAGCTCTAAAATGAGGGAAATGGACAAAATGACCTCAGTGGTCCCTTCAAGCTCAAGAGTGATGATGATAATGGTGATGGTGGTAGTGATGATGATGATGATGATGATGATGATATTGATGATAATGAAAGAGAAGATAAATTGAAACTCAGAGGTTAAGTAACAAATACCAAAAATCACTCAGATCTTCTGAAATTAAATTAGGTATTCTTTACACCATAAGACAACTGCCTCCCAGAACAAGCTTAGGATCTACTCATTTGTATGTTTTTTATTGTTTTATGCTGAACTACTTAATGCCTCAGGTTCAATTCATTAGTCCATTGCCTTTAAGAAAATATGCTATGACTGTGAACCTCTTCTGAATCAGGACTCCATGAAGTGATTGAGAAGCAATTAGACTTATTTTTACATAATTTTTTAGGAATTACTCTCTTAAACTTATGGTCTCATTTCAAGTTTGTGCCTATACCCTGATGATCTTGTTCTCAGCTAATGAAAAGAGATAAGCTCAAATGAATATTTCTTAAGTAGAGTTGAAAGAAATGCTGCTTGACATACATTTAGGAAGAAAGAAAGAAATTGTCCAAGGTAGGCATTTAGCCTAAACTTCCCTATTTTCTTAATATAGGTAAAGTATCATTTTTGAGGTAGATTATTTTTTAAACGACTATTAATTTTTGAGGATGCCCAGAGTATTTAATTTACTTTGGATTTATTTGTTTACATATTGTCTCCTCTATTCAAGTGTAAGCTCCTTTCCTCTTTTTGTATCCCCACTATTTAGTACAGAGTCTAACACAAAGTACCACTTAAGAAATCTTTGTTAACTAATCAGTTGATAGAAGGGACTTCAAAATCCAGCTAGTACATAGCTGAATAAGAATCCTTTCTATCACACATCTGACAAATGGCAATCCACTATGCAACTGAAAGTTTCCAAGGGAAAAGAAACTTACCACTTCCTTAGGTAGCCCATTTCACCTTTGAGTTTCTCTAATTATTAGGCAGTTTTTCCTTACCTCAACTTGTCTATGAGTAATAGTTATTCTAAACTTCTATTTTTGCCTGTTGGGTCCAAGAACTAACCTGATCTCTCTTCCACAAATGACAGCCTGTCAAAGATTAGAAGCCAACTACTGACCATATCATGTCTTCCTTAAGCCTTCTTTCAGCTAAATTGATTGTCCTAAGGCATAATATCAAGGCCCTTTATTATTCTCTTTGTTGTCATTGTATGCTTTCCAGTTTATCAGAGCATATACTAAAATGGAGGACTCAAATGAACTCATTCCTTTAGATTTGGTCTCATCCAGGCCAGAGAAGAGTAACGTTATCAGTTCTGTTGTCCTAGGCACATGATGGCCCTCTAAATGCATCTAAGATGGAATTTGGTTTTTTTGGCTACCATATTATGTTGTTAACTTACCCCTCTTCCGCCAAACATTCTTAAGTGAACTATCTAGCAATGTATTATACTATTATTATTTTAAATAAGTATGACATCTCATTCTTATAAACTTTATTGCCTATGATTCAGCCAGTGTTAATAAGTTTTCAAGACCTTTTTGGATCTTGATTCTGTCATTCAATATGCCAGCTATCCCTCCCAACTTTGTGTCTTCTGCAAATTTGATAGGGATGTCGTCTTTGCCTTTATCCAAGTCAACAGCATGTTAAGCATCGTAGGGCTAATCATAGATCCCTGGAGACCTCATTCCAGGGTGTTATTGAACCATTAATAATTATTCTTTGCATCAGACCATTGTATTAGTTCTGAACTCACCTATCATCTGATCTAAATATCTCCCATATTTTAAACAAGCTTACTGGACTACATCACCCTTAGCTCATTCTGAGCTTTAGTAATTCTGGTATTATTCTTATAGGACTATGCCATAATTTTATATTCATCCTCCCTTGCCTACCCTTATTTACATCTTCTAAACAAGTATTTTTAAAAGTTTAAATTGTTGATTTTCCTGTCTATCCACAATGATCTCTTTTGACAACTCTCTTTTTGTAAACTTGATAACTGATTATATATATATATGTGTGTGTGTATATATATATATATATATATGTCTTCATAATTTAATTCTATAAAAACTTCCATCCCTCCAGAGCTAACTTTTCTCTACAGGGTCCATAGGTTCCTATGTATCCTTGCTCTGAACTCTTTAAATCTACTTTCTCTAAAATTAGAATAAATATATATATAATGTGTGTATTTATATATACACCAGATTTATGCTCAGCTTTCCTTTCCTCTAAACATTTCTAAACTATGGTAATCACTTCCCACCAAAGTTCTCATTATTACCACCTAGCAACCAATCCCTTCTTATTGGTGAGAATCAGATCAAGAATACAAATTCCCCTTGGTGGTTCAGTGACCTTTTGAAGTATGAATTATAATTGAAGCAATCTGAGAAATTATTAACTGTTATGATTTTGGGCAGATCAATTGAAGCCTATCACTGCTTCTATATCATGCTATCTCTGGTGGTTTAGTTCCCTCCACTTCAGGTTTATCTATGTTCCTTAGCCACAGTTGTTCACGTGTCCCTTTCTGTTCTCCATCACATTCTTCTATGCTTCAACCTTACACAATTCAAGTTCCCTTTCTCTCTCAATTTTCTTCTTTGTATAATCAATCATCCTTATTTCACTTAAAGTAACTCAGAGGAAGATGTTGCACTGGTATTTTTATCAGATAGGTACTTCTCTTCAGAATCTAGGCATCCAGGCATACAACCTACTTAATCAATTTGGAATGAGTAAAATCCACGGGCTGAGATGAAATGATGAAATGAAACAAGAAAGTTTATTGGAATTGGCTAAAAAGATTGTCATGCCCTAATAGTTTCATATAAAAGAGCAAGCAATTTTGGAGCCCAGGATTCAAGTGCCTGGCCAACTGAGTGGTAAAAACCAGGCCCCTGAAATGGAATCACTTAGGGGAGAAAAATCTTTGTCTCCTCCAACTTCCTTCCCAAACCAGAGGAAGATTGTTCCAACTTCCAAGGGACCAGAAGGCTTGGACTTTCTACGGACAACCTGTCAGTCTCCCTGGAAATAGATAATGGCTGTGTTTGCATGAGGAACTGAAATAAACTAGACACAAATAAAAGGCATCTTCACACTCCCCTAGGAGTCCAGCAGAAAGCTACACCATAGCTAAAGAGCCTTGTAAGGGCTTCATGAAGGAGAGAAAATACTTCCAACAAAAGGATTTCTTGGAGTTGTGAATTACCATCTTTGTCTAAGCTTGAGGATGGACTCTGTATATACTTGTGGAAGATTCTCCCTGGATTGAGAGGAAAGGGTTGGCACCACATCTTCTGAAATACAAACTTAATAAACAGGCCTTTCAAAATACTAATTGTCTGGCTGATTAATATCAATAAATAATCATTTGGGGAAGCACAGGCTCATGCTCTACATAGTAGAACATTACCCCTAATCTTTCAAGAAAAGATTCCCCTAGAACCCTTTCTCTAGGGACCAACCAGATGCATTATTATAAGTGGGATTTATGACAGTAGTCCCAGATCATATGCTACATTTTTTCCCCATTGAAGCTTGTTTTTTAGAATCATTTCCTTCTCCTTGATAACTTAAAAATGTTGAGAGGCATTCTTCAAGCCTACTTTACTATATTTTAGGAGAGAAATCCATGCATAATTATGGCAGAAATATTAAGAAACATATTTTGATGTAAGTTTCTGCAAAATCAACCCAGCCTTCTATATTTTTTTAAATGAAAACCTGGAGAAAATTGCTGTGCATGAGTACTTGTGAGATGTTCAGTCCTAGACTTTTCATTGTTCTCACTGCATTGAATGCAAACAAACATGTTGTTGGTACCTTAACATCTTTATCCAAGTTCCTTTCCATTGTCTGACCCTCTATCTTATCTCTTACGTATTCTCTTAAAAATTTGCCTTACTTATTTTTCTTTTCAAAATATACTCTTGGGGGCAGCTAGGTGGCCCAGTGGGTTGAGAGCCAGGCCTAGAGAGAGGAGGTCCTGGGTTCAAATATGACCTCAGACATTTCCTAGCTGTGTGACCCTGGGCAAGTCACTTGACCCCCATTGCACAGTATTGATTCTAAGACAGAAGGTAAGGGTTATTTTTTTAAAAAGCCATACTATTCTCTCACCTTTAATCCAAATTTTTCCTTCCAAATTTCAATCTCTAACTTTCTTCACAATTAAAAAAACCAACCTCCAACTCTACTCCAGAATTCCTCTTTCTACTGTTCCTTCAACTTAAATCTGGCTTTTCTTCTTTACAATTTTCTCTCACCCAGGCCCAAGTATAATGTAAACATCCTTTCTCACTAGTGATTGCTGTGACTCAGTTATACTTAACCCCAGTATTTCTCTGTACTCCATATTTTGTGTCTGTGATAGATAGTCTTTTCTACCTGTTCAGATACAACCAAAATTTGTTTTGACCTATATTTATCTTTACTATCTGTTCCCACCAAGCAACTTTGTTTTGTAATCTTCCATGAAGTTTACAGTTTATTTCAAATTGAATCAAATCAGAAAACCTCCTGGGGCTGATGCTTTTTAATGTCTTGTTTATTTTGTGGCAATAATACTACTTTGGGTAATAGTCTTAGGAAAAAAATGTGTGCACTTGTACCACAGAACTAAATCCTGAACCCTGGGGAGGTTTTCTTTGTTTATCACACTGAAACCATAGCTGAAAATAAGAATCTAATTTTAGTGATGTCTTAGGACCAACTTATTTTACTCAAGTGTTTTGGGAGACATTTCCAAAGTATAGAAATGCATTTGTTTCAAATTATAGTTTATAAAACCCCATGATTCTCTTTGCACAGTTATTATACTGCTAACTTAATCACAGTTTATCATTCAAAAGTTAAAACACAGATTTTTCCTTAGCTGTTTTGAAATGTACCTTTAATTTGATCTTAAGGAATAGAGACCAAATGAAGATGCATGACAAATGAGTGGAAATTAATTCTGCCGAGTGCTTTTGTATTCAATGTTTCTCCCATTAACTTGGTCTTATTTCAAACCTATATTTCTTGGAAATATAGCCAATGGAGAGCCACACAAAAAGGCATTTAGAAAATCACATACTTTTAAGTTATTTTGCTCACATATATTTTTATAACCTTTTTCTGTCTGTTGAGACGCTCAATGGCCAGACCTTTATAGCAGTTTCAATGCAATAGACCCAGATTTGAGGGCTGTTCTTCATATTGGTTGTTCTGGGAGAAAGTGATGATGGAAAACAAAATTTATTACATTGTCCTTTATTATGATTATGATTATGATTAATGCTTTAAGGTGTGTTAAGTACTTAGGTGACCAGTTAAAAGACAAGATGTAATTTAAAGAAAATGAATGGTGATATAGTTACAGGTTAATCATGTGCTTCCTCGTTGTATGAACAATGACTTTTTTTTTTTTAATTTCAGGGAAGTTGAAAGAATGGAGCCTTATTTTATATGGGACAGCTGAGCACCCTTACAATACATTTAGCTCCCATCAATCTCGGTCAAGGATGCTGGAGATTTCAGCTCCAGAGCTTGAACCATCCAAAACTGCTTTGTTTCATAAGCAAGTGGAAGCCACAGAGGATGAGGAAGATTATACAGGTAAAGGCTTAAGGAGGAAAGACATTTTTAAGTAATTGTTGCTTAAAATGTGGGAACTATTCCTTTCAAAAGGCGGGTGGTGTAATTTTGCCTTCCTTTTTTCTTGTAAATAATAATGATGTTTATTTGCACTTATACAGCTCCTTCCATCCAAGGCTCTCCTAATATTTTACAGACAAGTAAGTATTCCACAGACAAGTAAGTACTTCCCAACCTTTCCCAAATGGAGAAGCTGAATAGCCCCATCATGTACTTATTGTCACCCCATTTCCTTCCAAGGACCTTATTTTCATTTTTAACTTCAGCAATTCCTTTCCCATGTGTGTCCCTTAATGCCCATTAGTGCCTTTCCTTTGAAATAACCATCAATTGTGTATGTACCTTGTATGTATCTAGTTATTTACATATCTCTCCCATTAGAATGTGACTTAGACAGGACCTGTGTTTATTTTTCTTCCTCTCAGCACTTAGCATTGTGCCTAACACATAGTAACCACATAATAAATGCTTCTTGACAGACTTTCACTTTCAAAATGAAATCAACTTTTAAAGCCACGGTGAAGAAGTATATATGATTTATTTGTCTGAACCCATTTGCCATAAGAAAGTTTTTGTTAAAACGGAAGAATGGATTCAGCAATAGCCTTACAGAAGGACTAATAAAAGATTGATTGTGACCTCTGGAAGGATTAAGTCAACAGATACTGATACTATACAAGGAAAGACATAAACATTTTACAGGATGTTATAGAAAATGCCTTCTGCTGATACTGAAGTCATACTAGTAAAAATATTTTCAGCTCTGTTTAGATTTGATAGTGTGCCTGTCTTTAAATTGCTGTGTTGGTGCTGGTCAAATATATAAGGAGTATGTGAGCGGGAGAGGGAATTCAAACTTTGATAAGGAGGGTTCAGTTTCTTACATTTCATTACAGTCTTTGGCCTAGTGACAGTAGCGAGGTAATGGATATGATGCAGTAAAATCCTGGGCAACACTTTTTTGTTTAATGAAATTCTATGTCCTTTGCTTTTGAGACTTCACCAAAGTGAGAAACTGGGTTGCCCTGATTTTGCAGATTTTCCTTAAACAAATATTATGAATGCTTGATAAATTATGAAAGATATTTAAGCATATTGATGTTTAAATTATGCAATGTCTTTATAAAAAAAATAGCAAAATTGAGAATTCAAAAGTCTGAATGATTCACTAAATGTATTCTGGCTTCAGCTGGTACCTATCAAGCATAAATTACTGTTGACTTAATTTTAAAGTTTCACATATCCTTCCTTTAAAACAGCATTACATTATGCATGCCCTAATCTACTGTGAGATTCTTTATAAATTATGGCAGGAATAAATAATTCCTAATGGGCAACTGATTTTTCAAAAATATATATATATATACTTCTGACTTTGGCTTTATATGCTGTACCTGCATTATAATACCATCCTTGACAATTCCTATCCTGGTATTTCAATCACTAAATGCCTTTGAATGGCAACCATCACAGTACTACCATATTCACAAATCCTTCTCCCTTCTATTTTGGCAAAGGTTGAATCCAATTTTCATGGAAAACAATATTTTATTGTTATGTGAAGGCTGATAGACATTTTTTTATTTTTTAAAATTTTTCCCCTTGGTTACATGATTCTTCTTGTCTCCCTCCCTTCCCCCCTCCCTGCCCCAGAGATGATAAGTAATTCCACTGGGTTATACATATATTATCACTCAAATCCTATTTCCATATTATTCATTTTTGTAATAATCTTTTAAAACCAAAACCCCAAATCATATACCCATATAAAGAAGTTATAAATCATGTTTTCCTTTTACATTTCTACTCCCACAGTCTTTCTCTAGATGTGAATAGCATTCTTTCTCATAAGCCCCTCAGAGTTGTCCCAGATCGTTGCATTGCTTTTAGGAGCATAATAAATCACATTTGATTGTCCCACAATGTTGTGGATAGACATTTTTTCAAATTATCTCAAATATCTAATTAGGCAACTTACCTTGTCAAAGGATAAAGCAAAATCTATTTATAGAATGATCAGGAACTATCAAGATGCTTCTTGATTTAAGCTGCCTCAAATTTGCCCAGAATAAAGGAGAAATGATCAGCTAACCAGTCAGCAACATTATTAAGCCCATTTTGGGAAAGTTAAATTTTGGAGGAACTTTTAAACTAATGTGGGAAAGAAGATAAACATAAATAAATGCAAACTAAAACACAAGTGGCAAATGTTCTCACACACTCACCCAATTTTAGAAGCTTGACAAAGAAAGATAAACAAATGCTTAATGAATGCAGAACTGTGGAGGTAACCAAAGCCAGGGAAAGACTTTGTGAAGGACGTGAATCTTAATATTTGAAAACTTGAGTTGTTTTCAGTCAATTAATAAAATGTTGTTCTAATTTGGTTACCAAGCATTTATCAAACATCCCCAGGCTCCAAAGAGGATTTGTGTTTATTAACCTGAGCTATCCAGTTTGATTATGTAGCCTGGCAAAATTATTAGGATAACTCAAAACTCTTTTCCTTCACATTATAAAGAGTAAAACGAAGCCTTAAGCAGAGTTGTCAAGAGCTCTCTATGTGGCATTGTCTCTGCAACTTTCCTTCTCTCTCATACCTTAAAATATGCTCTTTGACCCCCATGTAATAGACATTTCATCTGTAGGCATTAGAGAATTTCAGGGGATTATCCCTTGCTTCTAACTCCTTCCCTCGTTCATTCCTTCCCAACCCGCTGTCCCAGTTACGACTGAGGAAAGAGGTCATTTTTATCAGACACAGTCATTCCCTTAGCACTGTAAATGAGGCGGGCCCAGAAAATGGCTGTTTCTCATCTCTGTCAATACTGCTGCAGTCCTGATGGTCTATGATGCTGAAAAATGTAGACAAATGGCCAAAGAATGCCTAGAATGAGCTCAATAATCTAAGCAAATGTGTTTTCCAATCCACCCACAAACTGGAAACAATTGCACAGTGAAACAGGGATTTGAATTAAAGGCATTTTCAAATGATAACACCACAAATTGGCTCAAAGTGATATTGAACAAGTAAAGAATAAAATCCCTTATCATGAGTGAAATTAGAATCAGTCCCAAAGCAATCTGAAACTACATAAAAGTTAAAGGGAGAAAAGAAGTCAAATAAATGATAAGCACTGGAAACTGCAGGGGGAACTGAAAATAATATAAAATGTCTACCTGTCTTAACTAGAAACCTTGATGGTAAAGGCTGGAGGGAAAGGGAATATAAGGAGGGGGACAGGAAGAATAACAGCATATAGAGATTTCTCCAGGGACAAAAAAAAAAGTTACCAAAAAAAACTGGTTTGGGGTGGGAATTTAGGAAGGAAAGAATTCATGATGGAGAATTTGGAAAATCAACACTGTTAAACCTAAAGGGAAAGAGAGAAAATATACATGTGTAGTGTATCAAGATCTGGAAACTTTTTAGAGATGATGTAAAAAATAAGGACTTTGTTTTCCAAGGCAAAATGGTTCATTATTGGCTGGATAAAATGGGGACATTTTTCTTTCCTCACATTCCCCTGGGAAATTTCTGCCTCTTTTCTGTGTCTGCATTAACTTCTCCCCAACAGCTAAAAATAATAGTTTGCATTTATAGAGTGTTTTCCCTCCTAAAAGCTCAAAGGCCTTAATAATGTACTATTTAGCTTCTTTTCATATCCCCCAGGAATCCTATGAGTCAGGTATGTATATATAAACTTCCAATAAGGGATTGGGGGGGAGAAAAAAATCCTATCAAAACTTGCTCAAGCACCACGCCTGGTAGGTTAATAGCTTGCAGCTTTGTCAGACCAGAAGGAGAAGGGAATTTTCTGTCATCTATAGAAATACTATATCCTAAGTGTTCTTAGAGTTTAAAACCAATGACAATCTCTGCTCCACTCATAGGTGGACAAAAAAAAAAGTTTTGTTAGAAGTTATCAGGGAACAATTGATCTCTTCTTCATTTTTGTGTCATTCCAACAATGTGAAATTTTGAGACGTTGTCTCCAGGATACCAACAATAATAAGAAGAGCGATATTTATTAAGTACCTACTGCATGCAGAGCCTTGTGCTAAACACTAATAAGATACAAAGAAAAGATCAAGGACCTCAAAGTCCAATAGGAGAATCAGACACTAAAAGATGTAGCTATAATAATAAATGAAAATGTATTAGAATTAGAACAGTACTCTATGGGGTCTCAAGGGGGAAACTATTATAAATGAAAGGGATTAGGAAAGGCCTCATGAAGAAGACAGCATTTAAGCTGAGCTTTAAAGAATGGGTACTACTCTATATCTTTGCCAACAAAATGCCAGATGGGCGCCAGGTGGACACAACTGAAATGATTCAACCACAACAACCACCACTCAAAAGGCATGATTTTTTAATGATGGTCTGAGTTATTCCTTTTAATTGGTTGACCCTTGAAACTAATTAAGAAAAACTCAGTGCTATAGCATTCTCCATGGCTTTGTTGCCTGTGGGAAATTAATCAATACTGTGACAATGAACAGAATCTAAGAGTTGAAAAGGACTCATAGAACTAACTCACCCAGCCCATACCTGAATAGGTTATTCTCTTTACATGATCTACAAGTTGTCATCCAATTACCTTTTTTATTAGCTCATTCCATTTTTGGATAGATGTGGATGTTAAGAAGTTTTTCCTTATATCATGCCAAATTTTACCTCTTAGAAAATTGCTACCTATTCCTCCTGATTTAGCCTATGGGACCTAAGAGAACAAGTCTAACTTTTCTTTATGATAACCCTTCAAATATTTGAAGACAGCTATTGTTATGTGAGTTTTCCAGCCTGGAATCTGTTCAAATTATTTGAGATCATGTAAAGTGAGTAACCAAACTGAAAAGAAAAGGCATAAGGAAGGCTGCACCCCGATAGCAGCTTCAAGTTCTTAGGATACAGATTGGGTTTTTTAACTTTTTAATCTTGCTTGGAGTTTATAGCCAATCAGCAGCATCCTGCCCCAGGAAAAAAAACTGGGGGACATGTGCAAGCTTTGGCAATCACAGTTGCTAAAGATCAGGTTTGTTCTGTGGCAAAATGCCTTTCTCTGTGGTTAGCCTTATTAGAATTTCCCAACTGGTGGCAAATGTCTAAGATAACAAAGCTATCTTTTAAAAATAGAATCATTCTTGTTCTTCCTGTTGTTGCTAAGGAGAGAAGTTAAGTGTAAATCCAGTTGCTCTCTTTCTGTGATCTCAGAGGTTACTTTATCTAGAGAGAATATGTTTTCCCCAAACTCACAGTACTCATATTCATCCTCCTCCACATATATTTATGTGTTTGTCTGGTTGTTTCAGTTGAGTCTGACTCTTTGTGGCCCCATTTGGAGTTTTCTTGACAAAGATACTGGAGTGGTTTCCCACTTCTTTCTCTGGCTCATTTTATAGGTGAGGAAACTAAAGCAAACTGGGTGGAGTTTCTTCATCTCCAGAATCAACATCAGTGAGATCCTTCAACCAGTTTCATATAGCATCATCTCCAGTCTCCTTACAATACTGGTCACCGTAGTTTGAATCTTATTCATTTCCTTCCTAAAATGAGGTACCTGAAAATGCATATAATACCATCAAACTGATCTGCCCTACCCACTATCATTAACTTTTTCATTCAAGACATCATGCCCTTTAGTGAAGCCCAAGATCAACTTTGCTTCCTTGGCCACCATGTCCAGTGTTCACTCATATTGAGCTTGTAATCCACAAAAACCTCCATATCTTTCATAAAAATATGAGGTTCAAAGGGCATGAGAACTCCCTTATCCAGCCCCTTCCTCTATGCAAGACCACACCCAAACTATCCCAAACAAATGAAAACCCATCCTCTTTTTTTATAAGACAATTTCATAATCTCCCTTGTTAAATCATTCCAATGATTAGCAATCTTCTCTTTCAGTAAAGCTTTCCTTCCATGGACACTCCTGCCTCTGCATGCCTTTACCCATGCTGTTTTCCCTGCTTGAATATCATACAATCTTCCCTGTTTCTCTGATTCTGCCCCCTACCCATGTTCTTCAAATCCCAGAAGTCCCACCTTTTATATGAAAACAATTCAGATTGCCCTGGCTCACAATTCTCCCTCTAAATTTCTATAACACTTAATATTTCTACTTTCCTATGCCATTTTTCACAAACATATATACACATGCATGTGTATATCTATGTATGTGGAGAGAGAGAGAGTTCAGACCTATGATTTCATTGAAATAGGGAGCTCTAGATGAGAAAAAATATTCTTTGACATATAATCTTAGAGTTGACCAGACCACTAAGACATTCATTATACAATTTGCTAGGCAAAGACAGTATGTACCAGAAACAAAACCTGAACACAGATCTTTATGACTCAGGCCAGTACTATATCCATTATATCACATCTTACTTTTTTATATGCTGCCTCTTATTATTAGTTTTGTGTATTTATTGTAAGGTAATTTCACTCATTGAAATTCTTTGGTGCCTTGGATATATATAGTAGGTGATTAGTATTTAGTGATCATAGATTGACTCAGCTAGTCAATGCTTTTAACTTTTACTCCAAGCTTTTGCTCATCTTTTAAAGATGAGCTCCATTTCATCTGTTTCTGTGTATGTAAAAAAGGGACCAGATCAGTTTTTTTCTGATCAGCTTGAGCCTTTGATGTCTGGGTTGGATGTTCTTCGGTAAATTGTTTTATTGCCAGAAGTCATCCCTATGAATGAAACTCCTTATTTCTTTAAGGTGTGTGTCATCCGGAGTGTGGTGACAAAGGGTGTGATGGACCAAAAGCTGACCAATGCTTGAACTGTATCCATTTTAGTCTCGGAAGTATCAAAACCGGCAGGTAATGGATGAGAAATTCCTTTTTTTATTTTTCAGGTCCAGTACTATAAAATGAAACATAATTTTGCCATTTAGTTGAATCATAAATCCAAAACAAGGCTAAGAAGATGGCCAGTTCTACCAATTTCCAACTTTACATACTCTTTACAGTAGATCCTGAATAGTACTGACTCTGGTTTTCAAGTATCTAGGTTAAAATTCTATCTCAGATCCTGAGACCTTGAGCAAGTCAATTAATCTTCCTAATCCTCAGTGTCTTCATTTATAAAATATGGGGTTGGCCCAGATGACCTCTGAAGTCCCTTCCAGCTCATGATTTAAGATCCTCTGACCATGCACCCAAATAATCATTTCTACATTTCCACATGAGCAAGTGCCTGATAACTTGCTGGGCTTTTCACAGGGTCAGGTTCAGCAACATCTCTCCAAAATGCCCCAGGAGAAATAATGCCACACCCTAAAAGCTTGTCATTTTGTTTTCCTTAAGTAGTTGGAGAACTTAATTGCTTTTGGAAAATACCTGGGCAGAAGGTGACAAATGTTGAGTAAGAATAAGCATTAATATTCTTTTGGCCTGATTTAATCCACTGCCCATGGAAGAAAATTTAACCTGGGATTAACTGCTTTGGGAATATATTCAAGTGGCATGTAAAAACCAGAAAATGATCAGAAGTCAATTCTGACATATCCAAAATCTAAAAATTATTACAGAATAATAGATTAAGAGCTATGATCAAAGGCATTTGAAACCCATAAAACTCCAGTTTGGCAAGAACCAGATTAAAATGTAATTGTGAAATGTCCAACAAAATTAATTGAAATACGATATAACATAAATAATATTAATTCGAAGTTTTCTAAGCCAATATGCAGCCTGCAGGATTTCATTTCTTTTTTTTTTTTTACACCAATGATGTAGACATAGGCTCTTAGATATAAATATCCTCAGAGGTCTTCTAGTCCAATTCATTCATGTTACAGATAAGGAGAATGATATTGAAGGAAGTTAAGGACTTGCCTAAAGGAGCCCACAGGTAATAAAGGGCTAAATCAGAATCAAGCCCAGGGCATCTGTCTCAAAACCCAGTATTCTACACTCCAGCATCCTGTCTGTAAACTGGAAAGTATTTATTTGAGAGATTGATTTTTGAAAATTAATTAGTTTGCTCCAATAATACCCAGTTAATTCCCTTCCTTCCTCCCCTCTCCCACTAAAGAAAGCATCATTTGATAATAAGATATATGTATATATAAAACTGTATCTTACTTATTTCTATTTATCAGTTCTTCTCTGGAGATGGACATATACAAGTCATTTTTCAAGCAGCCTTTCTGTTCCTGCACATAATGTTCTCTTCATTCTGCTTGTTTCACTTTTCATAATTTCAAGTAGGTCTTACCATGTTTTTCCAAAATTAACTTGTTCGTCATTTCTTACAGCACAGTAGTATTCCTTCACAATCATATGCCACAACTTCTTTAGCCATTCCTCAACTGATGGACATCCCCTCAATTTCCAGTTCTTTGCCACCACAAAGAGAGCTGCTATAAATATTTTAGAAAATATCAGATCTTTTCCTTTTCCCCTGTCCACCTTATGAAATAAGCCAAATAGTGGTATTACTAGCTCAAAAGGTATGCACAATTTCATAACTCTTTGAGCATATTTGAGGCCTATATTCTTAAATTTCCTGAATTTTGGTTTCAGAAATTAAGTTTATAATTAAAAAGTTGAATTTTTACTCGACTTACTAGTAACAAGACAGCTACTACATAATAGTTCACCTGTGTCCTCAACCCAGAGAGCTATGGGTAGAATTCTTTTCCCTAGCAGTTGGAAAGATTGGTAAATGTCACCTATGGACCCACAAACAGGTGCATTTTATTTTTCTCTAGAATATACATTACACTTTTTCTACTTCTCAAGGGTTCTATTAGTCTCTACCTATTTCAGTTTCTTTCCTTCTCTTTTCTGTTTACCATTTTCTGTCTGTTCTATCCTGCTCTTTCCTCTCCTGGCTCCTTATCAAGTGCAGCCTACATTTATTTACCCTGCGTACTGCCCATCCAAGTTTTTTCACTACTGACCATCTGTTCATTGACCTACACAATGGGTCTTGCTCAGGTCATCTGTTTACTTCATATGGGCAGCTCTCTATAGTTGGTAGACAAGACAGTCGGAGCTCTAATAATAGGTGTGTCTTCTCCAGGCAAAATACCCCTGAAATAAAACTCCAGAGTTTCTTTCCATTTAGGGAATGGGAAATGGAAAATATCTTCCTCTTGTAAGACCTGTCTTGATTGACCTGTACAAGAAACAACCTCTAGTTAATTAAGAAAAAGTCCCCAAGAACTTCTACTAAAAAACCTTTCAATTGTCTTTTGCTGAGATAACCACAGTTTTGTGTTGCAAAATTCATTCTTGGGGGTCTTATTTCTAAAGGATTATATGTGTCACTGATTGATGCTTTTGAATTTTAAAAAAAAACACATAATTTCCTTTCCTTAAAATGGAATTTTATGATTCTGTATATATCCCAATGTGTATATGACTAAAATATGGAATGCCTTTGTTATGCTATATTCAGTGCTGTTTGGGTGCTTATTGAGTCTTCCTCTTTCACAGGAAATGTGTGAATGTTTGCCCATTGGGATACTTCGGTGATTCTATATCAAAGAGATGTCGAAGGTGTAGTAGGGGATGTGAGACCTGTATGGGAAGGAGTCAAAATCAGTGCCTGTCCTGTAGACGTGGCTTTTACTACCATCAGGAATTGAACACCTGTGTGACTCTGTGTCCAGCTGGCTTTTATGCTGATGAAAGTAAGTGGGATCATCTTTAAGTGTAAGGAACACTTGCTTGACCACAAAGATTTTAAAATGCTGAAGTGGTCTTTATATGGGTATATGATTAGAGGTTTTGATTTTAAAAGATCTCTCTATTACAAAAATGAACATAGAAATAAGTATTGAGCAATAATACATGTATAACCCAGTGCAATTGCTTGTCAGCTCTGGGAGGTGGGAGGGAAAAGGGGAGAGAGAGAAAATGAATCATGTAACTATGGAAAAATATTCTTAATTAATTTTTAAGTACTGAAACTGACTCTCAGTTATTCAGGGGCTGATCACCCTCCATCTTTGGGTCTTCCAAGTGCCTTACTAACTTATCACTGTTCATTTGTTGTCAGAAAGAAGGGAAAGGTTGTCCAATAAGCCAAATATTACTTGCTAAAAATTGGTATAAAGATGTGTCTAGGGAAAGAGGTTCGAACTATAACTAAGATGAGGTTTTTGTGTAATTCATGGACTTAATATGTATCAGGCCAGTGGCTGCTGGTGAAAGACAATTTAGTAGCTTTGAATAAATAAATGAAAAAAATCAGTTATTTAGGTTCTTCTTGTGTACCAGGTACTGTGCTATATGCACTGGGAATACTAATAGGTTACTTAGAAAGGAAACAATCAAGTCTTACAGTTTGAAAATGTGAATTTATTCTAACTAGAACAGGAAGGGAAGGGAATAATCATTTATGTAGTACCTACTATATGCCAGACACTGTTAAACATTTTATAAATAGTATCTCATTTGATCATCACGACAACTTTGAGAAGTAGATACTGTTTTTACCCCCATTTTACAGTTGGGAAAACTAAGGCAAACAAAGGTAAAGCAATTTTTCCAGAGTCACTTAGCTAATAAGTTTCTGAAGCTGGAGTTGAATTCATGTCTTCCTGACATTAGGCCCAGCTCTTTATCCATTATGTCACCTATCTACCTAAAGGACTCTGCAATAGGTTCCCTGACTTCACATCTATTTGCCTATTTTACATGGACTCAGATTATTAAGTTATTATTATCAAAGGATCTTAAGTTTAGAGCTAGAAGGAATCTCAGAATATAGTCCCCTCTTTTTACAGGTAAGAAAACAGAAATACAAAGAGGTAAAATAGTACAATGATTTGCCCAGGATCACACAGCTAGAAAGTGTCTGAGGTGAGATTTGGACCCATATTTTCTGACTTTTAAGTCCACTGAAGTATCTTCTCCAATACCCTGCCTTTTAATTTTTTTAATATATTGCTTGTTTCTAGAAGCTGCTACATTAGCTTTGAAACTTTGGAGGATTTTTTATAGACACTGTTGTTTGTGTAGATTTTAAGATTTTATTTACATTCTTTTCTTCCATTTCTTTTCTTCTCCATCTACTCTTCTGTCCCCAAATCCCTTTGCCCCCTTTTCTGTTGTCTTCTTTTATACAGGTCAGAAATATTGCTTTAAATGTCATCCAAACTGTAAAAAGTGTATTGATGAACCAGAAAAATGTACCCTATGCAAAGAAGGATTCAGGTAAAATATTGGCTTTGAGATGCAGAAACTGGATTCAAAAAAAACTTGGGATTTCAGTGGTTTTCACTATTTTTGGTTTCTATAATTTAATTTCTCATGTTTATTCATTAGTTCCTAAAGTTATGGTTCCAGCAACCCCAAACTATTTCAATGTAAGAATTCTTGGTCCAAGGGGGCAGCTGGGTAGCTCAGTGGATTGAGAACCATACCTAGAGACAGGAGGTCCTAGGTTCAAATATGGCCTCAGCCACTTCCTAGCTGTGTGACCCTGGGCAAGTCGCTTGACCCCCATTGCCTAGCCCTTACCACTCTTCTGCCTTGGAGCCAATACACAGTATTGACTCCAAGACGGAAGGTAAGGGTTTAAAAAAAAAAAAAGAATTCTTGGTCCATTTAAATTCATGCTTTCATTATGCAATTATGGTGGGGATTTTTAAGAGTGGAAGCTAAATGAAATTAGTTAAAACAATGGTATTTTTTATGAATTTGGGGAATCAGTAAAATAAATTTCCTTATCAGAGCATAATATACTTTTGTGGGAAATAGTGAGGAGGAACAAGCTCCTATTCTTTTGAGTGATTTAATTTCCTCCCACCATCACTACTCACTTCTGAGCAAACCACTTTAGAGCATCAAATCCTCCTTTTCCTTTCCCCATCCCTTCCTTCTCTCCTGTCTGGTTTCTCTTCCTTCTCACTTACATTTTTCTTCCCTCATTTTCCTCACCAATCCCAAAGGGGCCAGTGGGTAAGCAATAGAAACTTTCCTTAAAACTACACTAAAAAACATGAGTGGTTGTGTTTTTTTTTACTTGAAATAACCTTCCAAAAATTTGTTTAGCTAACTAATGTGACAAGTATTCATTATTTGCTGGTTCCTTAAAAACAAACAAAACAAACAAAAAAAAAAAACCTCAAGGCATTATATTAAGAGTATTTTTGAAAAAGTGAACATTGATTTGTGTTGCAGATATTCCAATTATAAAAATGTTATAGTTTTGGAAGCGGTGTTGTCTTTATTAAAAGGAGTTGGCAGTCACCTAGGTAGTGGGATTGGAGGAGCAATGATAAATGTGTTTCCCCACACTCAATATCTCCATATTAAGTGCCTGAAATTTTGCTATCAGTAATTCGTTCCTTCTTCAAATGGTCCTCTATTTATAGTAGAGTTCTACTTCCAAGAAATAATAGGTTCAATCACTAACACTTTGGATGTGAATTAGATTGCCATATTATCTTATTTTCTTCTAGTGGAACAAATTGGGTTGGTGGGCAGGGATACCTAGCAGCCTTGGATGTCTTTTTTGTTTGTTTTGTTTTGTTTAAAATCCTTACCTTCTCTCTTTGAATCAAGACTATGTATTGGTTCCAAGGCAGAAGAGTAGCAAAGGCTAGGCAATGGGAGTTAAGTGATTTGCCCAGGGTCACACATCTAGGAAGTTTCTGAGGTCACATTTGAACCCAGGATCTCCCAGTTCTAGGTCTGGCTCTCAATCTACTGAACTACTTAGCCACTTTGTCCCATCTTGGATGTCTTAAGAGGAAAATGGGGAGAGAAAAGTGAAAGGAGATAAGAAATGAGGCAAAAAGAAATGAGTGCCAAAGATAAATTTCATCTGCTTCATAATTTGACTAAGATCTGATCCTACTAGGAAAAGTCCATGGAATTTAGAGCAATATTTTAGTTCTGTAGCCAACTGAGGGTTTCAGTGTTTTGCCTAAGGTCACACTAATAGAGCCAGTATTCAGGTCTAGGTCCTCTGGCTCCAAATTTGGTGCCATTTCTACTGTACCAGACAAGTTTCACAGTAAGTGTTCTTAAGGGTTTTTTTTACACATATGGTGGACCCCTTGGGGAGTCTGCTGAATATTATGGACTCTTTTTCAGAATAATGGCTTTAAATCCATTTTTAAAATATATATAAGATTGCAAGGAAATCAAAGGTTGTTAAAAATAAAGATGTAATATTTTTTCTCATCCAAGGTTACAGACCCCCCTTCTCTATCCACAGACCCCTTGGGGGTCTACAGACTTTTGCTTTCTAGATTGTCCATCTAACTATGGCACAGTCAGATAATAAGGATGAACAGAGAAGAAAGAGAATATAAAACAGGAAGGGGGAAGAGGACATGATAGGAAAAGTAAAAAAGGCAAATTCAGTTGTCAGTTGGCTGATTCAGCTAGTAAAAGCAAATAATCCCAGGATTTGATTGTACTCTGTATCTGCCCTAAAACCCTGGCCAAGAAGGTCTCCAGAGAGCAACAGTGTCTTAAGGTCCCCCATTCTCTAAAGCCCATTTCCTAAATTGGTCACTGAAGAAGGCAAGGTGGCTTCTGAAATATATCAATCGATCCTGCCTATTTCCTAACATTGCACTGTTAGGAGAAATGCTGAAATGACTGGAAACATCCTGGTGACCTTGTATCCTGTTCTGAAGGCGTATTTGAGAAGGGTTAAGTTAGATGTTCAATTCCTTGCAATTTGTAGTAGGAAGAAAGTGGCCTCTCTAACAATAGCTACTTTCCAAAAAATAGAAGCAGCAGTGGTGGAGATGACAGGCTTTTCAGAAAGAAAAGCAAAAATTGAAAACGTTGTCAGCCATAATCCACAGAAAGCTGTCTTTTATTGTACAATATCCTTTTTAAGCTATGACTTCAAATCATCCCTGTCATGTTAAAGCAGTTAGAGACGCAGCAGTAGCTGCTTCCCCTAGACTGTCTAGCTCTTCAGGAGACTAAATTGTAAGAAATGTTACATGTGGGAACCTTAGTTATTAAAGGCATGATTTAACTGCCAGTCACAATGACCCCATGCTATGACAAGGAAAAGACCTCTGTGTTCTTGCTTTAAATACTTGCTGTCACTGGCACACAAACATGTTGTGGCAGAGGAGCTTTTTAATCTGAAGAAGTCACAAAAACTCCTTGATGTTAAATACAAGAATGTATAGAATGACACATTCCAGAGTGACATCTTGACATGTTGAGCTACAACATTTAGCAGTTTCACCATAATCCTGACCACTAAAACAGCAGGGGAAAGATCTATGTCAATACTGTAAATCACATACCAGGGTAATAAAGATACCAACAAAATTGTGTGAAAATTAGAACTGTGTCAAAGAACTTACCTAATTGAGTCTAGCGAGTCATAACTCAGTCACAGTATCATGATTCCTATGGTGTTACTCCTTGGGAGAGAGAGACATTTGGGGGCACAATATTTTTAAAGAAATTTAATTTAAATCTTTGTCTTTTGACAAATACGACTAAAAGTAGCTGGACTTCTCAAGTTGTCTTTCACTGGGCATTTAACAAATATGTACCTCCAGAGAGCAGGGAAGGTGGTGTGCTGGGGCTGGGGTGGGAGATGTTTACCAAATGTCAATATGATGAGTCCTGCCCTCCTAGAACTTTTTGTGTACTAGGGAGAAAGATACATACAAAGACATATACTATTGGAGGCAGAAGTGCAGTCAGATCTGTAATTTCATCTGCATAGGGATCTGCTATTATAGAAAATCCCTGAACCAAAGCATATCATCAATTTCTAGACTTAGAAGGTAGAGCATTGGAAAGGAGCTTGCCCATAGTCACACAGCTAGAATGTAGTCCTTGAATGCAGAATCTCCCTGACTCCAGGGCTAGCCTTCAATTTACTATACCATACTGCCTCTCTCTACACAATATTACACCAAAAATATATCAGAAGTATCAGATGAAATAGCATGTGAAATCCAACCATCCAACAGATTAAGTTGTTACCAGATGGGGAAATCAGTTGAGGATCCTCAACGGAAGTAGCATTTGAGTTGGGTATCAAAGGAATTCAGCAAGGAAGAGAGTTGAGGTGGAGAGAACATCTGAGGCATTGGGAACAAAGGCACAGATAGGAAAGCATAGGTTGTTTTTACAGGGCAGAGTAGTCTAATTTGGCATGGAATGAAGCAATATGTAGTTGAAAATGTGGGGTGACACTAGATGGTAAAGCAAAGGCATTTTATAACCAGATTTATGCATAAGAAAAATTACTTAAGCAGTAATAATAAAGGACAGATTAGAGAGAGCAGTGTTAGGCTGTAATGAGAGCTTCTAAGAGGGTGGTGGCAGTGGGAAAAGAAAATAGGAAACATTCAAAAGATGTTCCAAAGGCTTATTAAGTGAAAGGATTTGAAATAAAGGGAAGAGGTAAAAGTTAAAGATATGCCTTGGGTTTTGAACCTGGAAGATTGGTTGGAAGATACTGGAACTCACTGATGAAAACAGTAAAAGAGACACAAGTTAGAACTGGGGATAGATAAGCTTGATTTTGGACATGTTGAGTTTGAGGTATGGGAGGAAAAGAGGATACACAGAGATGCCCCATAGATAGTTGGGGAAATATTGTCTGGAGATTTAAGATAGAGGTCAGGACTAGAAAAAGAAAATGAAGAAAGAAGAAGGACCTCAAAACAAAGTACCTACTTAAAGGAGTTAAGAGGATCATAAGAGACAGGTAAAAAAAAAATAGAAGAATTAGAGAGAGAGTGAAAACACCTCAGAATGTGGCAACTCTAAAGGAGGGGAGGGATGAGAAAGTTTCTAGGAAAGAATAGTCAGCAACAGCAGCAGAATGTGAACTAAATAAAAGGCCATTGGATTCAAGTATTAGGAAATCGTTAGTGACTTTTGCACAAGCAGTTTCAATTGTCTGATTGCTAGGTTTTGAGGACAGAGTGGGTGCTAAAAGTACAGACACATTAGGATATAGACCTTTTACAGAAACCTCCGAAAAGAAAAAGGAATGAATGAATATTTATTAAATGCTTACTCTATGCCTAAGGAGGCAGCTAGGTGGATAAGAGTGCATAAGAGTACTGGGCTGGGAATCAGGAAGTCTTGTGTTCAAATATGGCCTTGGACACTTACTGATTGTGTGACTTTGGGGAAGTCACTTAACTTCTGCTTGCCTTAACCCACTGGAGAAGGAAATGGCAAACCACTCTATTCCCAAGAACATTCCATCAACAATATGACCCACAGGGTCATGAAAATTAAACACGAGTGAACAACTGACCAGCAATAACTCTGCCCAAAGGCTAGAGATAGAACTACAAAAACAAAGGCAGTCCCTGTGTTCAAGATATTTACAGAGGAAGAGAGATGGGACTAAAAGATGGCCCAAAAGACTCAAAGATTTTTTTTCTTTTTGTCCCAGGGACACAGAGCTGTATGTCTTTGTGTGTACATTTTAGGAAGATGAGAATGAGCTAGTGAAGGATGCAAGATATATTTGTGGGGAAGAGGAGAAGGGAGAAGTCAGGCAACAATTGTTAAAGCAAGGCCTAGGAAGATGAGGTAGAAGGAAATAAAACTAATGGTAGGGGTAAAGACCTTAGAGAAAAATATGAATGAACACCCCCTTTTCTTAGTGACCAATAGGAAAGAGCAGAGCGTGAGAAATGAAACCATTGTTTTGATTATTCAGTTGGCTGGCACAATGGATAGAAAGGCTGTCTAATCTAACAACTTTTTATCTTGCAGTTTTGGTAGTTTATTATAAAGGAGCTAAAAGACATATATCCATGGCCTATATCCATACCAGGTACTATCTGAACACAAATGGAGGCAATTTGTAATTCTACTACGGTCTTGAGAAATATGTACTTATAGAACTACATTAAGGAAGTCTAAGTCAACCAGTGTTGGTGGATGATAGAGTTCATGAAGGAAAGTAAAATAGAAGACTGGGAAGGTACACAGTATCCAGGTTATGAAGGGCTTTAAATGCTATCATTTTTATTTTATCCTCTACATAATGGGGAACCAGTAAGCTTAATGAGTAGATGGATGACTTGGTCTTTAGAAGTCTAAATGGAGCATGGACTGAAGTGGAGATGAACTTGAAGCAGGGGGACTAGTTAAAAGAGTATTGCAATAGCTCTGGTGAAAAGTGGTAAGGAGTGAGGAGATATATATTGGGGATCTTGTGAAGAGAAAAAAATTATTAGCTTTGGCAATGGATTAGATATGGAGTATGAGGGAGGATGACATTAAGATTGTGAGTCTGGGGAACTAGGAGGAAGGTGGTACCCTCGATATTCTTATCAGATTTCAGAGGAAGGAGACATTATTTCTAGCTGGAAAGATCAATAAAAGCTTCAGGAATTGGATAATACCTGCTCCCTTAGCTGAGAAGAATGAGAATTTTCATATATATCCAGTACAATCTATGTGTTAGGAACAGAGTGAGCAGTTGTAAAGTCTAGAAATGTTGGAAGAATGATTAAAAAAAAATACAAGCTAGAGCTTGGTAGGAAATGAGGCTGGTAAGGTAGATAGCCTGAGGTTGAAGGGATGGGAGTGAAAATAGTTTAAATATAGTCCATAGGAATCCCATTCCTCCTGATGGGAGTAAGCAAACTTCATTTACATTAAAGTACAGTCACAACCTGGAGAAGTAACTTATTAAAGATTTCAGAAATCAACACAAAAAAATGAGAACATCACAACGTTATCAAATCATAGAATCTCAGCATCATGAGGGACCTCAAGGGCCACAGTTCCATTTCCCTAAAAAAGCACCCCCTCTACATGATAACCTCACAAATTGATCATCTAGTCTGGAAGGTTTCTGTTTTCTGTTTTTTGTCTGAATTAAGGCAAGCTAAACTGACCACTTTGTCTCAAACAAGCAATGGAGGAGAGGAAGGGAAGTTGTTACTAACCTAAAGTGATCTCCAATGTGAAACAAACTAGGAGACTTGAACTCCATTTTTTTTTTTTCAAAAATAGTTTGTACTTTCAGTAGTCAGAGACAGTCTCTAGGCTGGAGGAGCCCTCATAGGACAGCTGCATCTGAATAGATATACTTTCAACAACATTCCTAATAAATGGTTGGCCATCTAGCTTCTGCTTGAGAACATTCAGTGACAGTGAACTTACTACCTGATATATAGTAGCACATTCTACTTTTAGATGGCTATATGGTACAGTGGATAGGGTGCCAGGCCTGGAGTCAAGAAGACTCATTTTCCCCCCCGAGTTCAAATCTAACCTCAGACAATTGTTAGCACTGTGATTCTGGGCAAGTCATTGAACTGGTTGCCTCAGATTCCTCTTCTGGAAAATGAGCTAGAGAAGGAAATGACAAAGATGCTGATTACTCCAGGAACTTCACCAAGAAAACTCTAAATGGAAGCACAAAGCACTGGACACAACTGAAAAATGAATGAATAACAACAAAATTTTAGGAAGTTGTCCCTTATCAGATGGAAATAAACCTCTCTACAAATTCCTCCCATTGTTCCCAGTTCTTAATTCTTATGGCTGAGCCAGAATAAATCTAATCTGTCACAATAGTAATTATCAGTATTTTGGAGGAAAAGGAAGGAGTGGGTTTTAAACCAGGATACAGGGCCAACTACCTTTGGAAGCACCAAAATCCAAATGACTGTCATGAAATAAGATGCCAAGTGCAGGAATGGAGACTTTGACAGGAATTCAGTGCAAAATTAGGAAGTAATCTATAGGGAATGTCAAAAAACTGATGATTTGTCTGATTCAACTAGTTTCCTAAAATTTTTTCTGTTTATGGTAATGGTATGCATTCCTTTGCACGATTGCTCTAACCTAAATTGCTATTCAATTTTCCCTTTTATCTAATCTCCTTAAAAAAAAAAAAACCAAGGTATATTCTTCCATAGCCATGTTCTGGGCATGAGTCCAATCCACCAAGTCTTAGTGATACCAATAAGAGCAAAATTAACTTTGTTGCATTTGGATATCTTATCTTGCTATTACCACATTTTCTGCATTTTTGTGTATATATCTGAGGTCATGAGTTTTAGAACTGCTCTTCCTGAATATGACCTCCTTTGAAATCAGGACTTTCCACAGCCATTTTCCCCGTATGTTCTACCTGTTTACTCTCAGGAGCATCTATTTTGGCAGAAATGTTTTCACGACACCCGTTTTGAGACTGAAGCCTTAATGATCATAATCATGTCTCCAGGAAAATGTATTTTTACCAGCCCTTGTTAGATTCACTTCTAGCCAAGATCTCATCTTTCCCATGAAGTTTTCAAACATCTTTTTGGCCTGTGACAAGAGTTTGAGAGTGAAAATGTATCCTTTTCAATTGAATCCCCTACCTTCGATCACAAGTGATGATTAAAAAATAGAAGAAAAGTGATACTTAGGCCCCCCAGGTGTTCAGTTTCTCAACCAGTGTTTCATAGTAACTAGAAATGCTTTCCTGTTATTCTGACACTATTATTTGTTCCCACATGATTCAAAAGTGGTCAGTGGTCATGAAGTTTGAAGAGTGTCTGGACTCATGCCTGAATATGTGTTTCAGGAAGACAGAATATTTCCCTGTTCTTCATGTCAGTTTGACAGATGGCAACTTGAAGCAGGAACTCATCCACCACCATTGTGGAATAAGGGAAAGAGTTGATTGGATTGAATATCAGGAGACCAGAGTCTGAATTCTGGCCCCACTCTCATGGCCCTAGGCAAATCATCTCACCCTGTGGTTCTCAGTTGCCTCATCTATAAGATGGAGAGGTTGGAGTAGATGACCTCTCAGGTCCCTTCCAGTGACTATATTTGATCATTTGAGTATCAATTGAAACTGCCTCTGTAGCTTTGGGGATTCTCGTTATTATTCTTTGAGGCTTAAGACCTTGCCAAGAAGAATCTCAGAAAGTCCAGATCAGTCCTTCACAGGAAGGAGAAGAAAAGGAAACAAGCATTTCTTAAGCATTTGCTGTGTTCTAGGCACTGTGCTAAGTGCTTTTCAAATATTATCTCATTTTATCCTCAAAAGATAGGTGCTGTTATTATCTCTTTTTTAAAATTGAGTGAACTTAGGCAGACAAAAATTAAGTGACTTGCCAACGGTCACACAGTTAGTAAATGTAAGAGTTAAGATTTGAATTCGGATCTTCCAGAGATCCGAACTGTACCACCTAGCAATCATGGCAGCTCTTCTTTGAGAACGTTTCAAAATTATTTCCTAGCACCAGGCACTAGATCTGGAGTCAGGAAGGTCTGAGTTCATAGTAGCTGTGTGACCTTAGGCAAGTCACAACCTCTGCCTCAGTTTCTTCAGCTACAAAGTGGGGCCAATAACATTTACCTCTCAGGGTTGTTGTGAGAACCAAATAAGAAAATTAGCAGAGTGGCTGACACATAGTAGATACTTTATAAATGATTACTTCCTTCCACCAGAAGTTAAAAAATCCTTTTCTCCCTTTTCTGTATGATATTCTTCTACCTTTCAAATTCCTGAGGCAGGTTAGGATTTCCTCTCTGCCTTTTTAATTTGTTTTTCCTCTTTATTTCTACTTTGAAATATATTCCTTTCTTTCAAGGAAATCTTCCTTTTTCCTAAGAAGTTAAAAAATAAAGAGTCCCACTTTCTCTACAAGTAGAAATACCAACCTGCATTTTTTTAATACACATATAGCTATTACTTGGCACTAGCAGATACATAAATATACTGTACTCTTTTCAGGTTACTAGGAAATTTCTCTTGCCTCCCATAATAGCTTGAACTAAAATCCTCATTTTTCTTTCTCTTGTGGCTAGCTCTAATTAATTCTCATGACTGACTTCCCCTGGTAAATTTATTGACTCTTTTTTTTTTTAAACCCTTACCTTCTGTCTTGGAGCCAATACTGTGTATTGTATCTGTAATACTGCGTATTGGCTCCAAGGCAGAAGAGTGGTATGGGCTAGGCAATGGGGGTTAAGTGACTTGCCCAGGGTCACACAGTTGGGAAGTGTCTGAGGCCGGATTTGAACCTAGGACCTCCCATCTCTAGGTCTGGCTCTCAATCCACTGAGCTACCAAGCTGCCCCCAATTTATTGACTTTTAAGACCTGTTCTGAACCTGATATGAGGTCTCTTCCTAAAATGAACCTGATGTTCTAATGGCGCTAGGATTTCCTTGTCATCTTATGAGTCCTATAGATAAGTCTTTTCTGACCTGGATGAAGGTCCTGAGGTTATTTTAGGCCATATTTATCTTTCCTACTTCCCATGTCTAATTTGGACATGACTAAAAAGTGTCCTCTGTGTATGAATTGGTATTTAGGTGGCCATAGCCTTCTTGAAGGCAGTTAACATGGTATAGTTATTTCATTGTTTCAATCCCTTAACACCACCACCTCAATTCTATAAATGTCAAAGTGGAATTCATGATGAATAATAAGGAAATGGGTTTTGAGTGATAATATATGTATAGCCCAGTGAAATTTCTTGTCAACTTCAGGAAGGAGGAAGGAAGAGGGGATAGGGACAACATGAATCATGTAACCATAGAAAATTTTTAAAATAAAATTTAAAATAAAATGGAATTCATGGCTCAGAACCAAGGGATGATTGCTTTAGTTGAACTATTAGAATTTTTGAGTTCTTAGTCTTTGAGATTATGGTTGAAGTCTAGAAAAATTGATTAGAAGAGATTATAAGAAACCAATAGAAGATACAGTTGCTGGAACTTAACTCTAAAAACCTTTACCACCCTCAGTGTTTCAGTAGAGATTGTGTCAGTTCAGCCTTGGGAAAGCTTAGAAAGTGATAGCTCTGTGGTAGAAGAGAAGCAGTTCTAGTGTTTACCAGAACCAGGGTGCTTTGTCCATAGCATTTATTAAAGAATTCCAATTCAGAGCTAGAAGGGCACTTAGAAGTCCTCTGCTCCAACCACTTCTTTTTACAGGTTAAGAAACTAAGGCCTGGAAACTTAAGTAAATTGCCTGAGTTTATCTAGGCAATATTGCAGAATTGGGAGCTGAACCAAGATCCTATGAGTCCAAATCCATCACTATTTCTACTGACCCACAAGCTTTTGGTTAAAACAGGCACTGGACAGAAGGACTTGGCCACTGACCCAGTTTATGATAGCATCTCATCTTTCATCGTCTCTAAATTGTTAAGTGAGAAAAATAGAGGTTTGCAAAGAACTTTAATTTCCTCTCAGTGAAAGATGTTTGAGGGCAAAACATAATTGTGTTAGACTTTTGGTACAAATGTTAAATTCTGTCCTTTGTTCCCTTCAACAGTCTAGCAGGAGGTAGCTGCATTCTAGACTGTGCACCAGGCACATATTTCAATTCCGAGTTGATCAAATGTGAGAAGTGCCATTCTACCTGTCAAACATGTGTAGGTAAGTTAATTATCTGCAAGCAGGCTTTTATTTCATTGCAATCAACAGTAATAAACTGAATTAGCAGCAGGTAAATAGGCTTACTATTCTGAAATCTAAAAAAAGGATAGTGGTTCATGAACTTCAGCATTTATTGTAGCTTTAAGACACAAAGGAACACTCTGAGCTACCCTGCCTAGCCTTCCAAGTGTTATAAACCAAACCAAGCAGTGTCTGTTTTCCATCTGTGAAATGAATGCTAACTGCTAACGGGTCCATCTTCCCTACTTGATGCTGAATGCAGTTAATAACTAAATAGCTTTGATTTCAAAATGTCTATTTTAAAGATTGAGAGAGCTTAAAGGCACTTGGGGGTTATGAAAGTGAATGTGATGGCTTTTTGAAACCAAACCTCCATTTTCTTTATATGTTTTCTCTTTGAACATCTTGTTCCAATAGAAATTGTTCTATAAATGTTTTTATGTGAAATTATTAACTTTCTAAAAAACAGAGTAGCACATTTATTATAGCACAGTATCTAGTAGATTCAGTTTTATGTAAAATAGTTGGCAAATTTCCATCCTTTTTCTATAGTCCTATTCCAATGCCTCGTCATGTTGGAAAGGTTGCCTTGGGTTCCTAACAGCTCTTGCCAGTAGAGTACAAATTCTAGGAAGTCCTAGCAATTCAATTCAATGTAATACTGAGTGCCTAATGTGTATGAGGCACTACCTAGATCCTGAAGATCCAGAGAAAAATGAAACACTCTCTGCTTTCAAGTAGTTTATGTTCTACTCCTGTACTATATAGCATGTTCAGAAGTTAGTAGATTATTAGTATTAAAGGGTAAGGGAATCATAAAGGGCATGACAGACACTTGGGGAAGGTACTGTTAAGCAAAGATCAAGAGGGAGTATGTTCTGGGCATGGGGGGTTACTTCTTAAGGAGTTGGAATGCTGGATCTGAGAACAGCTGGTAGACAGGTTTGGCTGGAATGTAGAGTAGATGAAGACAAGTAATATTAAATAAGGCTGAAATCATAGGTTGAAGCCAGATAGTGGAGGGTATTGAATGCTTGAGGAGTTTTTATTTTATCCTATTAAAAATAGGCAGCCGCTGAAAGCTTTTGAGCAGGGGAGTGACATGGTTAGACTTCTGCCATAGGAAGATTATATTTTAGGATCTATTCAGAGGAAGGATTGGAGAGGGAAGAGAGAGACTAAGAGAGGGAAGACAGGCTCAGAGGGACTTGGTTAGGAAGCTATTTCCATAGTCTCATTAAGAAGCAAGGAGTACCTGAATAGGATCAGTGACCTTATGAGTGGAAAAAAAGGAAAGAAGAGATGTTATAGTGAGATGGAGGATAAGGGAGTTGGGAAAGTCAAGGATGACTCCAAGGTTACAAATCTATGTGACCAAGATGATGGGTAACATCCTTATCAGAAATAAAGTACTGTAGAAGATGGGGCAAATTGGGACAAGGGAGGAGAACGAGTTTTGTTTTGAATAAATTGAGTATGATAAACGAGTTCTGTTTTGAATAAATTGAGTTTGATATGATGATGGGGGTATCCAAATGGAGTACAGCAGACATGTCTCTGATGTAGGACGGGAGTTTAGGATTGAGATCAAGACTGAACTTCAGAATCATTTGCATAGATATTTTTGATGAACCCAAAAGGATTAATGAAATCCCTAAGGGAGAGAGTATGGAGAGGGGGGGGGGGAAGCCCAGCACAGAAAGCTTTGGGAGATAACTCATGGGATGAAAAGTAGATGATGAGCCAGAAAAGGAGACCAAATAGTATGACAGCCAAGAAAGAGAGCAGTATCACAGAAACCAAGGGAAAAGAGTATCTAGGAGAAGATTGTGATCAATAGTACCATAAATTGCAGAGATGTTAAGGAGAGTGAGAACTAAGAAAAACTCATGGATTTAGCAGTTATCCCTGGAAACCATGGAAAGAACACTTTTAGAGAAGTGGTAAGGTCAGAAGTCTGATTTTAAATAGTGGAAAAGTTAATAATAAGGAAACTGAAGCAACCAAAATAAGAGACTCTTTTGAGGAGCTTGGCAATAAAAATGAGGAGAGACATAGTATAATAGCTTGAGGGAATGGCAGGGTCAAGAGAAGGTTCATTAGGATTGCGAAAAGAAACATTCGATAGGGTCTTATCCATCCTTCACCTCCCCCCACCCTAATCCCAATCCCAATCCTTCAGGAAGTGATGATTGAACACAGTATCAATGCAAGAGAAACTTCTATTTCCACAGCTTGTTTACACCAAACCTGGGGGTCTAGCCATATAGGTATGTGATCAAGTTGGCAGTTAAGTTATGGCTAGCAATCTGAATCAGTAAATGCCTACTGACTAGATCCCCCAGACCATATTGAACTCCCACTAAGGACTCTGTAATGTCACCTCAAGATGTTGGTCATGAGGCATAACCATTAGATATCCAACAAAAGGAAGAAGCACATGGCTCCCAACCTCTGGAAATACAGACCTTCTGATAACTTGGGTGATCTGAATCTCAGGACCTCCAATGGATATGAATTACCTGTGGTATAGGCCTTCTACTGCCTTTATTCCCTAAAGCTGAGAATCTCTTATGATTTTGAGAACCCCAATGGCAAAAAAAAAATAGTACTGAATTAAGGATTCCTAGGGAGAAACTGAATTTAGACTTGGTACCAGAAAACATGGAAAACTGAGGGGGAAAAAAACTTTAAATGGTCTTGGCAAGGATCTGTGTGTCTATTACTCAAAACTCTTCTTAGTTAAGTCAAAGAAACTCATCACCAGAAACTCATGACCACCAGGTAATAGCTTTTCTTTGACTACAACTCATGAAAATTCTTAAAGATAGTGTAGAGGAGCTATAATCTGCATCCATAAAAGAATACCAGCACTGATAAAATCATAGTCTTTTGAAGTATTGAAGAAGGTAATATCTTATCAGATTTCCATCCATATAGCTGTATGTGTAGAATTGTATAAACATAAAATTATATTCTGGATTGAAATATATTTCAGGTCCAATCAAATTCTCTATACTTCTCCATCCTCTCCTCTTATCTCAGTGTCACTATAGTTTACATAACAAATGATCTTATTCCTGTTTCTCTGAGTTCTCATTATGTTGAATTTTCAATGAATTAGCTTTAGAATTATATTTCAACAAAACACCATTCACATCATGCTTTTCTTCTGAAGAGTCCAGAAGAGTTGATGTATTTTCTTTTATGTGAGAATGCTGGATTTATTTTATTTTACTTCTTTTATTAGTTTATTTTATTTGACATTTGTACATCTGAACTAAATAGGACAGCTTATAGATTTGGATACTGTCTGCATTTTCAAAATGTGGAAACCAAGTAGAGAAGGGAATTAGCTTGTAAAGATTTACAGAAGTAAATATAAAGAGAGCCAGGATTTGAACCAAAGTCACTCTCCCCAATAAGCCATTTTTTTCTATATTGGTCCCTTTAATCAAAAATGCCTTGTAACTTATGTAACAACTTACAATGTCAAGCATGTAGAACCTATGAAAGGAAAAGGTATTCTAGAATTTGTAAGAAAATATTAATTTATCTACATGTAAAGCTGCTATACCTTTAAAAGAATTTTCATTCATAATCTTCAAAAGTAGCATGGCTTAGTGGAGAGAGAGCCAGCCCTGAAACCAGAGACTTGAGTTCTAGTCTTCTCTCTGATTTATGCCAACTGCATGACTCTGGGCATATCACTTTACCTTTAGTACTCTAAGCAATGCCCTAAAACTTTAAAGTAAGAGAAGGTGACAATCTGCCTCAGTAGAGGGAGTTTCCTCATTTGGAAGTCCCCTCCCTGTACCAGTGAAATCATACATCTAGTCCTTATCTCTATAATCCTCTAACTCCTCAAAAATCTTTCTGCTTTTTCCAGTAACATGACAGCCAGGTATCATTTCTCCTGTTATTCTCTACACAAGAGTCCTTAGTGGGCTCAATTTCCTTTATAGTGTAGAATGCCCTTTGCCTAGAATTCAAGACTCCATAATTTAGTCCTTTCTTGTCTTTCTAGCTAAACTGAGCTGTTTGCCATTTCCTAAGCACATCTCAACTTTTCCCAGTTTTGTTCACATTATTCTCTCTGCTTGAAATGTTCTTCCCTTCGGCTCTGCCTGTCCAATTTCTCTCATCTTTCAAGACCCAAATCAAATGCCATCTCTTCCCTGAAGCCTTCCTGCAATCTTGACTTCCAACCCCTATAGCACTTCGCAATTATTTTACCGTAATTCACTTTCCCAAATATACCATGTCTTACAATTATTGGTGTACAAGTCTGATTGCTTCCCCTGCTCTGTGAGAGCAAGGAGCATGGTTTGTTAGCCCTTACATTCCTCAAAATGCCTACTAGTGTCCTGCACAAGCTGAAATAGCTGCTTAAGAAATATTAGCTGAATGAATGAATGTCAAGGAGTTCTTCCTTTAACAGTCTAGTATGAGGTAACCTTTTCTTCTTGAAATATGATGGCATACATATGTAAAACTTATTGGAAAAATGAAGATTCTGATTTTCAACCCAGTCATCAAACATGGACATTGAATTCATTTATCCTATCCAAACCTAAATGAGGATTTCATATTCCATTCTCTTTCCGTTACTGGGGCCAATTACTCTTTGTTTGTCCCTTGTTGATTAAGAGGAATCTATTAAGCCCTTCAGGCTGCAGTTGAGAATGCTAGATTTCAGAGGAAGGGAATTTTAACCACCTGTACTCTTCCTTTCACTGTCTTTTTTGATTTACCACTTTGAGTTTTTTTGGAAATTCAGGTTCCAAAATTGCCATCAGTGGAATTGCATGCTAACTTTAATCCTGCTGCCTAAAAAGACTTTTTATCACCAATAATGTTTTGAGTGTGGCAGGGTGCTCTTCTCATTTCACCTCTGCATGTAGCTCCTCTTTTATCCTTTCTCCAGTCATGCAGTCGTTTCAACATCTCACTGCATTGCTCCTGATCACTCCTCATTATCTGTTGTCACACCCAATATAGCAGCATCTGTAAGCTTGAAAACTGTGCTCTCATTGCCTTTGCTCTTTTTTTTTAATCCAGTGACATGGTTGAAGGGTTGCTCTAACTGAAATCTAGGGACTGTCTCAGGTTAATGTCTTTCCAACCTGAAATATTCTCCTCCTGGCAACTCTTCCTTTCTTGTTCTTTAGCCAGTTCACTGTCTCTTGTCATTAATCTCGTGGATAGTATTTGGAGGTCAAATGCTGTCTTAATGTCAGATTTTGAGATCCTTCCACAGCTCTTGTTTGTCCATTACTCTGAATCTGTGAGGCATGGCCTTCTAGAACATCTGAGTCTGCAGTTATTCAATTGAACACCTGTGCCCAAGTCTAATGGTCCATGCAAGTTTTAAAATCCCTTTGTGCTTACTCTTTGGGGAGTCTTAGCTGGTAATGATATTGTCACTATATTTCAGTCCCTTGACTAGACATCTCAGAGACATTTCTGTTATGGTGAGCCCAGGGAAAATGCCCAGAGAGATTGAAGAATATAACTGTGGGCCCTTGAGTATAGTTGTTTGATGGAAAAAACAAATCACTTTTTCTTTCAACATTTGTAAGGAGCTACTGCTGTAACTCTAAGAATAATAATTTTTAAAAAACTAATTCTATCTAGAGCCTAATTTTCACAATGTTTTATCTACATGTGATCTAAGTAGCAACAGAGATTAGCAATAGATTGGCTACCTAAGATGTAGCCATTTGCCATTTTTGCCTATTTGAAATGAATTAACAGTCACTGAGTTTACCCAGTGTTTTTTTAAACCCTTACCTTCCATCTTGGAGTCAATATTGTGTATTGGTTCCAAGGCAGAAGAGTGGTAAGGGCTAGGCAATGGGGGTTAAGTGACTTGCCCAAGGGCACACAGCTGGTAAGTGTCTGAGGTCAGATTTGAACCTAAGACCTCCTATCTCTAGGCCTGAGCTACCCAGCTGCCCCCACCCAGCATTATTTTGAACCAAATATTACTTCTATGTCAGAAAGCCATTTTTAAGTTGTTTTGGCCTTTTCTTTTTTCTTTTTTAAGTCAAACCTATAACTTTATTGGCATAAGGAACTTCCAAGAAGGAATCTCCTTCTACTAGACTATATAGATCAACAACAGTTCTGCAACCTGTAGTCTCAGAGAGTGGCCTCAGGCACTGGGAAGTTAGATGTCACATAACCAGTGCATATCAGAGACTTAAAGTGAGGTATTTATGATTCTGAGGCCATTTCTCTACCCAGTACACTATACTGTCTGCCTTGCCCCCAAATAGTTTGGATAATCTGGAAGTTTTCCTAGCCATGCCAAAGAATGAGTCATCTCATGTGATAAACATAAAAGGATGCTTTGGGAAAACAGTAATGATTATCCTGTTGGTGTGACTGCATGCTAGATTACATTACTATTACTAGAATGTAAAAGGTTGGTTGAAGTTCTAATAAAAGAAAATTTTCCCATTATGCCCTTCTTATTAATCCTGATCACCTCCCTGTTTGCCAGATGCAAATCCTAGACACCATTAAATTCCATCAGTTTTCTTGAATTCATTCTATATTCCTTTGGGTTTGGCTTTCATAATTTTAAAGAAATAGGATTATTTGCATTTAATTTTCATGCATACCCTTAAGGGAATGGACTGATATGATAATAATAAAATATCTAAGCAATTCATGTTCACTAGCTTAAATCCCATTTATCATATGTGGTTCATTTCCTGGGTGGGACTAACTCTAAATTATTCATTCATCTTCTTGGTAAGCATACAAGAAAGCTGACTTAGGCTCCCTTATGAAAATTCCTCTCTTCTTTAAATTCCAGTCAATATAGAGTTCACGATGTTCCATTTCTAATCTTTTTATTTATTCTTCACTGTTCACATATACAGTTATGAACTGTTTCCTTCCTTAGGTCATTGGTAATGTTTCTTAATCACCATGGCTCGTTCTCTGTATTCTAAGTTGGAGTATTGTTGCCAACTAGTCTTAGAAGCCTTCTTTTTCCTAACATCTAGAAATAGCAGAATAGCATTGTCTAGTATGTAGGACCCTGTGAGACACATGACTTTGGATTACTTCCAAGTTTTACCACAATCATGAAACTAAGCATAATGTCACAGAGTTGCCAGTGATCTCAGAAGATCATCCACAGCAGGTCTTTTCTTCTAGGCAAGTCAATAATCTAAATCAGGTTCTCTTATTTACAAAGATCTTCGGGCAAGCAATTCCCATACTCTACTTGCCTATTGTTTCATCATTCAGAGAATACCACAAAGATTCCTTGTATAAAACCACAATCTGACAACTGTTTAATTGGGCTTCCTCTTGCTTTGAGTGTCTTGGGAGATAGTGAACAATTCACTAGCATCCTTCTTATGTCCTTCATGTATATAAGGAGCAAGTCAACCTTTAGTCTTCTCTAAATCTTCTGTTAACTTTTCCTGAGGGAATCAATTTTCCATTCAGTCATTTTGACTGCCCTTCCTAGAATTTCTCCATTTAAAAATGCTCTTTCTTTTTTATTTTTTAAGACTGGGTCTCCTCATCTCACAGGGCAGTGGTTACTTTTTGGCCAGCTCCTCCTATTATTGGCACAGGAGTTTTGACCTGTTCCATTTCTGACCTGGGTCAGCGAGCCCCTCCTTATAGACTACCTGGTGCCTCCTACCTGCCTACTCCAACAGACTCAGCACACTGATACTATGCTTAGTGTGGACACTTGATCAGTATATCCCTGTGCAGCTCAGAACACCCAAGCTCAAGAGATCTGCCAGCATCAGCCTTCCAAGTAACCGGATTCACAGAAATGTCCACCATACTCAATTCCATATCTATTTTTGATGTATGAGAACAAATCTCAGTCCCGTATTATAGAAATGGTATAGTCATTGATGCTTAATGAATAAAGCTATGTTTCTTCTTAGCTCTTATTTTTACACTCCACTGCCTTTTTTGTTCTGCATTCCTCATTTGTGAAGTGGAGATTCTGATCACAGAATCTCAGCATTGTAAAGGATGTTAATAGCCATCTAGTCAATATTGTGCCTAAGCAGGAATCCTATTTATATTCCAATGATTATCCAGCTTCTACATGAAGACATCGAGGAAAGAGAAAACTTCTACCACTGCCTACTGAGGCAGCCTGTTCCACTTTGGGTTCATTTCTATTGTTAGGAATTTTTTCCTTATCTGGAGTTTCTATCTCCCTCTTTTCAACTTTTACCTATTGCTCTGAGTTTTGCCTTCTGGAACCAAAAAGGACCATCTGTTCACTCTTACACAAGACAGATCTTCATATATTTAAAGACAATCAATATGTCTCACCTGAGTTGTTGTTTTGTTTTGGTTTTTTGCTTCACCCTAAATGTTTCTACTTTCTTCATCTAATTTATGTATAGTGTATTACTCTCAAGCCCTTTTACTGTTCTAGTTGCCCCAAACACTCCCAAGTTTATCAGTCTTCTTTAATACTCTAAATGTAGTCTGAATAGGGCAGAGAACAATAAAACTATCATATTCCTAGTACTGGTCATTGTATCTTTCTTAATGCAGCCAGAGATGGAATTAGCTTTTTTGGCTTCCGTATCACACTGTTGACTCATATATAGCATACAGCCTAGTGAAATCTCCAGATCTTTTATAGATGAACTGCTAATATTTTATCTGGATTCATGTGATTGATTTTTTAAACACAAATATAAGATTTTTTTGGTCATTTTATTTGAATCAGTCCAGTATTCTAGCTTATTGAGATTTTCCAAGTTCTGTACCATTTAAAAATTGGTGAGTATATGATCTTTTTTCTTCATTCAAGTCACTTTTTTAAAAATACGAAACATCATAAGGCCATACATATTTCCTTGGAGTATTCTAGCAGAGATCTACTTCCCAGATGACATCAAACTGTTAATGACTACTCTTTGAATCCAGCTATTCAACCAGTTTGTAATCTAAATAACTGTTAAATCTAGCCCTTATTTCCCTATCTTGTCTCCTAGAATTATGAATGACTCTCAAATGCTTTGCTAAATTCTATGTTATTAGAGGTAGAGGTATTATAAACAAACTTTACCTAGAATTTAGGGTACATACTACCTAAATTCTAGGTAAAGTTTGTTTACAATATCTCACTGACCCATCAGTTTAGTAATTCTGTCAAGAAAGAAAATTAGGTTATTCTAACATGACTTGTCCATGATGAAGCCATCCAAAATCTTGGTGATCACTGCTTCCTTTTTTTAGACTTTCACTGATCATCTCCTTAATAATATATTCTAAAATTCTGTCAGGAATCAAGGTCAGACTCACTGGGCTACTATGAGGACATCATGGATAACATATTAAGAAAGAACACAAAAACACTCAAAGGATTACAAGCCAGGCAGTTTATTACTCATAGACAATGGGATGTGTGCCTCAGTCAAGAACACAGAGCTCTGAGTCTCTGTACTTATATGTGAATTTTGTAGCTGGGCAGATTCACAGGGACCAAGTGGGAGGGAAACCTTTGGGGAAGTCAATCAGTGGGTGGTCCCCATTACAAACCCTCCCTACATATCAATAGCAAGGGCATTGTGATTATGAAAGTTTACTGATTTTGCATGCATAGATTAGATGAAGTTTGCTAAATTATGACCAGAATAGTTTTGTATTACTTGCCTAAATGATGCTTACTACATCAGTTATTGGATAGGATTTGGTAATAGGAACTTCCTGGTACATAGACAAGTAAAGTCAATGATCAAACATGGAGTAACTTTTGTCAGCTAGAGCAGAGCAATAGTCCAATCCTTACAACTATGATTTGTGGACCTCTTCTGTTCTTCATGGTATATCAGAAATTACTCGTCATTCATAAACACTAATTTTATAATTCAGTCATATACAATAAGTCACAAAGGTCAACAATAATATTTGCCAGATTTTTCCACATCCTTGGATGTAGTTTTTCAGGACCTGGTTGTTTGAACTGGTTAAGCATAGCCAGGTACTCCCTTACTTTATGACTATCTTGGGTTTCAACTCCTTATTGACCATGTTTGTTCTATCCTTTCTAGTTCTAAGATCATTTACCTCAGCAGAGAAAACAAAATAAAATGTGTTAAATGGTTTGGTCTTCTCTCGCAGTTATTACCAATTATCATTATTTGTTATCATTCCATCAAGCCCAAAAAGCGGTTACCCTTTTTTTAATCATACTCTTTTCCAGCAATTTAGCTTTTTAAGAGGTTTTGTTGTTGACCTTAGCTTTCCTCTGCTTTATCACCTCTGAAATTATTTTATAGGATGACTTTCTTTAAGATCCATTCTCCTTTATCTGTTCTTGCTTTCATTCTCTATAGGGTTTTTTTTTTTAATCCAAGTAGATCAATGAATTCCCCAAATATCTACATTGATCTCTTTAGACTATTTCCCTTTTTTTCCTCATCAAAATTGTTCATCCTATGTCTTCAGAATTTCATTCTTGAGAGCTGCCTACTCATCCTATAGAACTTTAGGCCCTGCTATCCTACCCATTTTTTCCTCTGGAACATTTGAAATCTATTCCCCTGATCTTTAAATACATGTCTGACTGTGCTCAGCTTTCCTTTCTCTACCAATAAATTGTGAGGTGAAAGGATCATTTCTATCTGAAGTTCCCATCATTTTTACCACAGAAACCAGGTCCTCCTTGTTAATCAAATTTGGACTAAGAATAGCACTTTCTCTCATTGGTTCCTCCAATTTAAAGGATAAGATTATCATTAACATTTGTTGGATCAAATTGAATCAGTAAGTATAAAAATAATCAGCTAATCTCATAGAAAAGAGAGATAATATTCAGAGACAATTCAGATAATTCAAGTCCTTCATTATTATGATTTGTGTCTTTCTGTACCAATATTTTAATGTTTCTTGAATTCCTCAACTATTTTCTATTTAACTCTGGGTTCCACTTAAATGACAATATTGCTTCATCATGATGATTTTCCTACTTTGCATGCTTTCTGGCTTATCAATATTATTCTTAAACTTTGGCCCCCAGAAATGAACACAATACTCCAGATGAGTTCTGATGAGACCTTCCTTATTCCTAGAAGCTCTTAATTCAGCCTAAGATCACATTAGCTTTTTTGGCTTTACTATAACATACTTCCATCTCATTAACTATGCACTAAAAACCTGAAATCTTTTTCAGAAAAACCATTTTCTCACCACGTCTTACCTATCTTCTACTTGTGAAACAGATTTTTTTTGTGCCTAAGAATAATACTTTACATTTATCTCCATTCAATTTCATCTTATTAGTTTTAATCCCATTCTTGACCCCTTTGAGAGATCCTATTGCATACTAATCCATTGTGTTAGCTAACTTCAGATTTCTGTCATCTGCATTACATTGTCTAAGTCATTGAGAGAAATGTTAAATAGTAAACAACACAGAGCTAAGGATAAGTATAGGTACTTCTACTTCTGCCATGATGACATTCATCTCGCCCTTCACCCTCTCTTTTCAGAAAGTGACAAAGCATCACTCTGAGCTTAGATGGCATTTACCTAACAATGGCAGAAAGATAAGCTACTGAAAACAAGACCCTTAATCCCTTGTTTTTTTTTCTTTTTAACAGTTCTTGTATCCTAATATTTTGCAAGAATTACTTTTCATTTTGTCAAATACACATTGGAGATAGTTTGTATTCAACAAGTACTTCCATTTCCTATATGAATAATTAATTTTAAAATTATTTTGAAACATCAGTATTCCCTCCCATATTTGCAAATGCTATTTTCTTAAAATTTGGGGACCCTAATCTTAAATAATATAAATAAATAAATGCAAACTAAATGTTTCCTTTCTTATTCTCTGTGTATATCTCATCATCCTTTTTGAATAAAAATGATTCTGAATTGGGGAAAGAGACCTCAAAGGACCAGAGATAGCTGTGTTAAAATGTAAATGAATGACTATTAGAGCACAATGGAAACATATGGATGTTACCTTTTCAAAATAACATTTTCTTTTCCCTCAATTACATGTAAAAACACCTTTTAACACTCATTTTTTTAAATTTTGAATTCCAAATTCTCTGTCTCCCTTTCTTCCCTCCCCCTCCCTGATTTGATAAACAGTCTGATATAGGTTATATATGTGCAAACATGTAAAACGTATTTCCTTATTAGTCATTTTGTGGAACAAAACTCAAAAAAGATAAAAGAAGTGAAAGATAGTAATCTTCAATCTGCATGTAGACTCTATCAGTTCTTTCAATAGAAACAGATAGCATTTTTCATCATGAGTCCTTTGGGATTGAATTGGATTGCTGAGAATATCTGTCATTCAGAGTTGTTCATTATATAGTATTGCTGTCTGTTATTGTGTACAATGTTCTCCCAGTTCTGCTCAATTCACCCTGCATCAGTTCATGTAAGTCTGTCCATTTTTTTCTGAAACCGGACTGCCTGTCATTTCTTAAAAACAATAATATTCCATTACAATCATATACCACAACTTGTTCAGCCAACTAATTGATGGGCATTCCCTCAGTTTCCAATCTTTGCCACCACAAAAAGAACTGCTATATGTATTTTTTTTAACAAATTGGGCTTTTTCCCTTTGGGTGTTACCTTTAAAATACAGGTACATTTTCTAAGTATTAATGAGGAATATTGTGAATAATATATCCCAAGAAGGAAATAAAACCCAGTTCTGACTCCTAACCCAGTACACTCAGCCAGGTTGTTAAAATCCATCATCCAGACCCAGAGCAAGCCCTTCCAAAGCAGTAGTCCCTAGTTTCATGAATCAGGACAAGCAGCAAAAAGGGAAGGTAGAAAGGGCAGCTTTCTTTTGGATTCACTTTAGCCCCAAGTTAGCTTTCCTACTTATTCAGTTCCCCTAGGAAATTTAAGTGACTTAATAAGAGAAAGCTTAAAGGAAAGAAAAGTTCTAGAGATGGAGGACTAACTCCATCTCCCATCTTGCCACAACTTTTGTGTCTCCACCTTGTACTACCCTTCTCCTGGGGCAGATTTATAGAAAGAGAGAAAGACTTCTAGCCTTTGGGAAATATTTCAGATGAACATGGGGTGGCCTGTCATACTTTCCTCTGAGATTTCACAAACAACTCCTAGATTCTGGGCCTCAGAAAAGTATGAGAAGCCAAGGAGGGCAAAACTGTTGTGGACTGAAAAGGCTTCTGGGATCTAGGAGGAAGAAGAATAATGAAGAAGACCCCTGAGCTCTACCAGTGAAACAAGTTCCTTTCTCCTGCCTTTCCACAGAATGAAGGGGGGGGGGGTGGAACCCTTTACAGCCCAATATTGGGTTTTGTTGGTGGAACCCTAATGAATTTCTATAGATGTTCACAGGTTGCCTTCTCCCATTATCACCAGCTTTTTCCTGGCCATAACTTTACCACTAAACCACCAGACATCCTCCAGGCTTTTTTCCTTAGAAGAGTATAAAAGTTGTTTTTTAGATTTGACACCCTAGAACAGTGATGGCAAAGCTTTTAGAGGCCATGCACCGTGCCCTGCCTCTCCCAGAAACCCTGTGCCATGCCCCATCCCTCCCTTACCCCACACACAAGGAAGGGAAAAAGCTCTCCCATTGGGCTGCTAGAGGGTTGAGGGGTGGGTAAAGTGAAAAAATATCTTAAGTGCAGAGGGAAAGAGGATTGGACCAAGAACTCTACTCCCCTCCAGCTCTGCCACCTGTGAGCTACCCACCTTATCCGCTGTGAGCTTCCATTGGGCTGCTGGGCAGAGGGGAGGGTAAAGTGAAAAAATGTTGTCAAAGGGGCATCTGGGTGACTCAGTGTATTGAGAGCCAGGCCCAGAGAACCCAGAGGTTCTAGGTTCAAATTTGACCTCAGACACTTCCCAGCTGTGTGACCTTGGGCAAGTCACTTAACCCCCATTGCCTAGCCCTTACCACTCTTCTGCCTTGGAACCAATACACAGTATTGACTCCAAGACAAAAAGTAAGGGTTTAAAAAAAAATGTTGTCAGGCACTGTGGAGAGGGGTAAGGGAGCAGCTCTGCCCAAGTCCCTCTGCCTTTCTAGTAATGAAGGGGGTGGGGGGCACACATGCCCACAGAGAGCATTCTATGTGCCATCTTTGGCACTCATGCCATACATTCACCAACACAGCCCTAGAACAAAGCCATTTCCTTATCTGAAGTTAAAGTTCTATCAAAACCTGACCTGTCCCCTATAGAAGCAGTACTCTAATTCTTTGCCAAGGAGGTAAAATGAATTTTACTTAGAATGCTTCACGTAAAAAATGTCTAGTCCCTCCCAAATCTCTTCTATAGTAAATTTTACTTATAGTTAATCTGCCTTTGTGTGATTGATGTACTTCAATATTCAAGGTAAAGGGGAAATGGTATTAAAGAAAGACCAGAAACAGTGAAAACAGGGAAATCTGGGACCCAAAGGTCTAGCTATAGAAAGAAGAATGCTACTCCCTTTATATTCTGCCAGCCAAGGTTTCAAATTGCCTTCATTGAGGAGACAATATGGGGTATCACATTCCATTCATTATATTTGTATTCAGCACACTTTCTTTTTCACCTTCCTTATGGGTACTTCATTTGCCTCACTGTTTGAAGTTATGGCTCTCTTTGCTTTTTCCTCTTCATTGTCTTTTTTTCACTTTGAATCCATTAAAGTCATCATAAAAGAGAAATATCTTGGGAGAAGAGAGAAAATGGCCACCACAGGCAAGGTTATTTTCCCTTCATGTGGTTGGTCACTCAAAGTATTTAGCAGGAAAGAAGTGATCAGAGGCTAAATAGGAATAAAATCGCATTCAGATGACTATGGTACAGATTGTTGTAATATTATGGTAATTCTTATTTACATAGAGCTTTGATGTTTACACCATCTTTCATAACCCACACATCTTCAGTAGCTCCCTACTGCCTCTTTGCTACAATACAAAATATTTAACCTGTCATTTAAAGTTCTCTACAATTTGGCTGCCACATACATTTCTAGTCTTACTTTATAATACTGTCTCTCATGAACTTTCCAACCAAACCATTTTAGTAGCCATTTTCCTCAAAGAGAATTAAATGTGACCTTGGATAAGCACTTAACCTTTCCAGGCCTCAGTTTCCTTGTGTGTAAAACAAGATGATCAGACCAGATACTCTCTAAGGTCCCTTCCAGCGCTTAAAAGTTTTGTGATTGTGAAGATATATACCCTGGTACAGTAATGACAAAAGTGGGAGCTAGTAGTCCTTCTCCTTAATGTTGTCTGGAAGAATGTCCTTAATGGGATTTCTACTTAGTGTATCTTTCATACTTTTAAATAGGCAGGAGTCAGATATTATCTGCTTTTGAAACTGGACTTCAAGGGAGTGAACCAGATTTCTTTTTTTCTTTTAAATCCAGCAGATACTAGTTATCTAGAAACATCTGGAGTCATTTCTCCCCACTGTTTATAACTTGAGAGATTAGCCAGGTGTCATCTTACTGCCCTTCTCTAAAGCATCAGATGTTGCCAACTGCTGGGAGATGAGTTGCTACTTCCAGACCCAACTGCCTAACACAGGGTGGTAAATCCCCTTCTGACTGCCTAATCGCTGACTTCTTCCTATTTTTCTGTCTTCCACTTGGGGTTCCTGGCATCATTGCGCTCCTCCAGGGTTTTTAAATAATTTGTCCACTCCTCACTATACATCATGGTCATAAAGGACAAAGCCACAGCATATGCCTCTACACACACATTTACAAAGTTGCTCCCTAGTTAGCCCATATTGTCAAACCACAAGACCTAAAAAGAGCATGTCCAGAAAGTGTTCCATTAAGGCTAACAGAGGATGTCAGCTAGAATATTCTGAGATGTTCAAAAGCAGTATAGTATCATACATACAAAGAGCACAGAACCTGGAAACAGGATACCTAGGTTCAAGTCGCAAGGTCTGGAACTTCCTGCTTGTCAGATTTTAGGCAAGTTATTTAAATCTTCATGAGCCTTAATTACCCATCTGTAAAATGGGAATAATATTTATATTACCTATCTCACAAATGTTAAAGGCCAGGAGCTCTGTAGACTTTGACATACAATATATCTGTGTGCTATTATCAGGATGATTATATTTTGACTTTGCTTCTGATTCTCCCAGATACGTTATGTATTAATTCTCATATACTAGATTTGTGAACTATTTAAATATTACCACTTAAGGAATGAGACCTAGAGCTGCCTGCCTAACTTGCTTTTCTTACCCAAGGGTCACTGAATTGGGCTGAGAGCCACTGTTACCTCTCTGCCCCACTTTGAACAATGTGGCATTGATACCACACAGTAATTATCATTTGTGGTTTTTGAAATTGGCTTCTTTTCCTGTATTTTCCAGGGCCAGGCAAAGAAGAATGTGTCTATTGTGTCAACAATTTTAAAATCCATGAGAAGAAATGTGTCCCGGGCTGCAATGAGGGATTTTATTTTGCCAAGGTGCCAGGTTTCCTGCAGAAAGTGTGTACAAGGTACATAATCCCTTCTTGGAAGTTCTTGAGGCTAAATAGGATTGTGGTTCATTACGTGTCAATGAAGCAACTTAAACGAAGCACCCAAAGCTATGTATTTGATGTCTGTGTCCCCATGGGAGTGGAGCTTATGTTTAGGCCTTGTGTAAGCTTTTTGTGTCCCTTATCTTGCTTTATCTTCATAATAACCTTTCAAGGCAAGGATTATCCTCATTTTATAGTTGAGGAAAGCAATATGGAGCTGTAAGTGATTTGCTCAAGATCATAAATCCGGTTAGGGACAAAGTCAAGATTACAGCCCATATGTCCAGAATTCTTTATACATCACGAGTTTACAAGTATGGCCTCTTCAAAACAATCCAGTTTATATTGTTACTATCAATGAAAATGGTCACAAAAGTGATAATGGATAGTTTTTATATAGCACTTTATCCTTGCAAAGCTCTTTATGTGACTCTCACATTAGATCTTTTAAAATTATACACTTTGGAAGAGTATTATTAGATTCCATTTTACAGATGAGAAAACTAAGATTGAAAGAGGTTAAGTAACTTGCCCAGAGGTTTTACAGGTAATACTTGAGGCAGAAACTAAACCTATAACTTCCTGACTCAGTTGCACTGCCCTTTCAGCAGGCATATTAATCCTTACTTGTCTAATTTCGATGGGAGAAATGCTGCTGTAGTCTTCAGTTCTGGGTCTCCAGATAGACTCCATGAGTAACCTGGTATGCCTGAGGCACAATTCAGAGAAAGAGACACAGTCTGAAATAAGGTCATGACCAGTAAAGATTCCTCAGAAGGATTGTTATGAGCAAAAGTGTTGAGCCCCAGGATCCGGCCAGATTCCAAGCAAGCAACCAACATAGAATAATTATATCCTTTCTTCCCCAACTCCCCATAGACCACCCCTAGGGTGCAATTGGTTCTCTTCCCTGATTCCCTGGGAGCTATTCTTTGCTATAAGTCATGGAAAAAAACTGCCTCACCATTCTGCAATTAGAACTTCTTTGCTGCCTAGACCATTGGTGTCAAACTCAAATAGAAACAAGGGCTGCTAAACCACACAAAAATCCCAGTGGGCCATGTATTTACTTAGAAAACTACATATTAACATTATCTCTGTTCTGTTGTATTTTATTTGTTTTGTCATATTTTTCCCAAATACGTTTTTACCTGGTTCAGACTGGGCTTTGGAATGTTGGGGACCATAAAGCCCTGGCCTCTGTGTTTGACACCTCTGATTCAGGCCATGTCTCCCAACTTATTGGATGGCCCAGCTTTGTAGATTGAACTGTCTTACTTTTGTATGTGCATCTCCATGACCAAACGCAGTACCTAGAACATCAAAGCTGCTTAATAAATGTTTGCTAGTTGATTGAACAATGCTTCTGGACACTGACAGCTAGAATTATAAAAAGCACTACTTCTTCCTAAACTTCAGAAAACCTATCTGAGGTTGTTTTTTTTTTTAATTTATCTCTTCTAACAGCATATCTTGTTGTGACTTAATACAGTTACTATATGCACCTCTGTCGAACAGAACATTTGTTTAATTTCTTCGGTGGCCCTTTACCTCAGTTCAATTACAAATGCATTCCTTTGACTTTTATACACTTGAGTGCTATGGTAACCGAGAAATATTTTAGGCTGACTTGTTTTTCTAATAAATATCTGTAGAATAAGACAGACTTTCCCCCCTTCCTTTCCCAGTGGACTTGTATTTTTTCTCAAGCACAACTGGTTTCCTGTTTCTGGACAGGTACTTGCAAGGAAGAGACTATTCTTTCCTTCATTAATGCTGGTTATGGCCTTGACAGAAATCCAGCTTTTAACAAGCCCCGTTCAATCATTTGTCCTTATTATATCCAGTTCTCTCTCTACCACTGCTAAGGAGCTCGATGTAGGGGGTTGTCCTTTGATAATTGCTTGTTTGTTTCCCCCTTTTGCTTTTTTAAAAGCAAGTCAGTAAACTAGTGTGAGAATAATGAGTCATGTACATTTCTGTGATCTTATGGCACCCAATTTTGGTGGCGATTATTTTACAAATATGCTGATGTGTGTTCCCCTGCATCTTTAGTTAGCTTGCAGGATTAATTTGCTCAGCTTCAACTTTCCTTGACGGCTCTTGATCTGGCCCCTGATCTCTTCTCTGAAGCAAACTCTTTACTTTTAACCAGCCAGATGGTTCTTGTATAATTAAACTAAATATCCCTAACCCAGGGAAATCTTGGAATTGAATGATAATAATCTCTGCCATTAATAATGCATCCTCAGTCCCAGAAGATGAAAGCTAGGCTTGCTGTTTCTATAAGTTCGGGGACTTAATGTGAACATTGTACCAGAGGCAGTGAAAAGTGCTACCAACTTTGGAGTCCTGGAACCTAGATTCAAGTCCTGTCTCTGTTATTTCTATGTTTGTGCAACACCCAGAGCTTTTCTTAGTCCAATCTAGAATCTGTCATTAGTAATCTCTTAAAATGTAACAAATTGGGGCAGCTCGGTATTACAGTGGATAAAGTCCCAGGTCTGGAGTCAAGAAGACCTGAGTTCAAATCTAGCCTCAGATACTTCCTACCTGTATTGCCCTGGAAAAAATACTTTAAAAATCACTTAACCCCAATTGCCTCACCCTTGCTGCTCTTCTGTCATAGAACTGATAATAAGACAAAGGATAAGTTGTTTTTAAGTCTTTAAGTATCTTTGTGGAGGGAACAGAACAAGACAAGAGACACCGAGAAAGAAAAGAGATGGACAGATTTACCCTTGTGCAGGAGAGTGATACAAACAATTTCTTACCATTTTCCTGTTTCCTTGACTTGTTTGTATTAACATAGAACCTCTCTACTGGACTATCTGTTAATACTGTAGGTATATATATACTTCAGCAAAAGTATCGCAGAGCATTCAGTAACATCTTAGTCACTTGGGGAGTGTTTGAGAGAATTTCTCAAGTTTGGGACTTTGTCTCCTCCAACAGGTGTGAAGAAAACTGTTTACATTGTGAAGGCTCCAGCAAGAATTGTGTCAAGTGTAAAGCAGGTTTCATGCTTCTTGGAAATACATGTGTTGCAAATGACACCTGCAGCAATGGTTAGTAACCCTAATATACAACTGAACTGAATTACATCTTTTACTACAGGCTCTCCAGGGTTACTGAATACTGAAGACAGGCATACCCAACATGAGTTATATCCTTAAGGCTGCATATTATTAAGTTTTGAGTGAGACTCCAATCTATAATATATCATTTCTTTAAAGAGAAATAGAAGAGAAATTTCTCTCTTCTAACATTTTCTTAATATTGAATTGACTTTCTTAGAAATTTTTTCTGTTTTTTTTTTCCTTAGAATTTGAAACCAGATAAGGGAGACCTTAGTTAAAGGTTCTATGATCCTTTATTTTAAGGTAATCATGCTGGAATATAAAAAAGTAGAGTGGCTTGCCCAGGGCAAAACAGCTACTTAGTAGCAGAACTGAGATGAGAATGTGTCTTCCGAATCCCAGGGGTTCAGTTGTCATTCCACTGCTCCCCTGTATCAAATCATTTGAAGGCAGTCTTGTTTTCTGCAGTATCATCTTCTCCTGGGATCTTACACACTGATCAGAGTCACTGGCTTGGAAACTGAGACCCAATATACCATTAGTGTTTCCACTGAATGTTGGTTTAGTTTTAAATTTTTTAAATTTTGCACTGTTTCTCCATCCCAGAAATATGATGGCCAGTTCAGGTATAATTAGAATCTAAGCAATCCTTGTATTGCCACTGAAGGAAGAAACTACTAGCTTAAACAACATAGCTAACTATCCCAGCCACCCTCACTCCATCTAACAGATGAGCTAACTGAAGCCCAGGAAGGTAAAGTGACTTGCCTGAGACCATCAAGATAGTAAGTTGGCAGAGCCATATCCAATCTCATTATTCTTTCCATTATATGGTCCTTCCTCTATAGGGCAAAAGTTGGCTTAGGAGGAAGGAGACAGAAGGTCTCACAAGGAGGAAGGGATGTGAGTAGGGCAGCACCTCTCAATTTATTTAGTTTACAATTAGCAAAGGATTAAGAAAAAATTTAGCTGGTTTTCCAGAATCTGAGCTTATCTTTAAAGAGTAGAAAGATCCCTTTTTAAATGATCATCATATTTTGTGATTTGGGTTTTTTTTTTTGTACAACACATAAAAATGATGAACTGTGCTATTCTACATGAAAGAGTTTGCTTTTCCACATATTCCTTTTGGCATCTTAATGCAGAAGTCTCATGATACATTCTCTCTCTCTCTCTTTTTCCCCTTTAAATGTGGAACTCCAGCTGCTGAAATGTTTTGTGAAATGGTAAAATCAAATAATCTCTGCGAGCGGAAGCTCTTCACACAGCTTTGCTGTCGGACATGTCTCCTGGCTGGATAGAGTGTTTCAGTGTCTACACCTAAGAAAGAGAGAATCCTGCAAGTCCAGCTTTGCTCAACCTTCAGGACAAAATATTTTTCATTTTGGAGAGAGTTTTCATATAGGGTTGTTGAGGATGCTCTTTTATGTTTGACAGTTTTAATCTCACCATGAACTTGTGTCTTTTTTTAACACATGATGGAATTTTGTTATTGTTGTGGAAGTCTCAGAGGGAAATTTTTGAAATGGTGATATTAATTCTTTCAAACACTGGCCTCCTGAGCTGTAATGGATATATAACTTGTGCACCTTGGCCATATTAGCCAAATCCTCTTAACAAACTCAAAATGGAAACACTACGAATTTTAAGATTCCATGCTCAGGACTCATAGCAGCATGTGGGAACATGGGTTCACTAAATCTCCAAAACCAAAGCAGGAAGGGAAGAAATCTAATACAAAAAGTATTTTTCCCTACCATATGCTATTGGATGGCATCACTATAAATCTATACAAGATAGTTTAAAACAATAAAATACATTTGTGTTCTGACCACACATACGTTGAAAAATTGGACAAGTTACAAAACTTCAACATCAAGCAAAAGCATTAAATTGGCCATTTGATGAGACTAAATATGTTGTAGTTTCGGCCACATGCTTTACGATCTCTGGGGATAAAGTGTCTATTTCTGTTTACTAAAGCTAATTATGAAACTATTATTAATGGTTTACCCATTCAAATCCAAAAGCCAAATCAGAAGATTATTGCTTTCTTTGCAGAACTCTGCTATTGAAATCAGTTCATCACATTATTCATATTGCCACAGATCTTCTATAAGTAGGGTTTGTTTGTTTGTTTGTTTTTTTTAATCTCAAGAATGTCAGTTTACTTGTATTAATTTGACTCTCTGTTAAAATCTTCCAGAGGATGACAGCAGAATATCTTGGGCGTTTTAACAAAAAAGCCAAGAAAAAAAAACCTTAATTATACTAATCAATTCCATCAAACAAATCAAATCTTTTCAATGGAGTTTTAAGAGAATCACTTGTTTTACAGAATTGCTTTTAAAATACATTTAGTGACATTTATTTTAAGTAACTTATGCAGTTGTGGGTTTATTTTCAGTAGATGTGTTTTTAAGGCAAGTGGATACTTTTCTGTGTGTTCTGCAAGCCTATATGGACAAAGAATGACTTATTCTTCCTTGAAATATTTGTGGATATCATTTTTAAGCTATGTGTTATAATTTTTGCCAATATTAATTATTTTGAAAAATGTTTCATATTTTTGCAGTAAGATGCACAGATCTGCTTGGTCAACTTATTTTAGTATGGAAAAACAGGATTTTGCCCTATTTTCTTTGAATAGCCACTTTGCCCTGCTCTTTTCTTTCATCTCTAATGTACTGGCCCTTTCTTCTGTAAGAAGGTGAGAACCATGAACCACATGGATCAGCAACCAAAAAAAAACCCCAAAAACAAAAATGAAGCAAAGAGAATAAATTTTAAGTACTAAGTTAATAAAAACAATTAATATCCCATAACAAAAAAGCCTGTATTTCTTTCTAATTCACCAAAGTAAAGTGTTTTAAATAATTATTGATCGCTGTGTGAAATGGATGTGTATACTTAATTTTATAAGTGATCTTTTTTTTTTGTCTACATATAAAGTTTGTATCTCTTTAATTTTAGAAAAGCTGAAGTGGTAAAGTGGAGAAGTCTAGTTCTAGAGTATTACTTATGAAGAAATAATGGAGAAAAACACAAACAAGGGTTCAGAAGCTAATAATTGTATTTTAACCTCATTGTGAAAATACTCAGAACTCTGAGTTGAGTTGTGGGGGTTGAACAAGGAAAAAGGACAAATTGTAGCATGCCTCAGACCGGGGCAAAAAACATGGGATCTTGCAAAGAAATAAGCACTTCTGCATCTTTATAGTCAAGTCTGTGGAAGGAAAGCCAATTTCACATCCAGTGGCAAGTACATTTAGCACATGTTCTAGAGTTACTTTCCCAAAACTCACATCTTTGGGTTTGGGTCCCCAGACTCAGTAAGTACTAGTCCCCTAAGGGTCTAGGGTAGGCCTGGAGGTATTCTTTAAAATATTATAGTTCATGAACTACCACTAGTATATTTTCCCTATTTGCTATCAGTTGATATCAGTTAGTCAGATATAATTATCTTTTAGGAAAGGATATTTACATAGGTAGTGGGGTAAGAACAGTAAAGACAAAACATCTCTCTCCTCTTGCCCCCCCTCCAAAAATCTGTAACTTACTCTCCAACAAATGAAGAAAGGATCCAAGAGAAAGAGGATTTAAACTTAAATTTAAACTTAAACTTAAATTTAAACTTAAAGCACATGTGGCAAAAAGGTAACTTTCCTTGAAGTACTTTTGCTGAAGTCCTCAAAAGTCTCCTTTATATATGGTACAGCTTTTTGGGGGGAAGGGGACTGGGCTCCTTTGAGATTTCTGAATTTACCTTTCCTCATTATATCTAGTCTATCCTTGTCTCCTGATGTAGACACTACCATCAGCCATTACTGTTCCTGAGACACTTCTTAGCATACTGATGGAAAAAGTCCAGTACTCTAAAGATCATGAAATCCTCTTTCAACCAAGGCCTGAAACCCTAGTGAGGAGGCAGAAGGAGAAAAGATAAAGGCTAAGGCTTGAGACTAGGGCTCTTCTCTTTATACTCTTCCAGGTAATTCCTTCTGAGAGACTTGGCTGTAAATATTTACCCCAAACCACCACAACTTCAAATCCTGGGGTTCCAAACTACTCGGCTATTTTATGAATGACCCAGACAGAGGGGCCAACTTCCCTTAATCATTCTCAACACATTCCCTGTGCAACATCACTTCATTTTATCTAGTGGCTTTCAAGGACATCTAAAATGATCCAAAGCTTTTCCATATTTAATCTAAAGTCTATAACTGATTTCATAGATTTGTTGGCCTTGTTCACACTTAATTCACACCTCTGATTGAAAGATCATTTTATTTGGTGACAGAGTGTAGCATCTTATCACTACGTGAGGTGAGGTAATTTATTGACTCAATCAACCTCCAACCTTACCCTGATAATATTGCACCTGTGTTTCTTCAGTTGTAGTTTTAAGACTTGTCAAGCCTCTTTGCAAATATAATTAAGTTAGAGTTCATTTACAAATCTGACAGTAGAGGGACATGAGCAGAATTTTTAACATGTTTAGAGCAATACATGTCATTAGCCTTGGAGAGCTTATAACTTAAAGGTGTGACAGTGTATAGGTCAAGCATTTGACACCAACATTAGAAACTGTCTCCTCTATTTTTGTCCCGTATCAAACATCCAGTGGTAAGTGATCAATATTATTGAAGGAACAGATAATGCCTTTCATGTCTTCACAGAGATTTATGAGTGCTTTCTGATCCAATAATTCTATTTATTAAGTACCTGCTAAGTGAAATGGGCTGTGATCAGCATCCAGGATACAAAGCCAAATACAAAATATCTGCCCTCAAGATGCTGGCGCTCTATGGGGCAAGAGGAGGAAAGAAAAAATATATATGTGTATATGTATATAACACCATAATTTGAGGGAGAGGCAGAATAATGTAATAGGGAGCTATCCTTGAAGACAAGAAAACTGGGTTCAGTTCCCATCTCTGACGTATATCAATTTTGTGATCCTGGGCAAGTCACTCATCTTCTCAGTGCTCTAGGTTTCTAACACTGTATGTTACTGGGAAGGTGTCAATTTGTACACATACAGGAAGTTTCCTCACCTGAGTGTTACCTGTATCAAAGAAATAACAGCTATACCAATACCAACCCTTTCAAATAACAGATCCAATCCCTTTTGTGACACTGATTTCTTATGCTTTTCCTCTTTGCTCCTCAATATTTTTTGCAGTTTGTTCATTTTATATCTACTAACAGTGTCTTGCAGGGATGTGTTAATAAATGTTTAACAAAATGCTCTCCAAAAAAAAGATACACACCACATACATGTAAGTTTAGTAGCATTATTAACATTTTCTCTATCACTTCCTTAAGTCTAGACACCACAGAACAATAAGTCAAATCCTGAATTGTTGTGGTTACTAAATGCTTGTGCTGATACTTTAACTGGTCCAAGCCAACCCCAGAACACTACTGATGTTTCCTCAAAGCTATCTATACTGGGCTTTTCTTTTCACTTTCTATCATCAGCCCCTATTGATTCAATTATGATTTCTATTCCGGTGATTCCGAATCTCTATATCCAACCCTAGTCCTTCTCCTGAGTTAAAAGCACACATCTCCAATTACCTCTTAGATATCTCAAGCTGGATGTCCCATGGACACCTCAAACCCAACATATCCCAAATAGAACTCTTTCTCCAAAAAAGCCCTCCTTCCTTTTGAAATTCCCTAACATTTTGGTTAAGGACACCAACATTCTCTTAATCACGAAGTAATTAAATCTGTTTAATCCTCAACTGGTTCGAACTCCAATCAGTGGTCTCTTGCCTTTTCCACCTTTGCAATATCTCTCATATACATACCCCTTTTCTCCACTCAAACAGCCACTCTAATTTTCAATGCAATCCATCCTCCACTCTGCTACTGAGGTGACTTTTCTAAAGTGTAGATCTGACCTACTCTCTATCACCTCTCTCCTCTGATCAAAAAGCTCCAGTGGCTCCCTATTACCTCCAAAATCAAATATAAACTTTATTTGGCAATTAGAGCTTTCTATTGCCTGGCCCCTTTGTATATTTCAAGTCTTTTTACTCTTTACTCTCTTCCACATTTATTATACCCACCCTGGCCTATACTTGCATTTCCTCTTTGCACTCCTCTCATCTATGTGCCTTTGCATTGACTATCATGCCTGAAATGTTCTGCCCCTTTACTACAGCCTCTTAGTTTCTGTGGCTTCCTTTAAGACTAACTCAAATTTTACCTTCTTCAGGAGGCCTTTCCTGATTCCCCCAAGATAGCAATGCCTTGCACTCTCATTACTTTTCATCTACTTTGTACATATTTTACCTATGCCTATGTATTTATATGTTATATTCCTCATAAGAATTCCTTGAAAGCATGGACTATTTTTGCTTTTCTTTGTATCTCAAGCATATAGCACAGTATATAGTGAGTGCTTAATAAGTGTGATTGACTACCCCATTCTTACAATTTGAAATGAAATAGAACATGACTAAGGCTCAGAGATAAAGGTCCCCATATCACAGAGGACTTCTGAGAGATGATGTCTAAGCTGAGCCTTTATAGAAGACCAGGATTCTGGAACAGATAGAAGTTGAAAGTGCATTCCAAGCACCGAGGATAATAAGCTGAATATACGGAGGTAGGAAAAGAAATGTTGGATTTGGACAATAGCTAGAAGTCCAGTTTAGCAAGAATGAAGAATTGTATAAAGGGGAAAATATTAAATAAGATTGATGAGCCAGGCTGGAGAGCACCTAAAATGCTTGGCTAAGGAGTTTGTATTTTATCCTAGAGGCAATGAAGGATTTTGAGTAGGAAGATATCATGATCAAATCTGTTAATTAGAAAAAAAATTTGGCAGCTGCATGGATGATGATACATTAGAGAGGAGAGAAACTGGGACCGGGGAGATCCATCCATGCTATTAATTTCTTTTGACAAAATACAATGCTCATTCCTATTTAAAAAAAAACAACACTAGAAAACATAAGTTGAGCTTTTCTTAAAATGATAATATCTCTCTGAAACCAAGAGCAAAGCATTATCTCTAATGGGGAGAAGCAAGAAAGCTTCCCAATAAGATCAAGGGTGAAGCAAGGAGGACCATTATCACCACTATAATTCAATATTATACTAGAAATGCTCACTATAGCAATAAGATCAGAAGAGGAAATTAAAGGAATAAGAAGAGACAACAAAGAAGCAAAACTACCACCCTTTGCAGATGATATGATGATATACCTAGCAAACCTAGAGAATCAACTAAAAAAACTAATTGAAATAATTTAACAACTTCATCACAGTTGTAGGACATAAAATAAGCCCACATAAATCATCAATAGTTCTACATATTGGGGACAGCTGGGTAGCTCAGTGGATTGAGAGCCAGGCCTAGAGATGGGAGGTCCTAGGTTCAAATATGACCTCAGACACTTCCCAGCTGTGTGACCCTGGGCAAGTCACTTAACCCCCATTGCCTAGCCCTTACCACTCTTCTGCCTTGGAGCCAATACCAAGTATTGATTCCAAGACGGAAGGTATGGGTTTAAAAAAAATAGTTCTACATATTACCAACAAAACATAGCAGGAAAGAGAAAGAAGGAGAAAATCTATTTAAAATAACTACAGACAATATAAAATGCTTGGCAGTCTACCTGCTAACACAAACTCTATATGATGAACAGAATTACAAAACACTTTCTACACAAATAAAGACAGATCCATACAACTGGGAAAATATTCATCCCTCATGAGTAGGCCAAGCCATTATAATAAAAATGATGATTCTACCTAAATTAATTTTATTTGGCACCAGATCAATTATACTACCAAAGAATTATCTTATAGATCTAGAAAAAATAATAGCAATATTCAACTAGAAAAACAAAAAGTCAAGAATATCAAGGGAATCATTGAAAAAATAAAGCAAGGCAGCCAACCAATATTAGATTTCAAGCTATATTACAAATCAGTAATTATCAATACAATCTGGTCTTGACCAAGAAATAGAGTAGTAGATCAATGAAATGGATTAGGGACACAATACAAAGTAGGAAATGACCATAATAATCTAGTGTTTGATAAACCCAAAGATCTAAGCTTTGGGGGTAAGAACTCAGCATTTGACAAATAATTGTTGGGAAAACTGGAAAGCAGTTTGGCAGAAACTAAATATAGATCAGCATTTCACACCATGTGCCAAGGTATGAATAAATAGGTACATGATTTAGACATAAAGGGCAATATCAGAATGCTCTTAATCATAATAGCTAACATTTATATACCACTTTAAGTTTTGCCTTCACATACATATCATCTCATTTGATTTGATCCTCACAACAACACTATGAAGTAGAGTTGTTCTATTTCAATATGAGGAAACATGAATTAGAACTCAAGTATTCCTGATTCCAAAATCCAAATGCTATCCTCTGTGCCACCTAGGTGCCTCATCCTACTGTAGTTCAAGCTTACCAAGTAACATAGCCTCAATTTAATATGGTAGCCATAAGGGGAGAGGAGAGACAAAAGATGTTGTAGAAGTATAGCTGATAAGACTTAGGAAAAACTCAAAAATGACTCCAAGGAGCCAGGCTAGTGGCCCATGCCTATAATATCTGCTACTGGGGGAGGCTTAGACTGGTGGATAGATTGAATTGGAGGATTCTGACCTGCATTAGGGCTAAAGCCAATGAGGTGTCCACACTAAGTCCAGAACCTGTATGGTAAGCCTCTAGGAACAAAGGACCATCAAGCTGCCAGGAAGAAGTAAACCATTCGGGTCAGAAAAATAAAAAGTAAAGCTTTATTGCCAATCAGTATTAGGATTAACTCTGTTAGTGTCCCCTGTACTTCTAACCTGGGTAAGATAAGGAAACTCAGTCTCAAAAAAAAAAAAAGGAACAGGAAGAGGGGGGAGAAAAAAGGAAGATGGGAAAGGAAGGGAAAAAAAGATTATCCAAGGTTTTCTAGAATAATCTAGAGCAAGGTGGCACCCTTAAAAGAATAGGGCATTTATTGAGAGGTGAGCTTTAGTGCTTGCTTTGGCAGCACATATACTAAAGTTGGGAGGTGGGTTTCAGAGGAATAGCCCATTTATCACTCATGTATGGGACACTCATATAACTAAAAATATAGGAGAGGATAGCCTGGGAAGTAGTTCATTGTCTTAATGAGAAAATGTTGTTTAGGAAAACCTAAAAGACATCCAGTATGTCATGAGGGTTATATTTATGTGCCACATGCTGAGCTATCAGCCTTGTTACTCTGGTTAGCTCCATCCATAAAGATAATCCTAAAAGAATCAAAGGATAAGGGTGGAAATAATGTAGGTGATGACTAGGCAGAGAATGAGAAAGTAGTTTGGGTAGCTGAAGGAGTCTCTCCATCAAACTGCAATGAATAATTACAGCCTCATGTAGTCTAAGGAATAAGCCATCCAAGCTGAGAATCATTCAAAAGGCAAGGAAGAAAAGATGCTTCTTCCAGTGAGAGAACAGTAAGTAAAAAATCAGTGGCATCCAGGGCTGACCCAAGTTCCCGAGTTTTCCAACTAATTGGACTTTGATCCTTCTAGAAGTCATGCTTAGAAAAGCAAGTAAGCAATACTTGTTAGTTCTCAAAAAGAATACTGAGTCTAAGTGCTTGAACTATGTCCAAGTACTCACATTAGAAGCGTCTCTAAACTGATTTGGGGAAGGGAAGGTTTGAGAGGAGTACTGGACACACAGTCGTTTTAGGGTATTCTATGATATTCATTTTACTTGTATAATAATGAGTAAAAAACAGTCAAGACGTGTTTGTATGATCAACTCCATTATGCTCTGCTACATTATTAAGGTCTATTGAAATGCAAAAGGGAGAGGAAGATGATGGAAGTTTTCTTTGGACAGACCGAGTTAAGTTTCTAACTGGCTAAATCCACATTGGCCACTCCCCTGGAGCAGTGACGGACCCAGAAATGGATAGAGCCAGGCTATGCAGCTCACCTGCCCTCTAAACACTAGAGTGAGTCTGTCCTTTCCCCTTGTGGTACGGGGTCCACTACATAGCGGCCACAAAGAGAAGCAAGGTTTGTCGATGCCAGGCTTTCAATAAAGAGGGTCAGCTAACTGGGCAGGAGCACCCCCTGGTGGCTCAAAATACAAATTAAGTCGGTTCTGGCACTAAGACCAATTTGCTGGTCTTTTCTAGCATTAAAACCAGAAGTGGATGACTATCTGCTGATTTATAGTCACAGAATCAAAGGGTTCTGGCACTTATCATACAGGAAGCATTTCACTTCAACAAATCTGTATTAAGTGCTTACTATGTGCAAAGCTTGCATTAGTCAATGGAATGCAAAACCAAAAATGGCAGTTCCTGTACTTAAGGAGTTTGCGATCTTTAAGGGCACGGTGAAGAGAAAATATGCACATAAGTAAGTATAATTCACACTAGAGAGTGATTGCTGACAAAGGAGATATCTAGACGAAGTTCTTCAAGAAATTTGAGGAGACAGGAAATACTTTCAACTTTCTTCACCTGAAAAAGTTTTGGCACAGTTAATTTGGGACTTGTAAGTAAGGACAAACAATTAAAGACAGGGCTAGACCAAGACTCTAAGTTAACCTACCACTCTGTTTTGCCACCTCAGTCTTTATATTTAGGCTGAGCATATTTTCATATATACTTGTCTCTCCCACTACAGTGTAAGCTCCTTGCAAACAGAGATTGTTTCTGTCTTTGTATTTGTACTTGTTAGCACATAGTAGGTATTTCATAAGTACTTAAAGCCCTCTGTGTAGCACAAATGGGTCCCACATGTGTAGTGAGGACCACAGTCTACCACTCTGTAGGTGAAGAGAAGTAAAATAGACATCTCTAGCCTCTTCTCCTCCCATCTTTCTGTAAGGGAGACTTTCATTCCTACCAGAAAGGGAAGAGGGTTGGCGGCAGAGGCTATACTCCGCTCTATTCAGAGAGAGGAGAGTAGCAGGCTAGAATTATATCTAGGTGCTCTCTTAAATAGTATTAGTCTAGGAGATGATCAAATTCATAATAACTTCTGATCACTTTGTCATTTCCAGGGTAAGGGAAGACCCCAAGCTCTATATTCAACACATGAGCCCTTTCTCACCAAATACCAGTTCCATAATGAACATACATAGAGAATAGCAAAGAAATCCATTTATCCAAGTCATAGTAAGCCAGAAATAAGAGAAGGTACACATAGGAGGATAATACCAGACAATAGAGAGTAAAAGAGCTTCCCCACTGGGAGCAAGATAGCTCAGCTCAACCAAGAATGTCCTTGATCTCCTCAAAGGGAAATTCCCCACATTCTCTATAGTTGTGGACTGGAAATAGGGACATGGTGGAAACTGCCAGCTCTTTTCATGTCTTCTCAGAGTCTTTTCCTTCAACAAACTGAAATGGGATTGGCAGAAGAACCCAAAGAAATTCAATACTTGAAGAGTCCAATAGAAGACTTGAAGTTTGAGTACCCAAAGGGGACTCTCTCTGAAGAGGACCAAAAGGGACTTGAAGGCAACTGCTAAAGAACTGAAGCTCTCTCCTCTCTCAACAACTCCACCCTGCCCCTTATGCAGAGCAGAGCACTGATTTCTACCAATAAAAAGGGAGTCCCATACCAGTAGGCTTTAGGACAGGAATTACATAATGATTGATTGGAAAAGATTTCCTCACACATAGATATAATCCTAATGGGGAGTAAAACTTTTTTCAAATTCAACAAATATCTGAAGCATTTTTTATGTTCAAGGCACAGTACCAGGCTATGGAGACACTTGGACATTTGGGTCATCAATAACATAGGGAGAAAAAATTAATGGCCTAATTTGGTAAAGTAAGACTATCTGTGGAACAATTTGCTTCAAAGAGAATGTAGGATCATGGTATCCTAGAGCGAGAGTAGAAAGGGACCTCTGAGGCCATCTAATCCCCATATCTCATTTTACAAATGGAGAAACAGGCAACAGGCAAGTTGTGACTTGCAGAAGGTCATACAAGTAGTAAACATGAGAACTCTAATTTGTATCCATGTTCTCTGATTTCGGAACCAGTTCTCCATAAAGTAGCAAAGGAGGAAAAAATAAAGAAAGAGAGAAAAAGGATAAGCAAGCAAAGATCCCAGTATATCAAATTCATTCTGTAACCTTAAGTCTTCTCTTAAACAAGCCAGAATCAAAAGCTCTAAGTTTCTACTTCCCATCTAATGGAGAGTGCAATCTTCTTATCTCCACAGTCTATTTAGCACACAAAAGCATCCCTGTTTTTGTTTCTTCTTGTTTCCTCATATCTTACTACAACCATCACAATACAAATCTTCATTGTTGACAGCAGACCATTACTATCAAGCACTAAAGCAATAGTTAGTTGCACATAGGATTCCTCTTAATTCACTCTTTCAATTGAAAATTTTAAAAAGTAACTCCTTCTGTCTTTGTATCAATTCTAAGACAGAAGAGTGTTAAGGTCTAGGTAATTGTAGCAAAATGACTTGCTCAGGGACTCACCTATATGAAGCATTTGAGGTCACATTTGAACCCAGGACCTCCCAACTCCAAATCTGGTGCATTATCCACTGTCCACCTAACTGCCCCCCACCATTGAAATTTAAACTGATGTCACCTACAGCTACTCCAGCTTCATTTCAAAGTCACTTAACCAATGTTTAGATGAAATGCCTCATACTGAAATGGTAATAGGAGACAAAGCAGTTTTTCACTTTGTTCAGAAAAATTCTATACATTATCTTTGCCAACAGAGTAGTTAGGAAATGGAGATCCAAAGAGGAAATTCTTTCGAAAGCTATTTTATTTTTGCCAAATAGAAATGAAGAAAACCATCTGTGAGATAGTGTTCATTTGTCATGGGAGGAAAAAAATTGTGTACATATTTTCCACAAATAAATAAATAAATACCATGCTGTTCAGCTTTTTTCTTGTTTCTCATTTTGTTTTTTTAAAGAAATGAAAAGGCTATCTGATAGAGTAACCCCACCATGTGGTGCTCTCTGGAATTGTAAGTGCTTTTTTTTTTAAGTGACTTGTTATTTTCATTTTTGTTTGTTTGTGTTTCCCTTTTTAAAAGGTTTTTTTTTTTGTTTATTTCAGTACATCACACAAACCTCCACTATCCTCTCATTTGAACCCCCCACCCTATACAAACCAGAAAACAGATAAAATAACATAAATGAAGGATTATGACTGGTGGTACAAATACAGCCTTATCCTTTCAGCAGTTTCCTGTTTGCTAAAGCAAAAGGTGGATGAAGCAGGAGGCCATGTGATAGGTGAAAGTCACACTAGCACCACCTTGACCACCATCTCCCTTCAGTCTCTGATGAAGGCAGCCCAATCCCCTAAGCCCAAGAATCATGGGAATAGATGCTTCCAGCCCATCAAATCATTGTTGAAAGAAGGGCCACCTTCCTCACCATAATTACTACCAACTGCTGATCAGCTGCCAATAATAGGGAGATGAGCACAAGGGTCCTGGCAGTGGCAGCACTTCCCAGACTACCAGTGCTGCTTCTTGCTAGACCCTCTCAACCAACATTTTGCACATTGTAAGTACTAAATAAATGGTTTCTTTATTCATTCATTCAGATATGTTTTGAAAGTTGATTCCAACAATTACAGCATTTTTTAATCTTTTAGTATAGACTAAAAGCCAGTCAGAGGGACTGGCTTTGGATATTGACTGCACCACTTACCAGCAATGTGATATTAGGCGAGTATATATTCCTTCTCTGCGAAATGAGAGGCTTGGACTAGATCAGTGGTGTCAAACAACCTACTTTTATGCTTGCTTTGCAATATTTGCACCTCGGATTTTTTTCCCCTTTTAAGCCACTGTATGAAGTGGAACTCTTGGAGGGGAGATCAATGCCAGTAGAAATTTCCCAGCAGGCAAGTGTCCTGAGCCTAGTGGTACAAGGAGCTCCACAAGAGAAACCAAGCCAATGTGAGAGCAGAGAAGGGTATGAATAATGGGCATGAAGTAGTATCATTAATTCTTCAGAAAATTCCCAGGCCACAAGTAGAGAGGAGAAACAGAGAGAAAAAGAGACAGAGAAACAAAAAGAGAAAGAGAGTCAGAAAGTCAAAGAGGGACCAAGTCATACAGAGATAGACAAAGAGAGCTAGAGACAGAGAGGAGTGGGAAGACAGAAAAATAGGGGGAAAAAAAGACAAAGAAACCAAAAAAGACAGAGAAACAGAGAGATATAAACAAAGAGAGACTCAGAGACAGGGATACAAAGTGAGAGAATGTGAAGGAAGGAGGAGAGAATAGGAGAGAAATCGAGAAAGTGAGAGAAATAATATTATAGTCATGGGGACGTTCTAACGAAGGTGCTTTATAAACTTCAAAACACCATATAAATGTGAGTTGTTATAATGCTAGAGCACCATACACAGACAGCTGATTCAGGGATAACTCCCACATCAATAACAATGTGTTACAGTTAGACCACTGACTTGTTAGAGCAAAGCTCAAAACTAGTAAGCAGCCAAAAAGAAGGAGAAAAAAAAAGATATAGCATATATTTGAAACAACTCAATCCTGAACTGTGTAAACAAGTAATCAGCAATGAGTAATGGAAAATGGATGTCAGAAATGATATTGATATTGATTACACTATTTTATATAGAAGTTTAACAGCTATAAATCTATAACCACAATAAGAAGACCGAAAAGGCCTTAGTCAGCAAACATATGACTTATTTTGCCCAACAGAAAGATATGGCAGCCACAGGCAATACAAGTTTAGTATATAAGCTTACTTGTACTATCTTTTTAAGAAAGATGATAAACTATCGTAAGTAATGTTTTCTCATAAAGCAGAGAGAAATAGAAAGGGGACGGTAAGACCAGTTTATTGAAAGTTCAGCCAAATATCCAACAGACAAAATTACTGAAAGGATTTTTAAGAATGAAAACAGAAGACCAATAAATAAAATTAAACTGGAAAAGACCTCTGAAGATGAGTTATAACAACCTGTTTTCACTATGAAGGGCAGTAGAACCTTTTAACTTCAATCTTAACCCTATAGTCCCAAATGTGCTTTCATGTAAAGTAGAAATGATACTAAAAAAGTTAGGAAAAGTAGCCAGATTGGACCACTTGCATGAGGTAAAATTTATACCTGGCCTTGAATAATTCAGACATTAAAGGAGGGTAAGTATTCTAGGGAGAGAGTTTGGTATGGGCAAAACATGGAGGACAGGTTTGCATATAGTATGTTCAAATTCAAGAAGAAATTCAACAAATATTTACCGTCTGCTAGGTACAAGGCATCAGGCCTGGGAAACTGAGTCATGATCTTGGTGTAAACAATGATTTTGAGTAGAGCAATAATGAAAGTGTTGTTGCCTAAAAGACAGCTAGCCATTAGCATTGGCTGACCATCACACATACTCATTGTCTACAGCCTGGGTCACAAGGGATTAAGCAAACTTTGTCTATAGAGATACAAGGGAAGACACTGAGGCACAGTCTTTGGGATTTATAAGCAGGAAGGATTTGAGTAGTGTTATACTGTTTCCCAACTTTAAACTGTGGAAGCCACAATATGGGAGCAAAAAGAACTTTTACTGAAGGTGATAAAGTTTAAGTGAAGATTATATTGCTAGCAGTATTTCTCAATACAATCCCTGAGAAATTGCCATTTGGATATGAACTTTCCAACATCCCTGGCTTGATTCAGACAAAGGTTTCATTCAGTGAAACAGTTTGGGGCAATCCTTTTTGTTCAGCCCGGTTTTTGGTAGCAAGAAATGTTATAAATAAAGGAGTTTCTCTAGTCACTCTCTACCTAAGTAATGAGCTGGTTCGCCCTATATTATATGAAGGAACAGGTGATGTATTTTTTCTGCTGGCCACTTTCAGACAGTGGTCATTACTGTAGTTAAAACTAATAGAGACCCTTTCTTCATCCTGTCTTTCTATTTTAAACCCTCCACAAATTCCTTGTCACTTACAAATACAAAACAATGTTTTAGAAAAATTAATCTGGCAGCATGTATGGGATATGCTGAAGAAGGAAGAGATTAAAGGCAGGGAGAACTTTTAGGAGGTAGTTGCAGCAGTATTGGCAAGAGATGATGAGGGCCCCATAAAGAGTTGGGGTTCTGAAAATGTAAAGAAAGGGACAAATGAAAGAGGCATTGGTGAAGGAAGAATGTACAGATCATGATGTCTGATTGGATTTGTCAAGAGAGGGGCCAGGCCATATAAGCTATAATTTTCAAGCTCTAGTGACTCAGTGGGATGACAAGTGATGACATTGACAGAACCCTATTCTGATCATTCCTTGAGTATATAAACAATGTCATAACTCTTGTTCAATGGGAAGAAGAAACATTCTAAGTCTGTTTCTAAAATAACATTAAACCATTTTTCCTCTTTCTTCTATGTCATTATTTTGTTACTTCAGTCAAACTGTGTCATCAATAAGTATGCTTATTCTCGTTGACATTAAGACTCCCTCCAACAGAAAACAACCCCTCCATGTCTCTTCATTCTCTATGACTCTTGTTTGTGTTCTCCCTTAAGGTTTCTGCACTTAATGTGATGGGGGATTTCTAGATTTCTTGACACTACATTGACACCAATATAGCATATAATCCACACATCAGTTGATTATCCCTCATTCTACACATTATGGGTCCATCACTCTGATGATATCCTTTCAGTATATTTCTTGTACACAATTCTTTGTTGGCAATATTCTATAACCTACCTGCACCTACCAACTATTTCACCCTTTCCTGTTGAGTGACTTCACTTTAATTTTTTGGAAACGATGGTATTCCATGACTTAAAACCATGCAATATTTCTGGAAAAATATTGATGTTAAAAAGATGAGTCTGCTGGGAAAATTGGAAAACAGTATGGGAAAAATTAGGTTTAGGTCAACATCTTACACCCTATCCCAAGATAAATTCAAAATGAGCATATGACAAATATAAAGAGTAAAATCATAAATAAATTAGGTGAACATAGAATGGTATGCCTGTCAGATCTGTGGGAAAGGAAGGAATTTTAAGACCAAGCAAGAGTTAGAGAACATTACAAAATGTAAAATGAATAACTTTGATTATATCAAATTAGGAAGGTTTTGTACAAACAAAACAAATGCAACCAAAATTAGAAGGAAAGCAACAAACTGGGAGTACATTTTTATATTAAAACTCTGACAAAGGCTTAATCTCCCAAATATATAAGGAATTAAGTCAATGTACAAGCCATTCCCCAATTGTCAAATGGTCAAGGGACATGAATAGGCAGTTTTCACATGATGAAATCAAAACTATCAATAAGCACATGAAAAAGTGTTCTAAATCTCTCATGATTAGAAAAATGCAAATTAAAACAACTCTGAGGTACCACCTTCCACCTAGCAGACTGGCCAATATAGCAGCAAAAGAACATGATCGATGTTGGAGGGGATGTGGCAAAATTGGGACATTAATACATTGCTGGGGGAGTTGTGAATTGATTCAACCATTCTGGAGGGCAATAGGAACTATGCACAAAGGGCTTTAAAGGAATGCCTACCCTTTGACCCAGCCATACCACTGCTGGGTTTGTACCCCCAAAGAGATAAAAGGAAAAAAACTTGTACAAAAATATTTATAGCCATGCTCTTTGTGGTAGCAAAAAATTGGCAAATGAGGAGGTGTCCATTGATTGGGGAATGACTGAATAAATTGTGGTATATGTTGGGTGATGGAATATTATTGTGCTGAAAGGAATAAAGAACTGGAGGAATTTCATGTGAACTGGAATGACCTCCAGGAATTGATGCAGAACAAAAGGAGCAGAACCAGGAGAACATTGTACACTGATCCATTATGGCACAATCAAATATAATGGACTTTTCTACTAGCAGCAATGCAATAACCCAGGACAATTCAGAGGAACTTGTGAGAAAGAATGCTGTCCACATCCAGAGAAAGAACTGTGGAAATGGAAATGCATTAGAAAAATATGTGATCAATCATGTGATGTGATAGGGATATAATTGGTAGTTTGATGTTAAAGGATCACTCTACTGCAGATATGAATAACACAGAAATAGGTTTTGAACAATGATACTTGCATAACCCAGTGGAACTGCTTGTCAGATTCAGAGGGAGAGAGGAAAGAGCTGGGGGTGGGGGTGGAGATCATGAATCATGTAACCATGGGAAAAACATTCTAAATAAAAATAAACAAATAAACAAATGAAAAAGATGGGTCTTTGTTTCTGGAAGAAGTTTGGAATCACTAAAATCACTGTTCAATTTCCCAAATGCCATTCATGTTCCTTTCTTCCTCCTATTCAATTCTGTTCTGGTTTATTATTGATCTGCATTAGCTGTCCAAACTATCTGTTTTAATGAATCATCTCTTTTGACTATCATTAAACTTTATATCCTAGGCTCACAATTAGATATTCTTCATCCATATGTTATTGGTTTTTTCTTGTGAAGATGAATAAGACAAACTTGAATTGTCATGGATTTTACTTAGAAGGTTCTGCAGGGTTCTGGGGAGTGATGCTATCAATATAATGTCACACATGAACTAGAGTCACTGTAACATTTTATTATCTGTAGGAAATTCCTTTTTAATAAATGTAGCTTGTGGAAAGGAAACAAGACTGACAGTTGGTGGGGGAAGGGGAAACTGGTAGTTGCAATTGGGTCTTGTGACTAGCACTTCCTTCCTGCCGGGTTGTCTTCCTTCCTGGTGTTGGAGGTGAGAGGAGTGTTGGCTTCACAGTCTGGATTAGGAGTACCTCTACTCGGTTCAACCTGAAGACAGGTTAGAAGGTTAGAACTGTTCTTGTTGCTTTCTGTCTACTGCTAAGATTCTGAAATTGACAAAACTAGCACAGATATAGCGGTAGACAGGAGTGGGAGAAACCCTCCGCCAGCCTGTGAGGCCTGGCCTCAGCCCCAAGTTTGAGAAAGACTCCAACCTTATTTAACGACCTCCCTTTTCCCTTTTCTCCTGATGTCTCTCCAATCCAAACTGGTTATTAAAAATTCTCTTATTAGAATATTGCAGTCAGATAAGTGGATTCTCTTTTCTGGGTAAAGAGGGAGCTGAACATCAGCTCAGTCATTCAATGACAAACAGTCCTTGTCGGACCCCTGCTGCTGCCTCTTGGCAGGGGACATCTCTCCTCAAACTCCTCCATTCCCTGCTACAAACCTTCCTTATCCCCTGTTTTTCCAATCCCCCCATCTTTCCAAATAAATATTACAAGCTCCATTGAATTGAATTCTGCTTCTGATTTCAATATCCTCTTTAAAAATGGTAAACACCAGTGGTAAATACAGATCTCCCTATTTTGTGCCTTACTGTATATAAATAAATAGAAAGTTATCAAATAAAATCTGTTATATATTTTCAATAATATTAAATGATCTTGAAATATGTGTAGGAATTACTTTATCTTTAAGAAAGTGTTCTGCTTTTCAAATAAAATATATTTTATGGTTAATGAACAGAAAGCACATTGGTAACTTCTTTCATCATCTTTCAATCATTTGTTTGAAAGCTATGATCTGCCTATTCCCCTCTTATATCTTTATCAAGAATGCCCTCAACATTTAAAGATTATTCTCATATTCTGTAGAGAGGAAACAATAGTTATATAAGTTGAGAACTGTCAATATTTCTTTAACTGTCTCTTTTCAGTAACATAAATTCTAGAAATTTTTTCAAGCATTTCATATCCTTCCATCTTTCAGGTAGCTTAAGAATGTATTCCTCAACAACCTCAAACCAGTGTCTCCTCAAATACACTTGATCTAGTATAGTTGCTTTTTCCAATCCTTATTTTCTCTCATACCATTTCACCTTCCTCATGCAGCTTGGGGGGCAGGGGGGAGAGATGATATTGGAGACAAATATGGTGGCCCCACTCTCCACTGATGTGACAAAGAATTGATATAGAAATGTTAACAGATCTTTCCAATGTATCATTACTTTTCTTCTACTTTGATCTTAAATATTTTCAGAGTGATCTGGCTTAGTTGGGTCTCCCATCAACATTTCTATAAACTTGTTTTTTTCTTCAACTCCTCATTAATTTCTGCAGGGATACTACTCATAATGTTTACCATTCTCAGTTGTAAGATTTTACAGATCAGTATTTATTACAAATTGCTATTTCCCTTAGCTGTTATAGTTCTTCACTTGGGAAAGGGTTAAAGAATTTGCTGGCAAAGTCAGTTTTCTTGACTTTATTTTGTGTATTCGTTGTGTTGATTGGTTTATATCATATACTTCCAAAAAAAAGATTATAACATTTGTCAATGACTATTCTTTTCCCCTTTCATATTCTGCAGTATCAACAGCTCATTTAAATAGATTAGGTTGAATTGTCTTAGTTATACACTATATCCTTATCTCATTGCTATTCCTTCTTTTAATTCATTGTGTAACCTTTGTTCTAACAAGTCATTGGTTTGATAATATAGATAACTAATCTGGAATGAGTTCTACATCAGTAACCAGTTATTTCCTGTCTATTAAAATATATTTAACTATCTTTTGTATTATATATTTTTGGAAATCATCCGCTTTAGCACTTCCAAGCTCTCTCTGTGATATATAGGTATTTATGATATATAGGTATATGGCTTCTATATCTTCTTCATGCTTTTCTTTGATATAGTTCCTTTCTAACTCCTGAGCTATATTTCCCAACATATCCTTTATCATCTTCCCCTTTGCATTGAAATCACTGAGTATTAGATGACCCCTAAGGTCCCTTCTACCTCTACAGAAGTGATATATTAAAGTTATATTAAAGGGTCTGATCAAGTTCTTTCTAGAATGTCTCTGCTTTCTTACCCATAGATGCTAACAAAAATTACAATTATCTTTGGGGTAATCTTTTTTTAATAAATGCATATAATGATTCAATAAACCTCCAAATACCTGTTATGAACAATAATAATGATAGTTACCATTTTTATATAGTGCCTAGTGGGTGCTTAGCACTTTACAAATATCTCATTTGAACAGATGGAAGGAATAAACATTTATACTCTGTGCTAGGCATTGTGCTAAGTGCTTTACAAATATCTCATTTGTTCTGGCCATGGAAGATGGGCATTATAGTTGTCCCCATTTTAAAGTTAAGAAAACTGAGGCAAACAGGTTAAGTGACTTGCCCACTGTCATATAGGTATATGTGTCTGAGACTAGATTTGAACTTCCTGACTGCAGGGTTAGTGAACTTCCTGACTGTAGGGTTAGTGTCTATCTACTGAGCCATCTAGCTGTCTCACTGAAAAATAATATGACAAAGTATACCTCACATTTAGTTACAACTTCCTTTTTGTCTTGTGACTGGGAAAATATGGTTTCAAGACTGTGAATTGCCAAAACTGTTAAGATAATTTTAGTGTCTTGAATTAAATCAAAAATAAGTGGTCGCCATGGGAAAAATTCCCAAATATTAATACCCAAGTCAGCTGGGTTTTATGGAGATTTTAATTAATACAAATGAAGGAATTAAGGGAAGGGAGAGAGACAGAGTAAGAGAAAATAGTAGGAAAAGGCCTAGGCCATCCTAGGACTAAGCTTTAAGAGAGACTAGTCAGTCTTTAATCACTCACCACAAGATTTTGTTCCAAGCAAGCTCTAGTGTTCAGAGAGACCCTCCAATTCAGCTTCCAAACTCAACTAAATTCAGAGACCCAGCTACTCCAACTAGTCCGAGCTCCAACTAGCCATAGTCCAAACTCTCCCTAAGTTGAGAGAGCCAGCTCCTTTTAAAGTGAAATTTCTCTTATGTCACCTCCCCTAAATTTTCACATCTACCAATCACAGTAGACGTTTTCCCCAGGACTGACCATTCTTAGTTCGCATCTTCTTTTGTTATCACCTTCTCTGAGTAGACTAAAACTTCACACCTCTTGCTAAGTTTGCCCTTTGTAAGTTTCTTGACCTTTTAGTGATTAATTTAACCTTTATAGGTACTTAGCACCCTTTTGTATTAGATCTAAAAATAAACCTAGCTTAAGGTTTTGGCCTCACTATAAGTATGCGTTAGGGTTCAGGACTTTACAACTTTATCTTCCCCTAAAGTATGCCTAAGTATGGGTGGAGTAATGTTAGAGTTCCCAATACATTCCTGACCAAGTACCTTCATTGTTTAAAATGGGGAATAGCCTTAACCAAATGTTCCAAGGTAGAGTCTGAGAAATTTTAAGATTCACAGTCTTCTGGTTTTGTTTTGTAGTAAAAATGTCAAGATTCAGATCCTCTACTTGTCACAATCTAATAGCAGCAGATCTAAATGATACTTAGTATTCTCTGTTCACTTTTCCTATAATCCATCACCTTCTCTGAAAAGGCACAATAAGGCCAAATAATTTATCACAAGATGACCAGCCTACTGGGGATGACCCTTCCTGTCCTTAGCTAAACAGGCATCCTACTAGAATACGAGAAAGCAAAGCCTATTGCTAGAACTATGCTACTCTTGAAAATCAACTCTTGAGTCTCTTCAAAAATAAATCTTTTTTCTAGGGAACAAGGAGAAAGGGGAATGATAGAGAATCTCATATGGGTATAAATTTGTAATACTATAAGGCAGATAAGTAGAGAACCCATTTCAAACACATACTCCTCCATAATTAGCCAGTTGATTCTTCACTCAATTATGCATAAATTGCAATTTAAGAAGTCAAAAACTTGTATTCCCATTGAATTCTGTTATTCTTCTTGGAGTGTGAAATATAACAACCAACCATATATGACATTTGGTCTTTGACCATCTGATTCTCCATTTGCTTAATTATGTGTAGATCACCATTTAACAAGTCAAAAAGTTCCATTTCCAATGAATCCTGATCTCTTGAAAATCAGCTCCTTCTTAGTGTCCTTACAGTTATAATTTGATTTTTGGTGGCATGTACCATTGAATTTTACTAGTGAAGGGAAATCCCTAGTGAATTTATTCTCTCTACCAATACAGATTAACAACTGTTCTACAAATTATAGTCTTAGAGAATGAATTTCCTAGGACATTGATTGAGAGGTTAGAGAATTCATTTTCTCCTTACTCCAAGGACTGTAATAGCATACAATTATTTTACAGGTAGTGATCACAGGGAGTAGAAACTGGGGTTTTTTATTTATGTTATTCCTTACCATTCTGTCACCAGCTGTGGACTTTGTTTTGGATAGGGGAAAGAAAGATGGTGGGTTTTTTCCCTAACTGGCTTTTCTGTGTTACTTGGAACTTGTGTCAAACTTTACAGAGGCAGAAATTTTAGAGCAAATATTTATTTTGCTTTTCTTGAGTTAAATTGAAGACCATTTACTATATGCAGAACCAACAAAGAATCCCTGAGAACGCAGTATCTTTGGCCCTCCTTAAACCTACTTACACTCATTTCTGAATAGGTAAAAATTATTGATTTCCCAGCTCCCCCTTCGTCTTCCTCAACTACTTTTCTGTTTTGCCATTTTCCTTCCATTTCTTCCTAACCCTTTCTCTTTTCCTTCTTCCCTTCTGCCTTCCCTTCTATTTCTTTTCTCTCCCTTTTCCCTTCCTTTCCCTCTTACTTTCTATTTCTATCCTTTCCCTTCCTTCCTTTCCCTCTCTTTTCCTTCCCTCCTCTCTCTTATTCTTTCTTCCCTTCACTTTTTAGCTTCTCCCTTCCCTACCTTTCCCTTTTCTTCTTTAATTTGCCTAACCAAAAAGTTGCAGATGGAAGTGGGAATGTGCTAAGGTTCAGAGAAAAGGGGTTGCTGTCCTAGTTCCTTTTTTTATATCCTCAGCAACTTTGTTGATCTTGCCACAGTCCTTATAATTTCCTGTTCATCTCTAGAATACTGGTATTGCTCAATAAAAACTAAATCAGACCATTTAGCAGGAAGTTTTTTCCTAAAGTAGAAATCATTTGGCAGGTTATAAAGGTCTTTAAAGACTTTTATATTTTTTTTTAACATACAAATTTAGTCATCCAGTTCAACTCAATAAACTGATTAAGAGCATACTATGTGCTAGGCACTGCTGTTGTTCAGTCATGTCTGACTCTTTGTGATCCTATTTTGGGGTTTTCTTAACAAAAATACTGGAGTGCGTTGCCATTCCCTTCTCCAACTCATTTTACAGATGAGGAAACTGAGATGAACAAGGTCGAGTGACTTGCCCAGGATCACACTACTAGTGTATAAGTTCAGATTTGAGCTCAGATCTTCCTGACTTCAAGCCCAATGTTCTATCCACTGTACCATCTAGATGCCCCATGCTGTACACTGGAGATACTCAAATATTAAAATGGATCTGTGATCTCACCTATTGAGAAGTTCCCTTCATCCATGAAGATTGTAACCTGTCCATACCTCCCTATCTTATGGGATTCTTTAGGAACAATTCCAGGCATTCTACATGCGATGGCTCTAATAGATCAATTCACTTATACTATACAGAGTACCCCTCACAAGTCCTCCAAGCAGTTTTAAGATTTGGGAGTAATGGGTATGAGCAGGCTGTAGCCTATAACCAATAAGGAACTTTGGAGAGGAACAAAAAGAAAAGAAAATAAGAAATTATATAATTGAAAAGGTAGATGAACTAACTATATGGCTAGGGAAAGGAATAAAGCAGTCTGAGTGCTCCACTGGTCCCTTTAAGCTATTAACACTTAAAACTCAATTAAGATTCTTGGGATTCCCTGAAAATATCCCTGTTTATGTCTTCCCTGATGTTTATGATTGGGACATCTTTGAGTAAGAGTATTTATTTTGTTATGTCCAAGGATTTTTTTAATTTTAATTTTTAAATATTTTTCCATGTTTACATAATTTATTTTCTTTCCCTACCTTCTTCCTTCCCCTCTCCCAGAACCAACAAGCAATTCCACTGGGTTGTACAAATGTTATCACCTTCAAGGACTTTTGAATGATTTTTGTTTGTGAATAGGACATAGCTTTTCAAAAAGAAGTCTGTAAGGTAGCATCTTGCTCTACCAAATCAAATGTGGGGATTTTTTTGTAATTAAAAAGCAATAAACAAAGTAGAATGTAATATTATCTTTTAGTCGGTCATTCAACAAGCATTTATAAAACACTTATACCTACCAGGTATATGCTAAGTATTGGGAATATAAATAGAAACAGAGATAGTCTCTGCCTTTAAGAAACTTACCTTCTAATGAAGAACTGAAAAGCAAGGAAAGCTGGGGGTGAGGGTGGAGAAGATATCTAGAATTGGGTAGATAGAGAAAATATTGGAGAGATGAGTTAGCATTGCAGCCTGGAGAATGATGAAGACATCTTTGAACTAGGTCTCCTTCTTAAACTGGAAGTTCTAGGATGAACTAGCCAATCAAGAGATAAGGCATCGGGGCAGAGAGTACTTCCAAGGTGAATCATGGATGAAACGGTAAAGATATGGTTCAAAAAAAATTAGACAATTTAAATTTGTTTTAAATGTGGCCCAATTTTAATTGTTGCTTATGATTGCCTACTTCTCCCTACTGATCTTCTCATCAATAAACCTTTTGATTGATGTGCAATACCTCTCATAAAAATTCTATGTAGTAGGTTAGTAGGAAGCCCATGAAATAAAGAATGGGATAAGTACTACATACAAAGATGAAAAATGATTCAACCTGTGTCCTCAAGTTTATAGTGTAGTAGGAGTAGGAGTAAAATATAGATACACACACATATACCAAGATGAAAAATAATTAAACAGATAGGGAAATTCTAATATAGTGCCTGAGAGATTTAGGAAAGTTCGAACACTTCCAGAAAAAGGGAATTAAGAAAAGGATCATATATTAGAGGGTCTTTTGAAGAAGAATTAGAAGTTGGAGAGAATCTGCATTGATGATAGAGTATGATAAGGCACATGAAGATAGCGGAAACAAAATGAAATTGAGAAAGTTCTCGTCTTACTGAAAGTTGAGATATAATAGCTAATGCATTGGCCAGAAGAACAAATAACACTCTAGAATAAATATAATCAAATACAGAAAGAGGAAATTTAGGATGGATAAATGTAGGGGCTTCTAGACAGAGTGCTGAGCCTTTAGCCATTCCAGTCCCAGACACTTACTATTGTGTGTTTCTGAGGAAGTCATTTAATCTACTTCAGTTCCCTCAAGTATGAAATAGGGATAACAGTGCAGCTGCCTTCCAAGGTTGTGAGAATTAAATGAGATAGTAAAGCACTTAGCACAAAACTGGTATAATAGATGCTATATAAATTCTAGCTATTATTAGGGCCCTACCTGAGTTTAAAAATGTATAGAATTGGAGAAGTATATAGCTAGATAACAGTTTATAAAATTAAAAAAAAAAACATACGAGTTACACTGGCATACATATCCAACACAAGCTAACAGTGTAATCTGGAAGCCAAAAAAAGTTAATGCACTCTTATATAAGCCAAAAATATCCCACTCTGATGATTTATCCTGTCATGGGAGGGAGCCTGGTTCACAAAGACAATGCCAGCAGAATGCTAACTACCATAAACTCTTAAGAAAAATAAAAGGTTTTGAAAATGGACTCTGGGCCAGCCAATTTGTTTATCATCTGAGGAATAGTCGTTCTAGATTCAGAAAAGGTCCAGCACCATCATGAGCCATGAAATTATGAGTTTAGGCTGCAGCAAGAAAAATATCATGTTCAGAATGAGGAAGGTAATAGTCTCACCATAATCTGTCCTAATCTGGCTATTCTTAGTATTAGATAACATATTTTTAAAAAGACATTGACAAATTGAAGTGTATCCAAAGGAAGGTGGAGAGGATACTGAGGGACCGGAAATCTTGCTGGGCATACTTGGATCAGGTGAAGGAACTGGGAATGTTCAGCCTAGAAAAGTGATGTGTAGCAGAGTGGGAGGGGAAAAGATCACTACTTCCAAGTTTTGGAAGAAGAACTGATATGTGAAAGAGGAATTTAGTTGTTTTGCTTGGCTCTAGATGGGACAATGAGAAATAATGAAGTGGAATGTGAAGAGAGTCTCATTTTCACTTGCTATAAGGAAAGATTTCCTAACAATTAGAGCTATCCAAATGTAGAATGGGGTACATCAGAAAGTAATGGACTCCCCAGCACCAGAGGCTTTTTATCAAATTGATTCATTAACAAGCACTTATTAAGTACAAGCTATGTGCCAAACAATGTATTATGTCCTGGAGATATAAAGAAAAAAATAAAACTTTTCTGACCTCAAGAGATTAAAGCAATTGTGGGAATCCAAATGTCCATAAATAACTATATTGTATGTATTTGCCATATAATGTGCATGCACGTGGGTTTATCTGGATGTGGCACACAGGGCAGTATGAATAGATATCTCTAGATTCTCTTCTATCATCTTTCCAAGGGAGCCTTTGTTTCCTGCCAGAATGAGAGCAAGAGACTGGAACCAGAATGACCATTCCACTCCCCTCTGAAAGGAGGTACTAGGTTAGAATTGTTTTCTACCATATATATTATTAACTAGGGGAAATGGGTTTGATTCCTAGTGAAAGAACTCATTCACTCTGTGTATTGTCTAGTATATTCTCTTCTCCAGTTTTTCTTTGCTCTTGGCTTGAATAAATGAACTTGCTATTTGCCATGTGTGCTTTTTTATGAAACTGGCATTTGTTGGGAAGGGAGTCAAGCCTTGAACATATAGTTTGGGGCATTCTTTCCCCACTAAGGGAGAGAGATCAGGAACTCAAGCTTGGACCTACAATTTATTTCCTCTAGGCTTTAGTGGGGTCGATGCAGTTCAAATCTACTACCCACTCTCAGTAGAAGGAATCTCAGAGGAAGCGTAAGTGCCAACTTTGTGAACTTTTGGCTTAGCATTCATAGGCAGTGACAAATGAAGACAATTTTCATCTAAAGTTAGGGAAGCAATCCAAACATCCATTTTTAATGTAAAACAGGATAAAGCATATAACTTAAGAACCCATGAAATCTTAACAGGTACAAAATCTCCAAAGATAGGTTTGGTTTTTTTGTTATATCCTTAGAACAACATTTAATTCATTTTAACCACTATTTTTACTTTTTTGCTAGCATACTGCAAACTAGCTTAAACTATGGTTTCAATTTTAGTTCTTACCATTAGCTTAGTGTAGCTCTAAAACCTTAATTTCTAATTCAATTATAGTTTAATTACAGTTTGAGCCTTTAATTTCTTGCTTCTATGATCCCTTGTTTTGTCTCTTCAGCACAATGAAGCAACCTCAAACTCCAGTATAGAAATTATTCCTTTCCCCTTGCCCCAACAATCTTTGTGTACATACATACAATCTTATGTCTTTTGTTTTGATCTAAAACTTTTTGACATATGTCAGATTATGAATGAAACAGTTGTCATTTACAAATTCCAAGGTATGCAAGAAGCAGGATTAAGTCTATATACAAGAGTAGGACCAATAGCCCCCAGATAGATAAAAAAAATGTTCTAAGTCCCATCAGTTATTCTCATGAACTTTAGATCTAAAATATTAACTAACATAATTTATTACACCAATATTGGGATCACACCAATAATTAAAAGCCTATTGGAGCAGGGAATGTTAACACCAGTAATCTCTGAGTATAGCACACTAATTATTCCCATTGAAAAACAAAAGCCAAATTCTGAAGGCAAAACACCTTGGAGATTCATTCAAGATTTAAGGGCAGTGAACAATCATGTGAAAAAGACCCACACAGTGACTCCATCTCCAAGCTCCATTATAACAGAGATACCAAGCTCAGCTAGATGGTACTCTGTAATTGCTCTTTCAAACACATATTTTACTGCGCCTGTCCACAAAGAGAGTCAAAAGAAACCCAGCTGCCCCCCTAAGATTAAAAGGAAGAAAAAGAAAAACTGCTGATTCCAATTTAACTTAAGGAGAAAAGAGAAGAGAGAAGTTTTTTATACTCACTTGTTCTAGCAGCTATGTCTTTAAGCCGAGTTAGCTGTTAAAAAGGACTTACTGAGTGGGGAGAAAGTAAAGTAAAATGCAAGAAAATTCAGGAAGTTTATTGAGGGAACTCGTTAGACTTCCGTGGTCATCCACACTGTGATATTGAAATCACTTTAAAGACTGATATATATTAATTTAAGATCGCCAAGGAATTCAGCTATGTAATTCCTAAATGAAACACTCAAGTCAGCTGCCAACTTTTTTAAATGGTGTTTTAATTACAAGCAGGAGGAAGAAAGTATTAGAGGGAAAGAGAGAGAAGGAAAGGGGAGAGAAGGAAAGAGGGTTTAAATACCCACTCTGCTCAGGCTGAGCCAAAGCAGGCCCAAGGCCCTGGGTAGCCAAGGCAAGGAAAGAGATCAGTCCTTATCACTCATGTGACCAAACTGAAGAAAAAACAGTCTGCGGGCTCCTCCAACTCCAAGCACCAGCCTCCAACTGACTCCCTCCTCACAGGAAGTCCCAAGAACTCCAGAGGCTGTTCCCTACCTCACTTCCTGCGTCTCACATGTGCCAATGGTGGCTCTAGCTTGACCTAGGACCACCCAGAGGTCTGTCCTTTTTTGCACATGTCTGTTGAAGGCCATATTCTTAAATAATTAAATCTTGAGTTTTGCTGCAGCCCTTCCTAATCTTGTTACCCTGAGTATGGTGGAAATTGTAGTTTCTAAGACCTGATTCTTTTATTCCAAGTATTTTGTTATTGATCAGGAAGTAGCTAAATCCCATCTTCTAAAGAATGATCTGAATAGGGTGGAGTAGTTTTGAAATTCACACTTTCACCTGGGAAAGATAACAGATCTGTTGGAGTTGATTGCCTCAAGGGTTCTCTGAAAGTGCATCAATATTTTGCCAATTATTAAAAAGAGACTGTGAATTCATCAAATTTAAACACAGCAAAGTCATCCACTATGTGAATGATATTCTTATTGCTTCCCCTACTGTTAAAATCTGTTTCCAGGATTTGAAAGCTCTACTAATAGAATTATATAAGGGAGGGCACAAGGTATCAAAAAGCAAGTTGCAGTGGGTCATGCCTAAAGTGAAATATCTGGAATTCATGTTAAAAAATGGCAGAAGGAAAATTTCAAGAAAAAGGATAGCTGACATTCAAAAATTGAATGTGCCAAAGACAAAGAAATAGCTTAGGGCATTCCTCAGGGTTGCAGGATTCTGTCAGCAGTGGGTACCTGGTGTTAGTCATGTTTCAAAGTGACTCACAGTCATGACCAAGAAAGAACATCTGAATGCATTGTCTCAGTTAAAACAGGCTATATAATAGCTCCAGCACTAGGAATGTAAGACTATACTACAGAGTTCCATCTGTTTGTTCATGAAGCAAAAGGGATAGCTTCAGGAGTTTTGGTCCAGACTCTAGGACAACAATTTAGACCAATTGCCTACTATAGCTCCCAACTTGATCCAGTCCACTGTCTCAGAGCAATTGCAGCTATTGCTTTTATGGGGCAGAAGTCAAGTGACTTAGTATTGGGATGCAAGCTAAATGTGTACTCAGCTCACCAAATAGACAGTATACTAAAAAAGAGGACTCTCCAAGCCTTATGTGAATCTTGAAACTGCTCAGACTCTACTTCAGAAGATTTGATTAAGCTATTCCCCATTTTCTACAATGGAGGTACTTAGTCAGGAATGTATTGAGAACTTTAAAATTACTCCACCCTGCTCAAACAGTGTCTTAGGGGAAAATAAGGTTGTAAAATTCCTGGCTGAACAATGAAAAGTCCCCAACTCATACTTATAGTGAAGCAAAAACCCTAAGCTAGGTGGTCTATTTTAGATCTAATACAAAAAGGTGATAAAGTACCTATAAAGGTTAAATTAATCACTAAAAGGTCAAGCAACTTACAAAGGGCAAGCTTAGCAAAGAGATGTGAAATACTCAGAAGATATAATCTAATCAGAGAAGGTGATAACAAAAGAAGATGTGAACTAAGAATGGACAGTCCTGGGGGAAAGCGTCTACTGTGATTAGTAGATGTGAAATTTTAGGGGAGGTGACATAAGAGAAAATTCTCTTTAAAATGAGGTCAGGAGTTCAGAGCTGGCTCTCTGAACTTAGTTGGAGTTTGGAGGTAGTTTGTAGGAGCTGGCTCTCTGAACTGAGTTAAGGAGTTGAGGATTTCAGTGAATAATCATGTTATAAAGAGACACTCCATAGTTTCTAATATAAATACTATTATTTCCTCTATTCCTAGCACAGCTACATATGTTACAGTAGTAGACTTGTGCTCAGGTTTCTTTTTCATACCAATACATGAGAACTCCAGGCATATTTTTGCTTTTACCTGGAAGGGCTCCAAATATACATGGAGTCATCTGCCATAGGGTTATGTAGCAAGTCCAAGTTTATTTGAGCAAATTTTGAGCCAAGACACAGACAATATAACATTTAAAAATAGTAAATTAATCAAATACATAGATGATCTACTCTTGGCTTCAACAGATGCAGAAACATGTCAAGAAGATAGTAAACACCTTCTTTTGGAATTGCACAAAAGAGGACATAAAATCTCTAAGGATAAAGTTCAGTGGTGTCTCCCTAAAGTAGATTATTTGGGATTCATTGAGGTGCTCATTATATTTTTCCAAAAAGAATTGAGAATATTCAAAATTTAAGAGCTCCTACTACTAAGAAACAGTTGAGAGCAATTTTAGGAGCAACAGGGTTTTGCAGACAATGGATTCCTTGCTATGGGGAAATTACTAAAACCCTTAGAGCATTAACAAAGGATTTGGTTCCTGAACCCCTCAAATTAGAGCCTGAACACTTGTCAGCTCTATCAGATCTAAAAAAAGGCTATCATGTCTGCCCCTGCTCTAGGCATCCCAGATTACAACAAGCTTTGTATGTACATGAGCAAAGAGGAGTAGCTTCTGGTATTTTAACTCAGACTTTGGGACCTTCTCAGCGCCCAATTGCTTATTATTCTGCCCAACTGGACCCAGTAGCATCAGGAGCACCACCATGTCTTAGAGGAGTAGCTGCTACAGCCTTACTAGTGATAAAAACTGTTGATCTAGTATTGGGATGTCCATTAACAATTATGTGCCCACATGATGTAGAAGCATTATTGATAAAACATAGAACACAGGCATTCTCGGATCAGAGAATTACAAGGTATGAAATAACGTTGTTAAATAGTGAAAACATTACCTTAAAATGTTGTACTACTCTTAAACCTGCCACCTTGCTTCCAGATTTACCAACTTCAGGACAACCATTACACAATTGTGAAACATTAGTGTCCATGGCAGAAAAGCCTCAAGATAATCTCTTGGACACCCAGATCTGATTAAACAATGCAGATCTGATTTTATTTACCGATGGTTCCTCTTTTATGAGGGATGGCATACGCTACACTGGAGCTGCCGTAGTCTCAGAATTTGCCACTGAATGGTCAGCTTCACTACCCTCTAACATTAGCCCTCAAGGAGCAGAACTCATAGCTCTGAAGCATGCTTGTATAATTGCCAAGGAAAAAAAGGCAACAATTTATACAGATTCTAGATATGCTTTTGGCATTTGTCATTCAGTCAGAATGCTATGGCTCCAAAGAGGATTTTTAACCTCAGCTGGAAAATCCATAGCTAATGCAGAAATTATTAATGAAGTTCTTTCTGCTCTCCAGTTTCCTAAAGCCCTAGCTGTAGTTCATTGCTTTGCCCATACAGGTGGCACTGACCCTGTCTCTAGAGGAAATGATTGAGCAGATGTCGCTGCAAAGCTAGCAGCCATAGAAGGACCTGAATTAATTTTAATATTAACAACCACTGATGATTTAAATTTATCACTTTTCTATAATGAAAAGTAAGTGGAAAAATGGAAACAAAAATTCAAAGCAAAACAGATTAATGGAGTATGGGTGTCATCGGAAATAAAACCCCTGCTCCCTAGAAGTTTCTATCACCAAATTTGCCAATCTATTCATAAAAAGGGTCATTTTGGCACCCAGGGCATCGTGGACTCTGTTAAGAGAGTATGGATAGCCCCTGGTATAACTACTATAGCCTCTAAAGTGTGTTCAGCCTGCTCTACATGTCAAGCATATAACCAACATGCATTTTGTGGAAAAGCCTTTGGTGGACGTCCTCTGGCTTACACACCTTTTGAACATCTACCGATAGATTTCATAACAATGCCAAAGGCTGGATGTTATAAATTTTGTCTAGTCATAGTAGATCAACTAACCAGATGGCTGGAAGCATCTCCTGCGACCCGAGCCACAACGGATTTTGTTGCTAAGATACTTTTAAAGGAAATTATTCCTCGCTTTGGACTACCAGCACATATTGATTCAGATAGAGGAAGTCATTTTACTGATTCTGTCCTAAATCAGATATATTCTTGCATGGGAATAACTCCAAAATTCCATGTTCCATATCACCCCCAGAGCTCAGGCCAAGTGGAGAGGATGAATAAAGAACTTAAGACTATGATTGGCAAATTATGCACTGAGACCCATTTAAAATGGCCTGAAATTCTCCCTCTGGCCCTATTTTATCTTAGAAGCAGGCCTAGAGGAGACTTACATATTTCACCATTTGAGATGCTTTTTGGACATCCGCCTATACAGGCTAAGCCTTTCTCCCCGGCTTATACATCGCTATTAGGGGGAGATATTACTATTGCTTCCTATATACAAGAGTTATAGCACAAATTGTGTGAACTTCATGAATCCGGAGCTGCAGTACAAACCAGACCACTAGACTTTTCTCTGCATGACCAGAACCCAGGAGACAAAGTGTATATTAAGAATATCAAGCATACTGGAGCAACTCAGCCTTCATGGGAAGGACCATTCCAAATATTGTTAACTACTCCAACATCCATAAAGATTGGAGAAAAGGACTCTTGGATTCACTGCTCACATGTGAAGAAATCATCTTCTGTTGAGACTGATTGACTGTACCCTATCATATGAATTGGAGATAATAATCCATAGACAAATGGATGCTGTTTTTTAGGAATGCATTGAATTACTGATTTTTTCCCTTATTTTTATTATTGCTTTTCTTTTATTTTGATTAGAATATTTGATTTTTTCTCATTTCTTGTACTAAAGGTACATATAATTAATATTATTTTTCTCCAGTAATAGAAGTTTAAGATATATATATTCTTGCTATAATATCAATGCATACCCCAAAAAGCATTAAACTATGGGAACCTGACATTTATTGATAAAATGTTATGAGACTGTGGTTAATGTTAATGTATGATTCCAGAAAATGGGATAAAAAAAAAGGAGCACAGACTTAACCTGAATAGTGCCAAAAATAGCACACTGGAAATAATAATGTGAGACTCGAGGTTGCGACGCTTGGCATATGTTAAGTTGTAGGACTTCCTTGTATCTACACTCTTTTCAAAGTACTCATACAAGTACAAGGTTTGACTATTATGCTGGCTCCCTATATCCCTGAGAATGGCAAAAATCAAATGAGGGAATAATGCTTCCCTGTCAAAATAGAATTCCAAATTTTTTCTTCTTATATTATGGCAACTTCCTGTAGTTTTGGCTATAAATGGCTAAATGAAATATTACTGCATTCTGTCCTACAGACTTATGGGATAGAAATTACTTTAAATTGGACCTATACAAAGGCCTATTTTGAATTTTTTTCTTATGTTTTTGATTGTTTTTCAATTCTTCTAATAATTGACTCATATACCCCCATAACTCACAATTGCATTCTGAGCTGAACTGGATGTTTTTTACCACCTACTTTAGGGGGGATTATATTTTAATTTAAAATCCAAGAATTTTGATTTTTTGTTTGAGATTGTATTTTTATAAAAATCCAAGATTTTGATTTTGTTCGAGAAAAGATCTTCAAGGAAGAAGCTTGATAACTCCTAAATCCAGAGAATGAATTGTTGCAGAAAGATGCAGAAAACCTACACTTCATCAAGAAGATCAAGAATGAACTTTGGATATGGTTGATTGAACTGAACTTTGATTGAACATTTATTGTAAATGTACACATTTATGCCAAAAGGGACTGCCCCTAATTTGGCTTTCTGTCAATGCGCCTAGCAAAACATTGGTTTTGCTTTCTTTCTTTTTCTATTTTCTCACTCACTACTCTAATTTCCTCTTAGAAAATTGAATATTGTATATATCTGTAGTTAGAAGTGCATTTAGGACTACAAGATGATTATGTTAAATGATCAATGGGGAGACTAGTCTCCCAATGATCATCAGGGGGGATTGTGAACCTTTAAAATTTTTCAGACCCTACTTCATAAGGTTGGATTGTGAACCTTAAAAATTCTCAGACCCTACTTCATAAGGTTTGGTTAAGACCATTCCCCATTTAAACAATGAAGGGACTTAGATCAGGAATGTGAGACCTCTACTCCACCCCTACTTAAGCATGCTTTAGGGGAAGAAACTCCTTGCTGAACAATGAAAAATACTTAAACCCATACTTATAGTAAGGCAAAAGTTCTTAAGCTGTGCCTATTTTTAGATCTAATACAAAAGGGTGCTAAGTACCTATAAAGGTCAGGCAACTTGTGAACTTGCAAAAGGAGCAAAGAGGTGAGAACTTACTCAGAAGTTTTCTCAGGTGTGAACTTAATCAAAAGTTCAAGTCTACTCAGGTATGAATTAAGAATTGTCTGTCCTTTGGAAAAAGTCTACTGTGTTTGGTAGATGTGAGAACTTAGGGGAGGTGACATAGGAGAAAATTCCCTTTAAATAGGAGCTCAGATAGAGCTGGGATTCATTCAGCTGAGAAGCAGCTGGAGGATGAGGATTCAGCTGGTGGGTCAGCTGAGATGGAGCTGGCCTGGTGTCTCTCTGAACACTAGAATCTTGCTTGGGACAAATCTTGTGGTGAGTGGATAAAAAACTGACTGATCTCTCTCTTAAGGCTGGCCTAAGCTGGTCTAGTCCTTTTTCTATTATTTTCTCTCTCTCTCTTTAATTTATTCCTTAATTTTGTATTAATTAAAATCTCTATAAAACCCAGCTGACTTGGGTATATTTTAATAATTGGGAATTTTTCCCTGGCGACCACCTCATATTTGATTTAAAAACAAGACACTGTCTTGGAACCATATTTTTTGCAGTCACAATTTTAACAACCACTCTTATATCTACTACAGTTTATGTCTTCCACTATTTTAATTATTACACTGGCTAGGTAGAGGGTGTTGTGAAGAGATGATCAGCTTGTGTTTTGGTAGGTGTAATTTTACCACCTTATAGTTGTAAAGATTAAAATTTAGGGGAGATGGGGAGACTGAGGCAGGTAGAAATTAGTTTCTCTCTGCAAGGAGTATTATATTTTTTAGAGGTTTATTAAAGTTAAGGATTAAAAGAATATACAAGTAAGAAACATGTGCCTAGGCCAGAGGCCTAGACAAAATAACCTCACATCACGCAAGAGACGCTCCTGCTCTAAAAGGCTAGTCCCAAAGACCCCTCAAAAGCCTTTTCATCAGTTTAAATCCCTTCTCGATCTCAGCCCAGGTGAGATTACAAGGCATTCTGGGGAAGTGGAGCAAAGGCTCATGGGGATTGTAGTCCTGTATTCGAGTCTATTTTTTACATTCCCCCATGTGATCATTTTGGAAAAATTAATTTTTCCCCAAAAGGATCATAAAAACATAATAAACTTAAAAGATTGCAATAGTGTGAGGATAAGAGAAAAAAGAATAAAACCAATAATTGCTAAACACATTGACAAAAAGCCATTAGGGGGCAGTCCCCTTTGGCATAAAAGTATACATACAAATAAATGTTCAATCAACCACACCCAAAGTTCAATTTTGTGCAACTTGTGGTCTGGAGGCTTCTTCATGGTGGCTTCTCCAACAGTTCAGTTCTGGATTCAGAGAGGTAGCATCTTCTTTACCTAAAATTCTTCCCAAAAGGAATTTAAACTTTGCAATTTAAATAATGATTATTTTTTACATTCCCCCGTGTTGTGGGTGATTGAAAGATTCAGAATCAGTTAGGGATGCATGGCTGTGGTATGAGGTATATGAATCAATTGGCAAGAGATATTAAAAAGACATCAGAAAATCCAAAAGAAAAGAAAAATTTCTGGATGAAAATATAGACTATCAAAGTCTTATATGTAAAAATTCCAAGTAGAAGAAAAATAAATCTATAACAGGTCCTTCAATCAGGGCCCAATCAAAATGATCTAAGTAATGATGCATTTACCCAATCAGTGCCAGGACTACAGAAAGGTACCACACTATGAGAGGCAGAAAAGGGGACCAGATTATAGGAGCCAAGGTTTGGGGATACTCATCTGTGAGTATCTTCAGAGTGAGTGTAGATACAAGGAAAGCCTATGTCTTAACACATGTTAAACATAGTAACCTCGAGTCTTCACACTAGGTTCAAGACTTTGTATTGGCCTAGAAGTGCATTAATCCATCCTAGATTGGCCTTTCTTTGGCCCTATGAAATGGCTCTTGTGTGTAGCTCTTGTCCTGGAATCAGACAGAATCATTAAGCAAAGTCCCATAATTTATTTAAATAATTAGTGACATCATTTTTATAGTCACAAGCTTTTTGGGCATGCTGACAAATGTATCTTACACTTGTAGTACTGAAAAATCAAAAGGTTAAAGAAAATCTTAATACTGGTGACATGTGCTTCAAATATAAAAAGGAGAGAAAAAATAATAAAAAAACTGAAAAAGTTTATTGCACATGCAAGAAAAATATAATAATAAAAGAGCTTTAAAAAGTTCAAAAATATAGCTTATAATCATTGACACTCTGTGTCAGCTAAGAAAATATAAAATACAAGGCTTTCTCACCAAAAAATGAGATCCATTTCCTCTTTGTATCTGGCCATGATCACTGTGAGTAGAAGGCAAATGAATTGAACAAGGTTAACAATTTTTTCATCTTTAAAAATATAGTAGTACAAATATGTAGATATCAAAATCCCCAAAATTCTCAATAGCCCAATTAATTACAATAGCAAACAAACACACTTTCATATTTCACATAAGTTGCTATATGACATTTTTAAAACCTATGAATTGATGGACATTTGTCACAATTTTTACAAACATAGCAATCTTTCAACCTTGGTAATAAACATATTTTTTTTTTAAACAAAGTAAAACTCATCTAGGGTTAAGAACATAATCAAGAAATCTAGATATCATTCTGGTGCAAATAAAGTAGTGAGCTGAAGAGTATAAATAAAGGGGTGCTCCTTTTGGAGGCTTTTTAAGGGTACAAATGCCCTGAAATTAACTGCCCAACTTCCATTCACATGTGGGAAGGTTGGGGTTTATAAAATACATTTCACTTCAGCTACTAGAATGGGCCTTACCTCGTGGTAGGGGCAGGCAAAATAACCAGATTGTTAAAAAAAAATTCCAACAATCATATTTAAAAAACCCTTAAAATCAAATCATTTGAGGTATTCAGCACATTAAATTTTCCAAGGTTGTTAATACAATTATAACCAGTTCTGAAGTCCATCTATCCTCAGCAAAATAGAAAAAAGCTGTTTTTTCATATATGGGCTTATTCACAATAATATTTGTTCAATAGTTATAGGGGAAAAACAACAGAATTTCAAAACTCAGTACATTCAAAATAAATTCAATCAACCTTCAGTTCAAGCAGAATAATATTGAATCCAGTAATATATGAACTTAAAATCACAAAGTTAAACCTTAAACAAAACAATGCAATAGAATACAGAGATTTTTTTATAAACCATTGGAGTCTGAAATGTCTTAGAATATAGCCTTTAGTCTCTTCAAAGTTACTTGGGGTTTTTTTGTTTGTTTGTTTGTTTTTAATTATCCATTTAAATGTCTATTGTCCGAAGGTAGAGTAGTAAAGGCTAGGCTACGGGGTTCAAGGGATCCATCCAGGGCCCCATAGCTGGGAAGCATCGGAGGCCAGATTTTAACTAGAGACCTCCAGTCTCTGGGCCTGGCATCCAGTTCGCTGGGCCACCCATTTTCCTCCCCAAAGTTAAAGTTGAATCTTTGGGCTGAGTCTGCTCCCAGATAGGCAGGCAAAATCAATGAAATTGCCAGAAGAGTCAAAAATCCTTTTAAACAGCCCATTGCTATTAAGTTTCTGTTTGAAAAGTCTGTTTCTTCTCTCTAGTCTTTTCTCTCTTTCCCCTCTGATCACCCTGTGGCCAATACCCCCAGCCACGTGGAGGCTTAGCCTAAGGGAAAATTGCCCAGTCTCCTTTCCCTCTGGTCTCTCCCCTCCGCCCACGTGGCCAATACTGTTACCAGCTGGTCGCAATGAGTCCTGAGCAATCTGCTCCAAGGATCTGGGGGATGAGCCGGCTTGGTGTCACGCTCATGGGTCTGGGGCGCAGAAATAGGCAGGCAGCGGGCCGGTGAGAGGCCAGGAGCAGGAGCTGGAGCAGCTGCGGGGGTGGGCAAGGCCGGGACCAGGTACCAGGTGAGGACGATCAGGGCTGCAGGCTGCAGGCAGGAAGCGGCGGGGCCGAGCCAGGTGGGGTGGGCAGCAGGTCCGGAGCCTGTAGCAGCTTTGCGAGGGTAGAAAACCTTGGCCAGAGAGATATGGCTCAAAAAAAATTTCTAGGTACTAGCTATTAAAACTGAATTTAAGATCAGAAAAGAAATCAGAAGACTGAGTTTTTTTGTCCCATCTGGGTCGCCATCTGTAAAGATTAAAATTTAGGGGAGATGGGGAGACTGAGGCAGGTAGAAATTAGTTTCTCTCTGCAAGGAGTATTATATTTTTTAGAGGTTTATTAAAGTTAAGGATTAAAAGAATATACAAGTAAGAAACATGTGCCTAGGCCAGAGGCCTAGACAAAATAACCTCACATCACGCAAGAGACAAGAGACGCTCCTGCTCTAAAAGGCTAGTCCCAAAGACCCCTCAAAAGCCTTTTCATCAGTTTAAATCCCTTCTCGATCTCGGCCCAGGTGAGATTACAAGGCATTCTGGGGAAGTGGAGCAAAGGCTCATGGGGATTGTAGTCCTGTATTCGAGTCTATTTTTTACATAGTGTGGAAATGCCCAAACTCTGCTTACTTTCAAGGCTGCTCCCTGCAGCAGAGCCCCTTCACTACTCTGATTTTTATTTTTGTTCCTTTTGAGACACTTTATATCGATCAGTTGTGAGGCAAAGAAGTCCCTTCCTTCTATTCTTCAGCCATCTTAGCCCAAAAGTCAATACTATTGAATAGGTAATTTTCAAAGGACGAAACCTAGGACTCTGAATAATCACATGAATAAAAACTCCAAATCACTAATAATTAAAGAAATATGAATTAAAGAAACTTTGAGGTTACATTTCATATTCATCTGACTGAAAAAGATGACAAATCGGAAAAATAACAAATATTGAATGAGCTCTTGGAAAATAAGCATACCATTTCATTGTTTTGGTTTTTTTATTTTAATTTTTTTCATTTTATTTAGTCAATTTAGAACATTATTCCTTGGTTACACAATCCATGTTCAGAGGAAAAACTGTGGGAGTAGAAATACTGAAGAAAAACAACTGCTTGACTACATGGGTCGAGGAGGATATGATTGAGGATATAGACTCTAAATGAACATCCTACTGCAAACATCAACAACATAAAACTAGGTTCTGATCAAGGACACATGTAATACCCAGTGAAATTGTGCGTGGGCTATGAGAAGGGGAGGAAGGGATAGAATATGATTCGTGTAACCAAGGAATAATGTTATAACTATACCATTTCATTGTTGTTGGAGCTGTGAATAGTCCAGCTATTTTGGAAAGTAATCTGTGCTTAGGCTCCTTTGACCCAGCTATGTTACCACTAGGCTTACATGCTGAAGGAGATCAAAGAGAGGATAGGACGCAGATATACAAAAATATTTATAGCAACTCTTTTCATAGTAGCCCAAAATTGAAAACTAAAGGAGTGTATGTATGCCTATTAGGCATGCAGGGAGAAACATACATTTGAGGACAGGATCATTGTAGAAATTTGTTTCACTGAACTATACCTTTTCAAGATTTGAATTCCTTTACCTGTTGTTCAGTTGGGGTTAGGATTTTGAGAAGGATAATTTGTAAAGGCACATAAAGTTTTTTAAAGAAAATCTATGAAAGCCCCCTGATTATGCCTGTTGCTCATCAAATCACAATGTCAATATAGAAAACTACTCTCCTTGCATTTGTATGATTTGATAAAACTTTGATCCTGATAGGATTATAAACAATATAGAGTTTCCCCCACCTTACCATCATCCTCCATGATCTAAATGAAATGCTGTGTCCCCTCCCCTCCCCAAATCCATCAAACTTTTGGCCCAAGTATAGCTGTTGTCTATTTTAAAAGGATTAAAAATAAGATTCTTAGTATATTTCATAGGAGTGAATTCTGCAGTTACATTTCTAGCAATTGATTTTAGATGTGTTTATAAGTTTAGCTGCTACCTTATTTCCTTTGTTAAATCATTGTTTAGATATAACTTTCCCAAAACTCAAATCTCTCATCAAAAACTATCACCCCTACAACAATCAGAGGTTAATTGTAATCTGTAATATTCAGAAAGGATGTATTCTTTAACATCAATGGTATGATGCCAACATTGTTCTATTGCTTATATTTGACCAACAGTTTTGTTACCGTTTGGTGTTATCAGTATTTACATTGTTGTTCTCAAAAAAGATGATTGAAACTTCCTACTTTTGTAACATATGGAAAGAATGTATGCTTCAACTTTGGTGATATAATACCAACCTTGTTCTGTTCCTCCTACTTAACCACAGTGTTATTTACATTATTACTCTCAAAGGCTGATAGTAACTTCCTACTATTGTGACAGGAAGAGGTTATGCTTTAACTTTGATAGCATATGTTCTTGTGTTCTTTGTTCTTGACCAACAGTTTTGTTACCTCCTAGTGTTATCATTATTTGCATTGTTGTTCTATATTGCTCTTTAAATACAGTTCTCTTGGAGGCAGCTGTGGATTGAGAGCCAGCCCTAGAAATGGGAGGTCATGGGTTCATATGTGGGCTCAGATATTTCTTGGCTGTGTGATCCTGGGCAAGTCACTTAACCACCATTGCCCAGCCCTCATCACTCTTCTGCCTTGGAATGAGTACATGATGGCATGGGTATTGTACCCCCAGAAACTCAGACAAACTATTATCAGGGAAATGCCTCTGCTCCCTTAGGCCCTCATGACTCCCAACCCAAAACACCTGACCTTGAAGATTGCCTATAGAATTGAGATGGACAAAGAGACACACCCCATTCATTCATAGCACAAATCAAGGGAACCACCCCATGCCCTTGGGCAAACACCTTCCTCCCCTCACCGCCCCCCCCCCTCTTTGCTCCAGAATCACTCCCTCATTCTTGAAAAGGATATAAAAGCCCCCAGGTGCAACCTCAGTTTGCTCCACTCCTGCTGTTTTGCTGGTCAAAGATTCAACATTACAGATAAATGTCTACTTTTAAGATAAGTTTCCTAATCTTGCATTCTTGCGAAAAGTATCCTTCCTGAGCCCCAGGGGTGTACCCCTCTACACCCCACAACACATAGTACTGATTCTAAGAGGGAAAGTAAGGGTTTAAAATTTTTTTTCTTAATTCTGCATCACGATTTCCTACAAATCTTCCCATTTTTCCGTTGTTTTCATATCATCAGTCCTTATGTTGTAACTAAATTACATTATGTTTGCACACAAGCTGATTCAAACATTTCCCAATCCAAGGTGCACTGTTTTTTTTTAATCACAAATATTTCTATAAATATTTTTGTACATGTAGGTCTTTTCTTGCTATCAATAAATTAATCAGAGTATCAGAATCTTTTCTTATCTAAATGCCTTTCATGACCAAAAGTATCATGAGATAACACGTGTAAAGCACTTTGCAAACCTTAAAGCTCCATATAAATGTCAGTTTACTAACTAGCTATTGAATCGATGCATCAGAAATGAATTGTCCTCAGCCCACAGTGCTTATATTTAGCTCTAATTTTGCTAACGACCTTCAGCAAGAGTTCAAAACAGGATAGGGGAGCCTCCATAAGTGCAACGTAAGAGTATTTCAATCGGTGCTCTGCGGCGGAAGACAGACAGTAGTTCCGGTCTCCAGGAGTCGGCGCTTGATGGCTTTGGTCTGGCCGCGCCACAGCCTCCCGTTGTCTGTGGTTGGCGCCGCCGGAGGACAGGACGTAGCGCAGGGGCTGTTGGGTAGCCTTCTTGGGACGGAAGGAGCAGTCTTTGGCTATACCTTGTGGCGTGCGACAACAAGATGGTGAAGCTCACGGCCGAGCTCATTGAGCAGGCTGCTCAGTACACAAACGCCGTGCGGGACCGGGAGCTCGACCTTCGAGGTGAGGTCAGGGCATTGGAAAGAGTGATGGAATGGGCCACGGTTCCCGCGCTTGGCCTCGGGCTGAGTCCCGGAGCGCGCCGCGGCTTGGGCGTGCTCACCGGGCCCGCGGGAGGCCTTTTCTGAATTTGTAGAGCCCCAGCTTCCCACGTTGTGCTGTTCAACCTCCGCGCTCCTAACATAAATGAGGAAATTGAAGCTGTACCGGGAAGGCATGGGGATGTATTCGAGGGTCTGCCCACTAGGATCACGGGACCCCACAAACCGGATGGTTGAGATTAGGGCTTCTTGCTAAGCACCCAAGAGTGTAACCCTTCAGAGAGAATGGGAAGCTTCTCTGAAATGCTTCCTCACCCCCTCCCCGTCCCGTGTCGTGTCATGTAGGGTTTTTATTTTGTAGCCGTCACTTAACTACCCATCCCACCACCAATGATCCTTACGTCATTATTCTGTGGATCCCGAGCTTTTTTGTTTCTGGCCCAGTGGTGCTCAAATATTTTCATTATGTGACCCTTTCCCAGTTACCCATAATGATATTTAAAACGGTTTCGTTCTATGAACTACTCTCTACTTTTTGGGTTAATGGTACACAGATGTTTTAAATCCTTAGACTCCTCACCTCCAGGTCGGTGATGTTAAGAAGATTTTCATTGTGACCTCTTTCCCCTTTATTTTCCTAATTGTCTTGTTTATGTCCCTAATTGTCCCCACTAAAATGCAAAATTAGAAAGGCTCACTTTAGTTAGTTCTGCTTTTTGAAAGCTAATTTGCATATAGTGACCACAACCTGCCCTAGTTGGGAGCTGTACTGTTATCTTAGGTGAATTTAACTTAATTCAGCTAAAGTTCATTGAGCTAAATACAGGGCAGAGAGAAGGAAATAAAATAAAATGGGCTTTCAAGTGGCATGTCAAGAAGTAGATTTGAGAGGGTTTTAAATTGGGGTTTTGTTTTTAAAGTTAGGTTTGAATATCAGTTTTTGTTATGTGCTACCAATATAACCTTGCACAGGTCACTAGGCCTCAGTTACCTCACTTGTCAAATAAAAGATTTGGAATAGATTACTTAAAGGTGAAGGGATTTTAAAATGGTTGAGGTTGAAATCCTATCACAGAATGAAAATCCTTGAGTTATAATAGGATAGGAGTGGTTTCCCAGAAAGAACGAATTACTTTAGAACATAGTATTGATACTAGTTTGGGGGTGAGGGGAAGGAGATTGCTCTTTCATCCCTTTCCCCTTAGTCTTTGAAAATCTTAAACTCTTAATTTAATAAATTTTATGTTGAACTAGTAAGCAATAATTTCTATTATCAAGTTAAATGTATATTGAGGCACATTTCAAATTTCCCCTTTTCTTAGAAAACTTACCCTGAAAAGGCAACTCATGTTGATCTCTGTTGTTGCTGAAGTTCTCTGTTGCCATATATATTTAAATTTAGTTTGATGATATTTTGTGTACACAACAGATGCTTCCCAGCAAACAGTCCTGTATTTCCCCAAAACCTGGTTGTTAGCAGAACAGAGAATTCTGTGCTTTAACTTAATTGGAATTGTAGCATTCTGTACATTGTATTTGACCAATATTTGCTGCCTTTTAGTATTTATTTGCAGTTATACACACACACCTATTTGTCTCTACTTTCTTCACTCTATCGCCCATTAGAAATCAAATAATTTATTTCTCTGAAGTCTTCATATTTGTTATTCCTTAAGCCACAGATAAATACACTGCTTTTCATAAATTATTAATTTTCCAATGGTTGGAACACATTGGTTTGAGGTTGTTATTGTCATAAGTTATGCCATAGCCAGTTTTTATACATTTAAATCTTTTCCTTGTCAGTATCTTTTTTTTTTTAACCTGTACCTTCAATTTTAGAACCAATATTTGATATTGGTTCCAATTAGAAGAGTGGTAAGGGCTAGGTAATGGGAGTTAAGTGACTTTCCCAGGGTCACACAGCTAGTAAATGTCACTAGATTTGAACCTAGGACCTCCCATCTCTAGGCCTGGCTCTCAAATCAGTTGAGCCACCCAGTAGCCCTTTCCTTGTCAGTATCTTTGAGATTTGTCCCAATTTCAGAATCTTTTGATTAGAGTATGCACAATTCAGTAACTTTTTTGATTAATTCCAAATTGTTTTCCCACATGATTGGGTCTAGTCATAACTCTACCAGCAGAAGTTAACAACTACTTTTTGAATGAAGAATTGCCTGTGTTCTCTCCCCTGGTATAGATTCATTTCTAAAATGGTTAAATACCTGTTTTAATTTGCTGACTACTTCCACATAATCTAATATCTTTTACTATTTTCCAGGATACAAAATTCCTGTAATTGAAAACTTGGGAGCTACCTTGGATCAGTTTGATGCTATTGATTTTTCTGATAATGAAATAAGGAAGTTGGATGGCTTTCCTCTGTTGAAAAGACTGAAAACCTTATTGGTGAATAACAATAGAATATGGTAAGTTTCATTTTTCGTCTGAATTAAGTGTTTACCATACAGCAAGGTAAAAAGCTCTAGGTATAGAATTTCAAATATGCTGAAATTTTTTAAAGCTGAAAAGTTAGCTTTTATTTTTCTACAGAAATTCAGGTAGTTCATAACAGTAGTTTAATCCTGATTTCTCCTTCAGATATCCAAAATGCACATTACAGAGGATCCATATTCAAATTTGAAAATTTGCTACTAGATAGTTTAATAACTTTGTTATTATTATCCCCTTTTGATATTTATTGCCTGGTAGTTTCTGGGTATATACAGGCTTTAATTATGAAATAAAAGTGAAAGATGCAAGCAGAATAATTTACTGACTTTTTAAAGTATCAGAAAATATATTGAATTTATAGTTCAGTCTGCTGACTTGAAACAGCAAGGTAGCCAACCAAAATTGTTAAATGGTCGCATTTGCATGAAATTTGTTATGTGTGCAAAAGTAGTGGACCTAAAGCTTATAAGATAACTTTTTTTAAAAAATGTTTTTATTACTCATATCATTGGGTAAAACTTATTCCTTGATTTAGGTTGATCAAAATTTAATGTGCAGGACTTCATCTCTGAATGAGGTCTATAGATTGTACAATTGTCAGTATTTGAGTGGGAACAGTGGTCAGTTTTTCCCCCCTAAATTGAAAGGGCTGTTTCAGGAGATAGTTGGTTTCCTATCATTGAAAGTCTCCAATCAAGAGATTGGATGACTACCCCTATGAAGGGGATTCCTGTTCTGGGTATGAGTTGATCTATATGGATGATCTCTAAGCTACCATTCAATTCTGAGATTTTATAGTTCTGTGAATTGATAGCATGAGAAAAATAAACCTTGCTCATTTTTAGGTTTCCTTAGGTCTTAAATAAAAAGCTTTTTTCTCATCTGATTTCAGTTATTGGTTTTATTATAGTGCTCTTCATTTTGTTTTAGCCGAATAGGGGAAGGACTTGATCAAGCCCTGCCTAGCCTGAGAGAACTTATTCTTACCAACAACAGTATTGTGGAATTGGTAAGTTGAAAAAAATTTTAAATGGTCTTCAAATATAGATCCTCCCTGCCCCCACAAAGATTTAAAATTACTACCATTATTTCTAGACTGTTTTCATCTTTTTGTCCCTGGCCTTTATTTGCATATGGGGAATACCAAAAAAAAATGTAAGACATCTCTTAACAGAAAATAATTTGTAATCAACTTGGGAGATAGGTTAAACAATCATTAACAAATAGCCCATAAAACATAGTAGTAGGTATTGGGGAAGGAGAGTAATAACTAGGAAAAAAATGGGGAGAAAACCACATTCTCTTTATTTTCTTTCTTTTTTTTCTTTTTAAAAGAACTAGGCATTTGGGGATGGGTTCTAAACTGAGTCTTTTTTCCCCCATTATTCAGATCATTAATCAAGCAACAGCTCGGAATATAACTTAATTACCATGTTTGACAAGTTTTTGAAGTATTTTAAATAGTTTATACTATAGGATATTTGTGCTTTCTTTAGACATAGATAGGGTACACAAAGAATATATTAGTCTGCTAATGGCATATTTTAATTCTGCAGATGTAATAGTTGGGTTAGAGTATTTGTTTTCCTACTGAGATTTTAATAAACTAATCTTTGCTTTAGTAAATTTTTGTTGTAATGGCAAATATTTAGGAAAGAAGAGCAGCAATCTTCTACATTGTCACTGCTTGCTTAGATAAATCTCATCAGCTCAATAGCACTGTGATATAGCAAGATCAAGAAAATGGCTGTAATGTTAATGGCTGTAATGTTCTCCATCATAAGAAACAATTAGTTATGCTGGTATTTTACCAGTCAGTTGGCAACTCTACTTGGAACTTGATTGAGATACATGAGTCATTTCATTGAAGGAATGACTTCCATTGTGGAGTTGTTAGGCTATGTGACTTTTTACTTTTTAAAAAGCACATGCATGAGAGCACATAGTTTATGGTTGAAGCCAAAATTTTTGGTGAACACATTTCTTAGTTTTAAAATATATCTTCTGAAATTGAGGCTACCCTGACGTAGTAGAAGGAGCACTGACCTGGATTTTAGTCCTTATTCTGCCACTTATTAATTACATGTGATTTTTGGCACATCATTCCACCTTGGAGGCTCCAGTTCTCTCAACTTTAAATTAGGCATAATAGCATACTATCTGTGGATTATTGCAGGGATCAAATGAGGTTATGTAAATTATAATGCACTATATAATAACACTTATTAACTTTAGAATTTGCAAAGCACTTTGTATACTTGTTCTCATTTGATCCTGGCAAATAATTCTTGTATGTATATTGTATCCTTCGCTAGGATGTAAACTTCTTGAGAATAGGAATTGCTATGTGCACATAGCAAACATGAAAGTTTTTTAAATTTAATCTTATGAGGTTTGTGCTACAAGGAATCTTCCCATTTTAAAGTGCAGAACCCTGGAGCTCAAAAGAGATTAAATAACTTGCCCTTGATTGCCCTTTATTTAGTAGCTATCAGAATTGAGAATCACTCCATTCTTCCTAACTATAGCTAGTACTCAAGCTGCTTCACCCTGCCCCATATGGAATGGAAGTTAGTACTGCTTTTCTTGAAAATGAGCCATTAGCAACAATTCCATAAACACCCAACAAGGTAATGAAGTTAAAAAGCTAGAAGAGATAGGTCCTACTCAGAATCACAGGTCTTTTATAAAAATCTTTTATTTTTGTATTATGAATTTCAAGCATCTTTTTTTCATAGTCCATGCTTCCCTTATATAACTTTTTATTTTTGATTTGGAAAATGTATTCTCACACTAATATACCATACCATAATACTATACAATAAAACTAATATAATTAGAAGCTTTTTTTAAGTAGGGTAGAAAAACAATTTGTAAAATTTGTCACTGAAACAATTGTTCAAAATACTGAGATAATAAATCATGTCAGATCACTTTTTTATTGTTTTTCAGGGTGACCTGGATCCTTTGGCAACTCTCAAATCCCTGACTTATCTGAGGTATGGAATCAGTTCTGTTAGTGTTTGTTATTCATGCAGCCTACCAAAAATAACCTACCAGGATTTAGAATCATAGATGTTGGAGATCTTAGCATTCTGGCTTCCTCCCTTCCATTTCCTTTTACTGTTGAATCTAAAAGAGATTAAATGAATTGCCTTAATCAAATTAGCTAGCCATTGGTGGTTATTTATGGGCTTTTTTGTTTTGAAGGCTTTGCCTTCAAACCCCTCTGAAAGAAATCCAACAATGGGGAAAAAGGAATTTTGAAGCAAAATTTAAAATCTGACCCATGCCTTAGTATTTTCCTTTTTCATGGAGTTAGTTTTCCTCTGCCATCTGGTAATATTCTGTTACATTAAAATATGGAAATAATAGTTAAAACTTCATGAATTCAAAATTGTGAATTTAAAAAATCCATTCACTAGGCTTTCTTAGTCTGGCCTTCCTTTGAATACTATTGCTTTGGATAAGATTAGAGAAAATGCTGTTTCCCTTTCCTTGTAGTATTTTGAGAAATCCTGTAACAAATAAGAAACATTATCGACTATATGTAATCCATAAAGTTCCACAAGTCAGAGTATTGGATTTCCAGAAAGTAAAACTAAAAGTAAGTATTTCTTTTTTTTTTATTATGGAAAATAGCGTTCAGTTTCTGGTTTTAGTGGATGCATGCTTTTATTTGCTGTTTTAGTATATTTTCTGTTACTATGTTTCAGTGAGAACCATGGAAGATGAGGCAAATAAATTTTATTCATTTTCATTTGTAGCAAAATTTGCTATAGACTTTTGTGTATCTGTTAAAACGCTGGTATATGCTATTTATCATACTTTATATGAAGGAATGACCAGGGTCAAATAATGACCCATCACACAAGATATATAATATTTGATTGGGAATCCTTCCTCAGGGAACAGCATTAGTGAAAACAAAATTAGAGTATCTCCTTTTGATTTCAAACTTGATTCTCAAAATTTTGGTCTTTTTACATTGACTCTTTTTACCACCCTAAAGTTTTTCAGGGAGATTTTCAGTATTTTCTGAGGAATACATCAGAATGCATGTGGTGTTCCTGTTTACATTAACTCTGTATGTGGTATCGCTGTAGGAGCGTCAGGAGGCAGAGAAAATGTTCAAGGGCAAACGGGGTGCACAGCTTGCAAAGGATATTGCCAGGAGAACCAAAACGTAAGACACGGATACACAACTTAAATGGGGTTCACCTTCAAAAACACCACTTGTTTTGCAGTTTGCAGCCTACAAAATAAAAATGAATTAGCAGTATTAATGACCACTGTAATGCTCCATAGATGCTCTTGGTTCATGACTTGACTGATTGACTCCTTGCAACATACCAAACTTTTTCTAAATTAGCAAAGCAGACATAATAGTATTTCATCTGCTTTCTCCATAGGGAGGTAAACTGTAATGGTGTTTCTGAAGGAGAGAGAATTCTTGTATCAGTTTGTTAACAAAGATAAGATACTACACTGGTTGAATTACTTTCAAAACTGAAAGTAAAAGAGAAGCATTTTCCTTGGGTCTAGATTTAACTTTACTCTCCCTTTTCTTTTTAAGTTTTAATCCAGGTGCTGGTTTACCAACTGA